>NC_057802.1:527075116-527306830 GCF_018294505.1 Triticum aestivum
ACCTTGTTCAGCAACCAGAATGTGTGTCGCCTCTTTCTTTACCATCTATAATAGTACAAGTATATATAGACCCTGGTTCATCATTTTTTATTTGGTGCTTATGTAATTCTTAAACATATGTACATGTCAATCGAATAATGCATTGGTTGTTTGAACCTGATAGATATGAATAAAGCTATAGCCTACTTTGAAGTTTAAATTAGGTACAATCTTAAATAGCAGCAATTAAATTAGGGCGACACGGTTCATGGAGAGGAAACGTGTGTAACAATGCACACAACTGCCGTTTGCAAAGCGTGTGTGATGTCAGACACTATCACATACGGTGCAGGAAAACTAAATATGTGTGATTGTCTAATCTATCGTACACGGTTTATAATCATGAACTGTTTATGATGTGCCAGGCATCGTAAACGTAGAGCCAGTTTGGTACGTGCCTGGAAAACTCCCGTGCCTAGAATCTGCCTGGTTTTAGGTAAAACCACAAAAATCCGACTGTGATGGCAATGCAATCACAAACGAGTAGCGAGGATGAAGCGTTTAGGATATTCGAGATATCGGAAACGGTTATATAGGGACAACTGTATGCATCAAGGCTGCCTATCCCCGACGGTTTCTGGGTCGTGTGGGAAGGACCCCCTATCGCCCACACTCACTTGGCGACGGTTCCAAATGTCGTCGCCGAAAGGGTTAAAAACTGTTTGTATAGCACCAACGCGTACCAATGAGGTATGGGTATATCTACTTGATGAAACACAAGTCTGAAACATTTAAAAAGTTCAAAGAATTTCAGAGTGAAGTATCATCGTAACAAGAAAATAAAGTTTCTACGATCTGATCGTGGAAGCGAATATTTGAGTTACGAGTTTGGCCTTCATTCAAAACAATGTGGAATTGTTTCACAACTCACGCCACCTGGAACACCACAGCGTAATGGTGTGTCCGAACGTCGTAACCGTACTTTATTGGATATGGTGCGTTCTATGATGTCTCTTACCGATTTACCACTATCGTTTTGGGGTTATGCATTAGAGACAGCCGCATTCAAGTTAAGTAGGGCACCATCTAAATCCGTTGAGACGACACCGTATGAACTATGGTTTGACAAGAAACCTAAGTTGTCGTTTCTTAAAGTTTGGGGTTGCGACACTTATGTCAAAAGGCTTCAGCCTGATAAGCTCGAATCCAAATCGAAGAAGTGCGTCTTCATAGGATACCCTAAGGAAACAATTGTGTACACCTTCTACCACAGATCCGAAGGCAAGATCTTTGTTGCTAAGAATGGATCCTTTCTAGAGAAGGAGTTTCTCTAGAAAGAAGTGAGGGGGGAGGAAAATAAAACTTGATGAGGTAATTGTACCTTCTCTCGAATTGGATAGTAGCACATCAGAGAAAACCGTTCCCATGATGCCTACGCCAACTAGAGAGGAAGCAAATGATAATGATCATGAAACTTCAGATCAAGTTGGTACTGAACCTCGTAGGTCAACCAGAGTACAATCCGCACCAGATTGAGTTTGTCCGACTCTGTGATCTCCATCTCAGAGTTCATACTATCGGTTTAGCATCTCTATACCCGTGAATTGTGAAACATAGTCATCGACTGAATCGTATACTAGTTGAACAGTATGTGTCCGCATAACCTTATCAACTAGGGATCATTAGAACAACCATCATACAATACATAGTTTCACAAACAAGTCACATACTTATTGATACATATGATTGCTGATGTCCAAGGATATTCCAAATAACTAATGAATACATATGGAAATATCATCATCACATGATTGCCTCTAAGACATATCTCCAACAACATACTCATACTCATAAAAATTATAGTTTAATCGATACTAATTGTAATTTTCTTACCACACCGGGTTATCTTTTATTGGAGAGATGCCGCTTGTGAAATTATGGATCCCCGTCTATCCATCCCTATTGCTTCAACTTTGACCAGACACTTTTACAATTCCTTGATTTTATTTCTCTTACTTCAGTCACTTCTTTCAAACACAAATTGCTTTAATCCTCGTAACTGGCATGGATAGTAAGACTAACAATCTTACTAGTTTCGTTGGGTGCCGAGGCAAGTTCTGTAATTGTGCGTGCAAGTGATCATTGATGTCAATTCAAAGCTTCTACCGGTTTATCAAACCTTAAGGCCATCCACTTAGGAAAATTGTTGCTTGCCTACAAAACTCTGCATGGGGGGGGGGCTTCCTAGATTAGAGGAGGCAAGTTTTTCCTGGCGTTGTTGCGAGGGAGTCTTTGATTATTACCATATGTCCTATACTCCTTTACTTTACTTTCTTGTTATCTATCTTTCTTAGTTACTTTTCGTTAGTTGTTTTTTGTTTTTGTTTTTTCACTTTCCAAAAAATTCAAAAAACACACAAAAATATTTAAATTCCAACAAGAAGTTTGTTTGTTTTAGGCTTGAAATCATGTCTACTTCCGCTCAAAACACCAAACTTTGTGGATTTACAAGTAGTAATAATGACGATTTCATTAACATACGTATTGCTCCACTAGCCACTAGTGCCGAGTCTTACAAAATTAAGCCTGCTTTGTTGAACTTGGTAATGACTAATGAAAGAACAATTATATGGTTCTTATAATGAAGATGGTGCTTCGCACTTAAGCAATTATGTTGAGCTCCATGATATCAAAAATATAAAAAAGTACAGCCGAGAATGGATGTTAGGTGGAGATGGGGAAACTTCTGCACGGCAATTGGCTTTGGCACGACTATATTTTGGTTATGCGGCAGCATGTACGACACTCCAAATATGTAGCAGCTGGGGCCAAAAATTGGGGCTACCCAAAAGAATTTTGCATCATGTGGAGCCCTGTTTTTGACCCAAAGTGTCCTAAAACGATGGTTTTTACATCGCAGAGGTGCTTCTTTTTATCATTGTTGGATGACCCTCCTGTTTTCCCGCATCCCTCACGTGCCGCCGCGTGCTGGGTCAGGACCTTGTCATGCCAACCTAAAAGGGTCGTGTTGTGCCCGACCTTAATGCTCGGCTTTTGGGTTCGACCTTGTTCCATGGCGGGCCAAAGACCTGCCCGACCCTTTTAATCGCGTGCCGTGCCCGTCACATGTCGGGCTGAAATTCCGAGCCCATGGGCCGGCCCGCGAGGCACAACCCATATGGCCAGGTTTGAGCCCATCCTACACGTGATAAACCCGTGCCCCGTTCTTCTCAGCTCGCCGCAACTACCACTTCCCACCAAAAACCCTAGCCGTCCAGCCCACATCTCTCTCCCTCTCTCTCCCACACACGCTAGCCCATCCCCAGATTCCTCCCCAGCACACCACCTCGCCGCAGCGGAGCCGAGCCCGATGCCGCCCAAGGCATCGAAGAAGGACGCCGAGCCGGCGGAGCGCCCCATCCTCGGCCGCTTCTCCTCCCACCTCAAGATCGGAATCGTACGCTCCCCTATTCTTCCCCCCTCCCGCGGATTCCCCGCGTTCTAGCGAGTGCTCGCAGGGGTTTCATGGTTGCTTACTTGGTGGGCGCGGTGGCGGTTGATCGGATCGACAGGAGAGCATGTGATGTCCCTGTTGCGGTCGGCTTAGTGTAATAGGGCCTTGGAGTTCGCTTGGTCCGCACCGGCGAAGTTCGGAATCGCTGGTGGTTAGCTCGTGGCTTGTAACCTGGTGCAGATCTCATGGATTCCATGATTTTGTTGTTCTAGTTTATATGTTTCGGTGGGCCGCATGGTGCGAGTTGGGGAAACATATCGCGGGAACTGTTCTAGTGTCGGATCTGTACCCCAATTCAGGCTCAGAATGCGCCCCATTTACTTCACTACTTCTAGAATAGATCTCTTTGCTGTCTCTGTGTAACATATGAAATGTTATCCCTGCTTAAATCTTAAGTCGCTACATGCTAATAGGAGGAGGACGAATTGTAGTTTTATCTATGTAATTCAGTCTGCTTGGACACCATTAGCATGTTACTATGCACTAGTAGTACTATTCAACAGGTTTCATGAGTTGCCACTACCGCACTTCTCTAGTTGCATTGATGGTGTTTAACAGTACTTGCCCTTGTATCCTTTATTCGATCTCAGATTTCATCATAAATCATAATGGACTACTCTTCTGTTGAATGTTGATTGGCGCACTACTTGTTCTGCTGTAGCCAAGTAGAGGAATAAGAGGAGATATGAAGTTTACTATTGATGTTTCATGCAGGTTGGGTTACCCAATGTTGGCAAATCAACTTTCTTCAACATAGTAACAAAGTTGTCCATCCCGGCTGAGAACTTCCCATTCTGTACCATTGAACCAAATGAGGCACGGGTACATGTTCCGGACGAACGATTTGACTATCTTTGCCAACTTTTCAAGCCAAAGAGTGAGGTTTGTTTCTTTTCTCTGCTTTACACTTCTACAGTAATCTGCAGCTTCTTGGCTTATGTTTAGATTTATATTGACTCTTGTTATTCTCTGTAGGTGGCTGCATATCTGGAAATCAACGACATAGCCGGGCTTGTTAGAGGAGCAAGTGCAGGGGAGGGTCTGGGCAATGCCTTCTTATCCCATATACGTGCTGTTGATGGAATCTTTCATGTCTTGAGTATGTCTCTATTGTAAAATGTTTATGATTCAACTATTGAATTATGCTTCTTAATAAAGTTCCCTTGGCTATTCTTATCTGTATTATATACTGTATGTTAAAAGTGAAAATTTTGGATATCTTGGTGGAGATCTAACTGAGAAGACTAAATGTTGGCATTGCAAATATTGGCAATACCAAGACTTGCCAAATATTGGCAACTTTATGTTTGATAGACAAGAAAACTTGGTAACCAACTAATTAGTAATCAATATTTGGCACAATGCCAAACATTGGCATGCCAATTTTTGGCACCAAACCAATTACGCTCTAGGTTTTAATGTGATAGAATCTTTTGCTGTATCTGTAACTGATAGTGTGGTATGATTTTAGGAGCATTCGAAGACACGGAAATCACTCATATTGATGATACAGTTGATCCTGTTCGTGATTTGGAAACTATTAGTCAAGAACTGAGGCTCAAGGTTTTGTTTGAGTTTTGCTTGATTTGTTCGTCAACTTAAACAACTGTTAACCTAGCTGTAACAAGGTTTTCTGTTGCACTTCCTTCTGTAGGATATAGAGTTTGTGCAGGCTAAAATTGATGACCTTGAGAAGTCAATGAAGAGGAGCAATGACAAGCAACTTAAGATAGACCATGAATTATGTCAGAGGGTAGGGCATGTTTTACAGCTCTGCTGTTTTGCACTTCTGTTTCATTTCTATCAATCAGTTAGATCTCATGAACAATTGGAATTTCTTTACTGGTATATCGTTCTTTATTCGGTAGATTGATCGGTAATTTAGTTTCAACTTTCCCTTGTAACAGGTCATGACACATCTCCAAGACGGGAAAGACGTACGTTTAGGAGAATGGAAAGCTGCTGAAATTGAGATCTTGAATGCCTTTCAGCTGCTTACTGCTAAGCCAGTTGTTTATTTGGTAATTTTTACTTATTTGGATTGGAAGAATGGTCTCATCTGATTAATATGTACATGCTTTGTTGCTTGAACTTTTTATTAGCAATGACATCATTTGATTAATTATAGTTACATGCTTGTTGCTTGAACTTCTTTACCAGCATGGCCATCTAGAATTTAGTGGCATCCCATATTTAATGCGGAATTTCAACCAATGTGATGTTTTTTAGGGTTCAATCAATGTGACATTAACCCAGCTGCAATGACATCATTTGATTAATTATAGTTACATGCTTGTTGCTTGAACTTCTTTACCAGCATGGCCATCTAGAATTTAGTGGCATCCCATATTTAATGCGGAATTTCAACCAATGTGATGTTTTTTAGGGTTCAATCAATGTGACATTAACCCAGCTTTGCTTGTTTTGTCTGTTTTGTTATTGCTGTCTGTCTACTTCTGCTTTCCAACATTTATTTTGAACCATTACAGAACTGACTGGGGACTGGTAATCGATCTGCCATACTCTTGGTATTTGTATAATTAGCAAGAAGTGCATGCTCCGTAGACAATTAACTGATTTTAGTCTGATCACTGGAAACATAACTACAAAAACTATTGCATGCTTCTTGGTATTGCATTAGAGTGGGGGAACCTTTATAGTTCCACATGCCAGTTTTATTCCACTGTAAGGCACTGCAATTCTGTACTCCCTCCGTTCCTAAATATAAGTCTTTTTAGAGATTCCAACGCGGGCTACATACGGAGCAAAATGAGTGACTCTGCACTCTAAAATATGTCTATATACATCCATATGTAGTCCTTATTGAAATCTCTAAAAGGACTTATATTTAGGAACGGAGGGAGTAATAGTTGAAGCAATTGTTAAAGTTGCACCTCCATGCGTGAGCAAGAACCAAAGTATGCAAGAGGTGCCAAAATCCCAAGATATATGATGTTTCCATATGGATTCTTCCCTTTTTTGGTTCAAAAGGCACATCAGGATGCCTAATAGGAATATAGGGATCGTGTGCTGTAGAAAGGGCTTGTGAAGATTAGATATTACTCACCGGTTGGAGATGTAAATGAAATGGGAAGCATTAATCCTACTTGGAGAACCTACTCATTTACGCGTTATATGATGGTACATATAGCTGCTGTGCATGCATCACTTGAAACTAAATTTATATTAGCAGCAAGAGGAAATATGTCCTTGATGTCTGGAATTATCCCACGTTCAGCTTGAGTAATCATGCGAAATGGACATTAATCGGTCTGCTAACTTTAGCTCATTTACTGGGTTAATCCTTTGATTTGACCTTACTTCTGTCAGTAGTTGAAACAGAAATTCACCTTTTCTTTATAGGGCTTCTAAGTCTAGTATGCTTTTTTGTGCAGGTGAACATGAGTGAAAAGGACTACCTGAGGAAAAAGAACAAGTTTCTACCAAAGATACATGCTTGGTATTGTTTCTACCCCAAGTCTAATGGCTATAGCAGATGAACTCATGCTATACAGAATGCAGTTCAAACTGCGAATGCCGATTTTCTGTGGAACTTCTGTTTATGTATAGTCTAATTGATGTAAAAGGTTAGGTCATTTTGAAGCTAGATCGTTTCAAGTTTCCATCATTATATCTTGTTGTATATGATATCTGTTCCAAGTTGCTTGTTGAGTACATAAGCTATCTGATTTAACACATTGGGTTTATTATTGAAAAATTGTTGTCACAGAGAGAACCAATGTTTACGCTTGGACTTGGTGATTTCTGTATTTGAGGGTAGAATATCACACAATTTTTTGATCGCTTACATATGAATACCAGCAAATGTCATTGGCAGTGAGTCAGGTCCCAGTGGTATGTGTCAGCACTCGGTGCTAAGGAGTACTGTCAGCACTACGCAGGAGTTTCTATTCACGTGAACTGTACCCACTTGAACAAGATAAGGACAGTAGGTCTTTTAGTTACAAAGTATATCTGTTTAGTTAGGAAAGGAGATCAGTTTAGTTTGGAAGATAAATATATTGTTTTGATTAGGAAAGTTGTGATATATGCTTTCAGCATCAATTGGAGTCTTTCCTATAATAGGGGCACGACCATATCAATTAAGCATTGAACGAGAGGTTCGGTAAAGATCTGATCACCACCCTCGAACTTCCCTCCCTCACCCCTGGTACTCACCGTCTCAGTCCTAGAACCGACCCACCATGATACTGATTGTATTTTCTGAAGTATGCTATAGGCTCTTGCCCGCAGTAAGGAATTGATTATATGTAGTTCATATGGTTGTGATTTTGATTAAATCTGATGATTTTGTGTTTGATTAGCATAAACCTAATATGCATAATTTCCTACAAGGGGGTATTGGAATATTAGCTAATACCTAACTATTTCTTATTCAGGGTGAAAGATCACGGTGGTGAGACTATTATTCCTTTCAGCTGTGCCTTCGAACAGAAACTAGTGGATATGCCAGAAGATGAAGCTGCTAAATATTGCGCCGAAAACCAGACAGCAAGGCAAGTCATGTAGCATAATTTTGGCTGAGTTGATTACCACAATTAAGATACTACTTCTGTACCGAAATATAAGACGTTTTTGTAGTCTAAACTAGCAATCAAGTTTATTTATTTATAACATACATTGCATCTTCTCTTTGTGTATTGCTCAACTTTTTCTGTTTAATTTATTTATACTAAATCTTTCACCAATGTGAACAGTTTGATCCCCAAAATCATCAAGACTGGTTTTGCAGCAATTCATCTCATATACTTCTTCACAGCTGGTCACGACGAGGTACATTTTATATGTTTACATTATGCTTACTTTGTGCCAGTAATATGTGTTGTATAAGCAACATTTTACTTCATTTTGCTAAAATGGTGGTACTATATCAGCCTGTTACATTTTTGGTGTGCAAAATTCACATGCTTGTTTCTTTATACATCATCAGTCTTTATTGGTTATTGCCTCTGCTCCAAAATAAGGGGCGCAATCAAACTTCTAATTTCCACAATCAATACTCCCTCCTTTCCGGTTTATAAGGCTCAAATCTCAAATCTCATCAACCAAGGCATTTTGTGAGTGGAGGAATGTATCTCGTACTTTACAAAACTACCCCAATTAAACGCATGCATTAATTTGGATTAATTGCAGTGCATGCATACTCGGCCACTAGATGAGCAGGAACATTGCATGCATTGGTGTGTTCCTTTTTAATTCTTGCATGCAAAGATTTAATGCGCATTGGAAACTAAAAATGAGATGGAGATAAGCCCTCTAAATTGGAAAAACAAAAAAGTTGAAATAAGCCTTATAAACCGGAAAGGAGGGAGTATGTAAAGAATTTAATGAGATTTGACAAATGGAAATAATATCATTTTTTTTCATAATTCTATTTTTTTACTAACACATCAATAATAATGGTCAAAGTTGCATCTTGTTGTCTGGTTATGTTCTAAACGGGGAGGAATGTATTAGGTTGTTCAGATGTCTATTCGTGTTTGAAGTTTCAAGTAGGAGTTTGTGAATACATTTGACAATTTTCTGCTAGCTTATAAGCTTGAATTCTCCTTTCAGGTGAAGTGCTGGCAGATCAGACGTCAATCCAAAGCTCCGCAAGCTGCTGGTGCAATTCACACTGATTTTGAAAGAGGCTTCATATGTGCTGAGGTAGAGTCCTTTCTGAAATAGCTAGACACAATATCTTTATTTGGAATAAATTGAACTGTGGCATTCTTAGTTGACAGTGTAGTTAATTGTTGCTGTTCTTACTATTTGCACTTTGTAGTTAATTGTTGCTTTTTTTTAAAATCTCGATGTTTACTGAAGCTTCTTTCATTATGTTAACTTGATGTATTCCTTGATAATTCTTATATATAAATCTACTCTTTTTGATCAGGTAATGAAGTTTGAAGATCTAAAAGAGCTGGGCAGTGAATCTGCTGTCAAGGTGTGCACAAACTCGTCTATGCTAGATGATTTGTATCATCAGTTGCCTTACTTTTGATCTTTAAACTCAATGTTATGAGTTACGCAACCGTTTGCCATTGATGGATTGTAGGCTGCTGGGAAGTACAGGCAGGAAGGGAAGACGTACGTGGTGCAGGATGGAGACATCATCTTCTTCAAGTTCAATGTTTCTGGAGGCGGAAAGAAGTGATGAATTCATCACAGGGTCGTGTATTTTAGCATTTTTGGGTTCACTTGCAAGTAGCCAGGTACTATCAGTACTGATTGCAGACTGTGCGGGGAAGCTATAAGCACCAACTGGAAGGGATGAAAAATATAAATTTTCATTCGTGAGCTAGAACTGCTCTGCTCTATCGGAAAACTGGAAGTTGTAACGGTGTGACTGGACAACTTTGTCGTAATTAGGATGCAAAGTTCTTTGTTATGCAATTCTACCGTTGTTGCATGTGTAGTTCCATAATTCTTACTAATATTTTACAAAGAAAATTACTTTGATTACCTTTTGGATATGTTGCCTCTTAAATTGATTGAGTAACCTCCGTCCATGAGAGGAAAAAAAGAGAAAATCACATGCCTGCACTGATTAAATGTGGCGCTCAAGTGAAACATATCTTAGGGTTCATAATATCTTAGTATTGAGCTCTAAATTTTAGTTGGTGCACATTGTTTTTTTATAGTAAATCTTCATGAACGTTCATCAAGTTTATTAAAAAAAGTATCCATGTCTGCAATATCAAAAACTACCTTCGATTCAAATAATTGAAGTTCTGGGTTTGTCTCAAGTCAAACTTGTTTTAGTTTGAACAAGTCCATCGAAACAAATATTAACATGTAGAACACCAAATTAGTCTCATGAGATCATATTTCAACATTATCAGTATTTGGTGTTGTAAATCTTAGCATATTTTTCTATAGAGTTGGTCAAACTAAACCAAGTTTGACTTATGACAAATCTATGACTTCGATTGTTTTGGAAGGAGAGACCATATGAAAATATATTGATGAACCTTATGGTATTGATTAGGTATTCTAGATGTTGATAACTTTTTCTATGAACTTGCTCAAACCTTGCAAGTTTTGGCATTGAAAAAAAAATCTAGTACTCACTATATTTTGGGACAGAGTCTTGCCCCAAAAAAATATATCCCAACAATGACTTTTGAAGTGTATGAGACCTTCACGAGTTCTTCTATAAGAAAACAGCTAACCATCTTTCCCTGCAATCCCCACCTCCTCCCCTCATCCCTATCGAAGGAGGCCTCCGGGTTAAGTCCGGTTGGCTATGCACCGCGGTGGTTCGACGACCTCCATGGCGGTGTCTCCCGCAGGTGGCAGCTGCGACAACTTTGTCGACGAACTCCATAGCTCCGCCCCGACTGCTCTTTCCCTGCGAGACGGGGTGGGGGTGGCGCCCCCTTTTTCCCTCTCTCTAGAGGTCATTCCCGCGTAGGTCGTCCGCGTGGCTGCAGGCGCGGTGCAACAGCGGTGGGACGCTAGATCTGGTCGGTCTCATGCAAATCCGGTTCGCTGGAGTCTGCTGGGCCGGTTTTTGGCTGGCGATGAGGTTTGTGGTGGCTCCTGCATGGTCATGACGCGAGTGTGTGGGCTAGTGGAGGTGTGATGCATGGGTATCTGGTGTTAGGCGGTGCTCCCGGTGAACTTGCCGAGCTCTTGCCGACCGGCGACGTCGACGTCCGTGGGCGTCATTTCACCTCCTTGGAGGCGCCCATGTGGAGTTCATCTCCGACAGGGGTGGACCCAGGATTGGGCTAAGCCCCGGGCCCTAGGCCAGCTACAATGCATCTACAGTGACGCTACCAGTGCCATTCATGCTATACTGAAGGAAGTGTGTATTCCTCACGCCCAGGCCCCCCCCCCCCCCCCCCCCCCCGGCCTGGGTCCTGGATCCGCCACTGATCTCCGACACACCCTCAGATTCAGTTCTTTAGGTAAAATCCTAAGGCCCAGTTGGGTCGGGTCACGATGTTGGCATCGTCGCTTCCCTCTTCAGAGCATCGTCTTGAAGAGACCTCTCGATTCCCTTCACGCCCTTCATGTGCTAGACGCTCACGACAATGCGGTCGGTAGGTGTCCCTCCGACGATGTGGCTGGTTGTGCGCGGCTTCGCGTGGCAACGGTGGCGGCTTCGGGTGAGTTGCGATTGAGTTTTGGTAGTCGGTTTTATTCGGCGTGTTTAAGGGGTCACCGTGCCTCACTCGTTCTTTCTGAAGTCAGATCTGCTGAGGTGGGCCTTCGTGGTGATGATGACACGAGATGGGTAGTCCGTTCCGGCGCTTGTTCGGCACAGGCCCAGCTCTTTCATGCTCGTTGACAGAGTAGAAGCTGCTTGGTCTGACTGGTTGCATAGGCGGGTTCCTCCCCAGCACACCCCGCCGCCGCAGCGGAGCCGAGCCCGATGCCGCCCAAGGCGTCGAAGAAGGACGGCGAGCCGGCGGAGCGCCCCATCCTCGGCCGCTTCTCCTCCCACCTCAAGATCGGAATCGTACGCCCCCCTCTTCTTCCCCCCTCCCGCGGATTCCCCACGTTCTCTCGCGTTAGGGAGTGCTCGCAGGGGTTTCATGGCTGCGTTACTTGGTGGGTGCGGTGGCGGTTGATCGGATCGACAGGAGAGCATGTGATGTCCCTGTTGCGGTTGGCTTTGTGTAATAGGGCTTTGGAGTTCGCTTGGTCCGCACCGGCGAAGTTCGGAATCGCTGGTGGTTAGCTCGTGGCTTGTAACCTGGTGCGGGTCTCATGGATTCCGTGATTTTGTTGTTCAAGTTTATATGTTTCAGTGGGCCGCATGGTGGCTAGTTGGGGAAACATATTGTGGGAACTGTTCTAGTGTCGGATCTGTATCCCAAGTCAGGCTCAAAATGCGCTCCGTTTACTTGACTACTTCTAGAATAGATCTCTTTGCTCTCTGTGAAATAGTAACATATGAAATGTTATCCCTGCTTAAATCTGAGTCGCTACATGCTAGTAGGAGTAGGACGCGTTATAGTTTTATGTATGTAACTCGGTTTGCTTGGACACAATTGTCATGTTACTATGGACTGCTGTTCAACAAGCTTCATGAGTTGCCACTGCAGAACTTCTAGTTGCTTTGATGGTGTTTGACAGTACTTGCCTTATATTCTCTATTCAGTATCGGATTTTATAAATCATAATGGACTACTCTTCTGTTGAGTGTTAATTGGCGCATCACTTTCTCTGCTGTAGCCAAGTAGAGTAATACGAGGAGATACGCTGTTTACTATTGATGTTTCATGCAGGTTGGGTTACCCAATGTTGGCAAATCAACTTTCTTCAACATAGTAACAAAGTTGTCCATCCCAGCTGAGAACTTCCCATTCTGTACCATTGAACCAAATGAGGCACGGGTACATGTTCCGGATGAGCGATTTGACTATCTTTGCCAACTTTTCAAGCCAAAGAGTGAGGTTTGTTTCTTTTCTCTGCTTTACACTTCTAGGCTTATGTTTCAGATGTATAGTGACTCTTGTTATTCTCTGCAGGTGGCTGCATATCTGGAAATCAACGACATAGCCGGGCTTGTTAGAGGAGCAAGTGCAGGGGAGGGTCTGGGCAATGCCTTCTTATCCCATATACGTGCTGTTGATGGAATCTTTCATGTCTTGAGTATGTCTCTATTGTAAAATGTTTATAATTCAACTATTGTATTATGCTTCTTAATAAAGTTCCCTTGGTTATGTTTTGAGTATATGTTAAAAGTGATAAATTTTGGATGTCTTGCTGGAGACCTAAATGAGAAGACTAGCCAAATGTTGGCATTGCCAAACATTGGCAATACCAAGACTTGCCAAATATTGGCAACTTTATGTTTCATAGACAAGAAAAAACTTGGTAACCCACCAATTAGTGGCCAATATGCCAATTTTTGGCACCAAACCAATTACGCGCTAGGTGTTCATGTATTAGAATCTTTTGCTGTATCTGTAACTGATAGTATGGTATGATTTTTAGGAGCATTTGAAGACACGGAAATCACCCATATTGATGATACAGTTGATCCTGTTCGTGATTTGGAAACTATTACTCAAGAACTGAGGCTCAAGGTTTCGTTTGAGTTCTGCTTGATTTGTTTGTCAACTTAACCAGTTGTTAACCTAGTTGTAACAAGGTTCTGTTGCATTTCTGTAGGATATAGAGTTTGTGCAGGCTAAAATTGATGACCTTGAGAAGGCAATGAAGAGGAGCAATGACAAGCAACTTAAGATAGACCATGAATTATGTCAGAGGGTAGGGCATGTTTTACAGCTCTGCAGTTTTGCACTTTTGCTTCATTTCTATCAATCAGTTAGATCTCATGAACTATTGAAATTTAGTTTCAACTTTTGTCGGTAGATTAAATGATTAATCGGTAATTTAGTTTCAACTTTCCCTTATAACAGATCATGACACATCTTCAAGACGGGAAAGACCTACGTTTAGGAGAATGGAAAGCTGCTGAAATTGAGATCTTGAATACCTTTCAGCTGCTTACTGCTAAGCCAGTTGTTTATTTGGTAATTTTTACTTATTTGGATTGGAAGAATGGTCTCATTTGATTAATATGTACAGGCTTGTTGTTTGAACTTTTTATTAGCAATGACATCATTTGATTAATTATAGTTACATGCTTGTTGCTTGAACTTCTTTACCAGCATTTCCATCTATAATTTAGTGGCATCCCATATTTTGTCCGGAATTTCAATCAATGTTACATTAACCCAGCTTTGTTTTCCCCTCTGTTTTGTTGTTGCTGTCTGTCTACTTCTGCTTTCCAACATTTATTTTGAGCCATTACAGAACCGACGGGCGACTGGTAATCGATACGCCATACTCTTGGCATTTGTATGATTAGCAATAAGTGCATGCTCTGTAGACAATTAACTGAGTTTTATCTGATCACAGGAAACATAACTAGAAAAAACTATTGCATGCTTCTTGCTATAGCAGTAGAATAGGGGAACCTTTTTAGTTCCATATGCCAGTTTTATTCCACTCCACTGTAAGGCACTGCAAGTCTGTAATAGTTGAAGCAATTGTTAAAGTTGCACTTCCATGCGTGAGCAAGAACCAAAGCAAAGTATGCAAGAAGTGTCATTAGAGTTTAAGTGAACTAGTGAAGTAAGGAAATCCCAAGATATATGATGTTTCCATATGGATTCTTACTTTTTTTTGGACCCAAAAGGCACATCAGGGTCCCTAATAGGAATATAGGGATGGTGTGCTGTAGAAGGGTTTATGAAGATTAGATATTACTTTTCACTTTCATATGATTATTGCTCACCTGTTGGAGAGGGAAATGAAATGGGAAGCATAAATTCTCTACTTGAAAAACCTACTGATGTACTCGTTATATGATGGTACATATAACTAATAGCTGCTGCGCATACATCACTTGAAATTATATTTATATTAGCAGCAAGAGAAAATATCTCTTTGATATCTGGAATTATCCCACGTTCAGCTTGAGTAATCATGCCAAATGGACATTAATCGCTCTGCTATAACTGTAGCTCATTTACTGGGTTAATCCTTAGATTTGACCTTACTTTTATCAGTAGTTGAAACAGAAAAGCGCCTTCTCTTTTATATGGCTTCTAAAAGGCCTAACCATCCTTTTTGAAAGTAAAATGTAGCTGTATTGATTAGTCTAGTATGTTACTTTGTGCAGGTGAACATGAGTGAAAAGGACTACCTGAGAAAAAAGAACAAGTTTCTACCAAAGATACATGCTTGGTACTATTTCTACCCCAAGTCTAATGGCTATTGCAGAATTACAGATAAACTCATGCTCTACGACATGCATTTCAAACTGCGAATGCTAATTTTCTGTGGAACTTCTGTTCATGTACAGCCTAATTTGTTCATTTTGAAGCTAAATCGTTTCAAGTTCCCACCATTATATCTGGTTGTATATGATATTTGTTCCAACTTGCTTGTTGAGTAGAGCAGCTGTCTGGTTTAAAACACATTGGGTTTATTATTGAAAAAATGTTATCACAGAGAGAACCAGTGTTTATGCTTGGACTTGTTGATTACTGTATTTGAGGGTAGAATCTCACAAAATTTATGGATCTCTTACATATGAATACCAGCAATTGTCTTAGGCAGTGGACCAGGTCCCAGTGGTATGTGTCAGCACTCAGCACTAAGGAGCACTATTCATGTGGACAGTACCCACATGGTATCTGTCAGCACTAAGCAGGAATTACTATTCACGTGAACTGTACCCACTTGAACAAGATAAGTGCAGCAGGTCTACAAAGTAGTATATCTGTTCAGTTAGGAAAAGAGATCAGTTTAGTTAGGAAGGTAAATATATTTGATCTTTACCGAACTTCTTTTAGTTAGGCAGGTATATATATCTGCTATATATACACACACACCACCATATCAATTAAGCATTGAACGAGAAGTTCAGTAAAGATCTAATCACCATCCTCAACCTTCTCACTCTCACCCCTGGTACTCACCGTCTCAGTCCTAGAACCGACCCACCATGATGATACTGAGAAAAACCCATGAGACAAAAGAAGGCCTGATGGTTGTAGGCTCTTGTCCACAGTAAGAAATTGATTATATGAAGTTCATGTGGTTGTGATTTTGATTAAATCTGATTATGTTGTGTTTGATTAGCATAAACCTAATATGCATAATTTCCTATGAGAAGGGGCTATTGCCTATTGGAATATTAGCTAATATCTAACTATTTCTTATTCAGGGTGAAAGAGCATGGTGGTGAAACTATTATTCCTTTCAGCTGTGCCTTCGAACAGAAACTAGTGGATATGCCAGAAGATGAAGCTGCTAAATATTGCACCGAAAACCAAACGACAAGGCAAGTCATAACATAATTATGGCCGAGTTGATTACCACAATTAAGATAGCAATCAAGTTTATTTATTTGTAACATGCATTACAATTTCTCTCTGCATCTTGCCCAACCTTTTCTATTTAATTTATTTATACTAAATCTTTCACCACTGTGAACAGTTTGATCCCCAAAATCATCAAGACTGGTTTTGCAGCAATTCATCTCATATACTTCTTCACTGCTGGTCACGGCGAGGTACATTTCATATGTTTACATTGTGCTTACTTTGTGCTAGTACTATGTGTGTTGTGTAAGCCATGTTTTACTTTATTTTGCTAAAATGGTGGTCCAACAGCAGTCTGTTACAGTTTTGGTGTGCAAAATTCATGTGCTTGTTCTTTGTATATCAGTATTCATTCGTTATTGCCTCTGCTCCAAAATAAGGGGTGCAATCAAGCTTATATAACATTCATAATCAGTATGTAAAGAATTTAGTGAGATTTGACAAATGAAAATAACATCCTTTTTTTCTAAATAATTCTTTTTTTTACTAACATATCAACAATAATGGTCAAAGTTGCATCTTGTTGGCTGTTCATGTTCTAAACGTGGAGGAATATATTAGAGTGTTTAGATGTCTATTCATGTTTTAAGTTTCAAATAGGAGTTTCTGAATACATTTGACAGTTTTCTGCTGGCTTACAAGCTTGAATTCTCTTTTCAGGTGAAGTGCTGGCAGATCAGACGTCAAAGTAAAGCTCCGCAAGCTGCTGGTGCAATTCACACTGATTTTGAAAGAGGCTTCATATGTGCTGAGGTAGAGTCCTTTCTGAAATAGCTAGACACAATTCCTTCATTTGGAATAATTGAACTGTGGCATTCTTTGTTGACTGTGTAGTTTAACTGTTGCTATTCTTACTATTTGCACTTCATTATGCCAAAGTGTTGTCCCCAAGGTACATTGATGCTTAGGCATGCTTGTTTTTTTTTCTTTCAAATCTTGATGTTTACTGAAGCTCCTTTCATTATGTTAACTTGATGTATTTCTGTTTGCGGTGTTCAAAATGATAAACGACATTCCTTTTTTCTTTCATAATATTTTGGTACTTTTGCTTTAAAATTGGAAATGCACGCTGTTATGGCCGGTACTATGGCATTGTTTACTTGACTGTATGCACATTTGGAACCTTGATAGTTCATATATATAAATTTACTTTTTTTGATCAGGTAATGAAGTTTGAAGATCTAAAAGAGCTGGGCAGTGAATCTGCTGTGAAGGTGTGCACACACTCGTCTATGTTAGATCTGTATCAGTTGCCTTACTTTTGATCTTTAAACTCAACGTTATGAGTTACGCAACCGTTTGCCATGGATTGCAGGCTGCTGGGAAGTACAGGCAGGAAGGGAAGACGTACGTGGTGCAGGATGGAGACATCATCTTCTTCAAGTTCAATGTTTCTGGAGGCGGAAAGAAGTGATAAATTCATCACAGGGTCGTGTATTTTTGCATTTTTGAGTTCACTTGCAAGTAGCCAGGTACTATCAGTACGGATTGCAGACTGCGGGGAGGCTATATATAAATTTTCATTCGCTCTGCTTTTGAAAGTACTCCTCGATGTTATGAAGTCATGTGTGCCAACGGCCAACTGTACACCTGAACGATGTTTGAGGCCTCTATTAGAAAACTGGAAGTTGTAACTTTGTGACGGGACAAGTTTGTCGTAATTAGGATGCAAAGTTCTTTGTTATGCAATTCTACCGTTTGTTGTTGCATGTGTAGTTCCATAATTTTTATGAAGAAAATTACGTTGATTACTTTTTGGATATATTGTCTCTTAAATTGATTGAGTACTGATGAGGAACACTAGATGAGAAGAAAGAAAACACATGCCAGATCTGTTTGGCTACTTCTAGATGCTTTCACTCTAGTGTAGTATTTCTTTCCTTTTCTTTTCTATCCTACCTACTGTTTTCTAGAGTCTTCTAGTTGTGAGTAGCTATGAGTAGAATGGTGAAACTTACATAATGTTTTCTAGAGTATTCCAGCTATAAGTAGAAGTATGTGAAGGCTTCCCAAAGCCCTATAAATAGAGGTCCTCGCCTCTACTTTGGAGGCAGACTATGTATCCCTACCTATAATAGAACTTGTTGTTCTTATCTAAGATCTTGGAGTAGATCTTGTGCCCTAGGAGTTCTGGATTGAACTCTTGCTGCCCTATCAACCTACATTCGCCTCTATAGCGACATCTAGCGCAGCACGTTGAAGCTGTTCCTTCAACACTTGTGCTGTACACATTGTAGCAGCAAGGTGGAGTTGCTCCTCCACAAACTTTGTGCTGCTTCAGGTGGTATCAGAGCCTCGTTGACCCATACTAGTTCTTGTTGTCCTCTTCGAGAGTAAGTTGCAGCAAGCAATGGAGCAATTGGAGAAGAGGATGGATGCTGCGGAACAACAAATCAAAGAGCTGCGTGAGGATCTTAATCGGAGATTTGGTCAGCTGGTTGAGATGATAAGAAAGGGTGTCCCCCCTACTACCAATGAAGGAGATTCATCTAAAGAAGAGGAAGATGTTCATCAAGGAAGAAGGAGAGGTAATCTTGGAGCAAGACCGCCACGACAACATGTTGTTCAACGTGCTTCAAGAAGGCCAATTTATGTTGAAGTTTCTGAAGGTGAAGAATATGATGATGCCCTTGAAGAAGCAGATCTCTACGCATATCGGAGAGTACCCAACTCTACATATGCGAGAGATACATACAAGGTGAAAGCTGAGATCCCAACTTTTAATGGAAATGTTGATATTGAAGGGTGCCTAGATTGGTTATATGAAGTGGAGACTTTCTTTGAGGTCATGGAGGTTCCGGAAGATCGTAGAGTTCCTTTGGTCGCATACAAGCTGAAAGGAGGAGCCGGTGCATGGTGGCATCGCGTTCAAGAGGAGCGCAGGCTCAGAGGAGAACCTCGTGTTAGAACTTGGCGACAAATGAAAGGCCTCTTGAAAGGGAGATTTTTGCCCGCTGATTATGACCAGATCCTATTTATCCAATTTCAAAATTGTGCTCAAGGAAATAGGACTGTTTCAGATTACACGGAGGAGTTTCTAAGGCTACAAGTGAGGTGCAACCTTGCTGAAACTGAAGAGCAACAAGTTGCAAGGTACATCAATGGTCTCAATGATGCTATTCAAGATCGATTGATGATGCAACAAATCTGGTCCGTTGATCAAGCACAAGCTCTAGCCTTAAAGGCAGAGAGGTTTGTGAGGATGAGAAAGACAACTAAGGCTCCATATCCTCCATATCCTCATACCGAAGGCTCATCTAGGAGCCAACCTAATAGAGTGGAAGAAAATACCACTCCACCAAAGACAAAACAGCCCATCCCGAAGCAAACTAAGGCAAGGGTAAGGCAAATGAAGGCCCAAAGTGCTATAAATGTGGTAAAGAGGGACACATATCCAGCGGCTGCCTACTAAGGAAATTTGTTAACACGACTATCCATGATGGTGAAAGCGATGAGGAAGAATACGAATCTGAAGATGTAGATGGACAAGAGGTTTGTCAAGAAGAAGGTGAAGAGGTGGTATGTGTGATCCAGCGTGTCCTATGTTCCACACCACAACTCGATGACACACAACGGAAGAAAATATTTGAGAGCAAATGCACGGTGAATGGCAAGGTATGCAAACTAGTGATTGATAGTTGCAGCTGCGAGAATCTTATCTCCCAGAAGTTGGTGGACCATTTAAAGCTTGAAACCCATGATCATCCAAATCCCTACACTATTGGATGGATCAAGAAAGGAGTGAATATGAGGATCACCAAACAATGCAACCTGCCACTTTCTTTGGGTAAGCATTATCGCTCAAATGTGTTGTGTGATGTGGTTGACATGGATGCCAGCCATGTTCTTCTTGGGAGGCCTTGACAATTTGATGTGGATACTACACACAAGGGCAAGGAAAATTCTTACTCTTTCATTTGGAACAAGAGAAGGATCATTATCTTACCAAACAAACCCGAAGGTAATACCTCTAAGGAGGAGGGGAAAACTATGTTAACTATCTCCCATACCTCTCATGAGTTATGGAAGACTTGAAGGAGGCAGATTTGTGTGCTGCACTTGTTGTAAAGGGAGAAGAGCACCTGACTGTTGAAATTCCAGCAAAGGTACGTGGTTTATTGGCAGAATTTCAGAACATACTTGGGGAGCCACATGGCTTGCCACCGATGAGAGGAATTCAACATAGAATTGACTTAATTCCGGGAGCAAGTCTTCCTAATCTTCCACACTATCGAATGAGCCCAAAGGAGCATGATATATTGAAGGAGAAAATGGAGGAATTGTTGCAAAAGGGGCACATTCGAGAAAGTATTAGCCCATGTGCTGTACCAGCCCTACTCGCGCCAAAGAAAGATGGATCTTGGCGCATGTGTACGGACAGTAGAGCCGTTAACAAGATCAGCGTAAGGTATAGGTTCCCTATTCCCCGTCTGGATGATATGTTGGATCAGCTTAGTGGAGCAAGAGTGTTCACAAAGCTAGATTTAAGAAGTGGATATCATCAAATCCGTATAAGACCTGGGGATGAATGGAAGACCGCCTTCAAGACAAGGGAAGGGTTGTTTGAATGGCTAGTCATGCCATTTGGACTCTCAAATGCACCAAGTACCTTTATGCACTTAATGAATCAAGTCCTTAGACCCTTCTTATCCCACTTTGTTGTGGTCTATTTCGATGACATCTTGATCTATAGCAAGGATGAGGATGAACACTTTGATCACATTCGAAAGGTGCTAGAAGTACTAAGGGAAAATGAGCTCTACGTCAACTTGAAGAAATGTGTTTTCCTGCAAACACAACTTCTTTTCCTAGGATTCGTCATAACATGTGACGGCATTCGTGTTGATGATTCTAAGGTTGAAGCAATCCGAGAATGGCCAACTCCTAAGACCATTTCTGAGGTAAGAAGCTTTCATGGCCTTGCAACTTTCTATAGGCGATTTGTAAAGAATTTCAGCACTATCATGGCACCAATTACCGAGTGTTTGAAGAAAGGAAAGTTCCAATGGGCAGAAGCAGCTGAAGCTAGCTTCAATGAGATTAAACAAAAGCTATCACAAGCTCCTGTCTTGGTACTACCTGATTTCAACAAGACTTTTGAGTTGGAGTGTGATGCAAGTGGAGTAGGCATTGGAGCTATCCTATCTCAAGAAAGGAAGCCCATTGCTTTCTTTAGTGAGAAGTTAAGTGAAGCTAGACAGAAATGGAGTACCTATCAGCAAGAATTATACGCCGTTTTCAGAGCGTTGAAAACTTGGGAAGTCTATTTGCTGCCTAAAGAGTTCATTGTTTATAGCGACCATCAATCCTTGAAGCATTTTAGAAATCAAAAGCATGTTGACCGCATGCTAGCAAGATGGGAAGCATATCTTGAGAGGTTTAACTATCTCATCGTGCATAAATCTGGAATAACTAACAGAGTGGCCGATGCTTTGAGTCGTCGTGCATGCCTCTTGACTTCTTTTGAAGCTGAACTTCCGGGCATGGGTCAAATAAAGGAGTTGTATGAGGGTGACGAAGACTTTGGCCATGTTTGGGTAAAGCACGCAAGGGGCCAACCATTAGGTGATGACTATTTGATGCAAGATGGATATCTCTTCAAAAATGATCGTTTGTGCATTCCAAGAAGTTCTCTACGTGACAAGCTGGTTAGAGAGCTCCATTCAAGTGATCTTAGTGGCCATGTTGGACGGGACAAGACTATCGCTAACCTGGAAGCTCGCTACTTTTGGCCACAACTAAAGAGAGATGCTGGAAAGTTCGTTCAACGGTGCCCCGTATGTCAGACCTGCAAAGGCCAAGTCCAGAACACAGGGTTATACATGCCTTTGCCTGTTCCTGTTGCTCCATGGGAGGACATTTCTATGGACTTCGTCTTGGGCTTGCCAAGAACAAGACGAGGAAGTGATGCTGTATTTGTGGTCGTGGATAGATTCTCTAAGATGGCTCATTTCATCCCATGCCGCAAGACAACGGATGCTCATCATGTGGCAAACCTATTCTTTCGAGAAGTGGTCAGACTTCATGGAGTTCCAAGGTCCATTGTCTCAGACCGTGATAGCAAGTTTCTTGCTGCATTTTGGCTCACTTTGTGGAAGCAATTCAACACTGAATTGAAATTTTCTAGCACTGCTCATCCACAAACAGATGGACAAACGGAAGTGGTGAACAAGTTTTTGGGTAATCTGATCCGTTGCATTTGTGGAGAAAGAAAGGGGCAATGGGATTTGGCTTTATCTCTTGCAGAATTCTCCTACAATAACTCCAAGCATAGATCCACAGGAAGGAGCCCTTTTTCCATTGTCTACACTAAAGTTCCAACACCTGTGGTGGACCTGGTGAAGCTGCCATCAAGGGGAAACTCAAAATCAGCATTGTCCTTTGCTGATAATTACACCGAGTTATTTGAAGAGATTCGCGGCGCTTTGGAAGCACAAAATCAGAAATATAAACAACTTGCTGATTGCAAAAAGAGGCCAAAAACATTCCAAGTCGGTGATAAGGTGATGGTCTACCTCCGAAAAGAGAGGCTGCCTTTAGGTGTTAAAGGGAAACTTAGGCAGCGAAGGTATGGGCCCTTCTCTATCATGAGGAAGATAAATGATAATGCTTATGTGATAGATCTTCCAAGTGACATGGGTATCTCCAACACTTTCAATGTTGCGGACTTGACTCTCTACCATCCAGAAGAAGCGCTCTATGAAGATAACTCGAGGGCGAGTTCCAAACAACCAGGGGAGAATGATGAGGAACACTAGATGAGAAGAAAGAAAACACATGCCAGATCTGTTTGGCTACTTCTAGATGCTTCCACTCTAGTGTAGTATTTCTTTCCTTTTCTTTTCTATCCTACCTACTGTTTTCTAGAGTCTTCTAGTTGTGAGTAGCTATGAGTAGAATGGTGAAACTTACATAATGTTTTCTAGAGTATTCCAGCTATAAGTAGAAGTATGTGAAGGCTTCCCAAAGCCCTATAAATAGAGGTCCTCGCCTCTACTTTGGAGGCAGACTATGTACCCCTACCTATAATAGAACTTGTTGTTCTTATCTAAGATCTTGGAGTAGATCTTGTGCCCTAGGAGTTCTGGATTGAACTCTTGCTGCCCTATCAACCTACATTCGCCTCTAGAGCGATATCTAGCGCAGCACGTTGAAACTGTTCCTTCAACACTTGTGCTGTACACATTGTAGCAGCAAGGTGGAGTTGCTCCTCCACAAACTTTGTGCTGCTTCAAGTACCTCCCCGTCCATGAGAGGAAAAAAGAGACAAAATCACATGCCTCCACTGATTAATTGTGGCGCTTAGGTGAAACATATCTTAGGGTTCATACTATCTTAGTATCGAGTTCTAAATTTTGCTTGGTGCACATTGTATTTTTTAAGTCAATCTTCATGAATGTTGATCAAGTTTATTGAAAAAAGTATCCATGTCTGCAATATAAAAAACTACCTCTGATTTAAATAATTGAAATTTTGGGTTTGTCTCAAGTCTAACGTGTTTTAGTTAGACCAACCAACCCCACCAAGCAAGCATTGAGGCTCCTGTCTATTTCTTTTTTCTTGATATATACAAATCATTTTATATTTTGTAGGAGTACGTGCTATTGAGGAATAAAATTTTATTTAAAAATAACACGTCAAGTCACACTTTGTTTCGTGGTACATGACCCTCCATAAAGTGAACAACCGCTACACGCGTTAAATTATCACGTAGGCTGCCTTTCCATACAAAAATGAGCTCCATCGTGTACCTGCACGGGTGTTGTTGGGAGCGAGACGTGAGTACGTGCGTCGTGCGTGCACCACTTCTCTTCGTGCGTGTGCCCCACCTACGTGGGGGTGTGTGTGTGAGAGAGACAGAGACAAACCCAAAGAGAGATGGTGTGTATGTTCATGAGTGTTTTTTTGGGTGATTTCGTAAGTGTACTTGTGTGCGTAAGAGATAGACAGGGAATATGTGTCGATTATATCTCAAAAAAAGTAACATATGCAATATGTGTGAAACAGAAACCTAGGTATATATTATATAGAGGGGGCGATCCACGAAAAGAGAGGGGAGGGAAAATCGCGTGAGATATCGATAGAATTGAAGAGAGGGATGAAGTATGGGCGCGAGATCGATAAAGAGAGATAGCGAAACTGTGTGTGCGCATGTCAAAGATATAGGGTGGCTACCCTACTGGAAGGTGAGAGGGGAGAGGTGCAGTTTGTGTGTGGTAGGGAGACCTAAGAGCATCTCCAATAGATGGTCCAAAATTTGGCGGTCCAAAACCGGAGATGTAAAATTTGGACCGCCAAAAAGTGCGTTTTGGAGCTCCGAAAAAAGCTCAACTCCAACAGATGGTCCAAATTGATGGTCCAAAAGAGCAACTCCAATAGATGGTCCAAAATGAAGATGTAAATTTCTTAAAACGACATACTACTAGTCCATTCAACATAGTTCAAACATCAAATTCAACATAGTTTCATACATGAACTTCAACTACTACTTATTCAAACTATTAGATAAACTACTCCTCATCGCCGGAGCTGCGGAACTGCGCCCAGAACTCCTCCTTCGTCGGATCGTCGCACCCCTCCTCCTCCTCCTCTTCTGAGAAGTCTGCCCAGTCCTCCTCGGAAGAGGACTCGATGGGGATCACCGTCGAGGGACCGGCCTCGTCCTCCTTCTTCGGCCCCTTCTTCTTCTGCTCCGCCTCACGCTTCCAGTAGTACTCCAGCTTGGCCTGGACGTACTCCGGATGCTCCCGAGCAAACCTCGCCATCGCCTCCTCGTCGGTCTCGCCAGCACTGACGAGAATCGACGGCTTCTTCGTCGTCTTCTTCTTCGTTGGGATCTCCTTCATGTTGATGCCCTGTGGCACAAGCATCTCCGCTTCCGCCCGACTCTCGATCTCTGGGAAGTTGAGGTGCGACCGAGGCCTCTCGGCACGCCACACCGCCACGTCGTAGGCACGCGCGGCCTCGTGGGCGGAGGGGTACGTGCCGATCCACCAACGCCTTCCGGCGTCGGTGAACTCCACTCCGAAGTTACCGGAGGGCTTCTGCCTCACGCCGAAGAAACCCAACTTGCCCTTCGGCATCTTCTTCGGCGCCATCGGAGAGCGGTGAGAGCGGTGGAGCGGTGGCGGCGTGCGGCCGGGGCGGTGGCGGACGGAGCCGGGCGGGGCGGAGCTGCGGGGCGGCGGCGATGTGCGGGGCGGTGGCGGACGGAGCTACGACGAGCGGGGCGGTGGCAGACGGAGCCGGGCGGGGCGGATCTGCGGGGTGGCGGCGGCGTGCGGGGCGGTGGCGGACGGAGCTATGGCGGGCGGGCAGGCGGCGGGGCGGCGTGGAAACAGCGGCGGGGGGGGGGGGGGGGAGGGGGCGGGGCGGCGCTGGTTCTGATGCGGTCGGCGTGCGGCGGGGCGGCGGCAGGGTGTGGAGGCGGCGATGGACGGGCGGGAAAGGAAATGAAGTGGCGGTTGGGCGTTCACGGGCGGCGACTGGTTTTGGACCAGATGCACCTCGTGATGTAAATTTGCACCGCGAGGTGTTGTATTTTACGTCACGAGGAGGCCGCGGTCCAATTTTTTTAACATATGGACCGTCTGTTGGAGCTGCGTTTTTGGCCTCAGACGGTCCAAAAGTTAGTTACTTTTACATTTGGACCATCTATTGGAGATGCCCTAACTAGAGCGTTCGACTATCGGAGTGTGTGTGTGTGGGGGGGGGGGGGGGGCAGAGACCTAACTAGAGAGGTAGAACGACTGATATATGTGTGGAGAAGGAGAGACCTAGCTATGTATTAAGGGAGATCGATCGGGCATCCATACATATGTGTGGGACACGAATAAGGTTTGGAGAGAGACAGAACTAGAGTGCCGGAGGGGTGGTGATGGAGTTGCTTCTTGGAGATGGTGGGAGAGCCCTACTAGACAAACTAAAGGTACGCCTACAATATCAATAAGAGAGGGGCTGTGTGTCGGTCTGTGCGCGTGCGTGTGAGAGACGGGTCGGGAGGCATGCATGGATGATGAGGGGGTAATGATATGTCTGTGGTAAGCAAACCTAACTAGATAGGTAGATCAGTCGTCGTGTGTCGGAGAAAGGCAGAGACATAACTAGTGAGGTAGATTGATTTGTGCGTGGGAAAAAACAGTAATAGTCGACCTAGAAATATGTATAGAGGGAGATCGATCGGTATACATGCATGTGCTAGAGGCAAATAAGGATCGGAGAGACGGATAGAGAGACATGGATGCGCCTAGGAGGTCGTGCGAGAGGCCTACTATATAGAGAGGGGGATGAGTGTGCGAGTGCGACATCGATGAAAAATGGGGCGAGAGTGTGCATGTGTGTGGGACCACATGAGAGATAGGGGCATGTATGGTGAGAGGAGAAGAGGGAAAGTGTGTGTATGTGGTAGACAGACCTGGCTAGAGAGGTATATCGATCGGTGTTTGTCGAAAAAAAGGAGTTGGCGAGACCTATAGAGACCGTGGGAGAATGACCTAAAGAAAATTAATGAATGTGCACAACGAAAAGAATGCTGAGGGAGGGGAAGGGCAAGAAGGGCGTGTGCATGCACGAGAGAAAGTTAGTGCTAGCTACAAAGAGAAGATGATTGTGTGGGTATAAAAGACTAATAGAGATCATAATTTATTATAAAAGTGGATTCAAATATTTGAATAAGAGATCATAGTGTGTTTAAACCCATGCATGCATGAATATAATGGTGATACATATGGTGTGGTTATGAACATGTTATACTATATACATATTGTTAGGGCATTTCCCGCGTTAGTGTTGTGGTGATGATGACAACTCACTTTGCGGTCTAATCGTGTGCCAAGTTTCTCAGGTATACTTTGTTTGATACAAGATGCTTAGGCATTCCCTCGTGACGGAAAAGAACAAAGACAGTGTTTTCTACGTGTTTATTTCTTTCGTCGTAAGAAACCCATACTATTAAGAGGGAATCCTCATCGGAACGTATTGGGTGAATCAATGCATGCACACTTTCCATTCCACCCACCATATATCCTTCCGTTCGAGGAGAGGTCCTCAATTTCCTGCCAAACAATGGTTTTTACTCCCCAGCGGTTGTACAGCTGAGCCAAGCGG
This sequence comes from Triticum aestivum, assembly GCF_018294505.1. Lineage (NCBI taxonomy): Eukaryota > Viridiplantae > Streptophyta > Magnoliopsida > Poales > Poaceae > Triticum > Triticum aestivum. The sequence goes on from NC_057802.1 coordinate 527,102,576, forward strand.
TTGTACCGCTTGTCTGACACATCCGATGCAACCACCGCCCAGGGGTGATACCCCGGGGTTGCTGTTCTCAGGAGGTTTGCCAGCGGTTGTACTGCTGCCCTCGGGTGGTTGTAACACCTCTGGTGTGGCAAACCCTAAGGAATGTCTTCAAGCGGTTGTACCAGCCTAGTACCACCCTACCACGGGACCGACCTATGTCGTGGGGCGGTTCTTGGTGGTGGTGGCCCGGTTGTGCCGGTTACTTCATTTTGACCAGTACTACCGGTGGTCCGGAGCGCTTGTACCACTCGGGACTTAGCCACCACTAGTGCCTGGTTCTGGCGGTTGCACCGGTGCATCCACCGCCTCAACTACCGCTATGGGGTGACTCCCATCTGTTGTAAAGTGGTTATTGAGCGGTGGTGGAATGGTTGTTCCGGTTGCTCTTGTCGACCGGTACTACCGTCCGCTCCACCGGTTGTACCGCTCAGTAGGGTTTCTACAGGGTACCCCATGGTTTCGGGTCGTAGCGGGACCAATAGCGGTTGTACCGCTGCAGTGTAAAAACTACTGTAATGGTTGGATTTGGGGGCATTATAAAAGGGGTGGTTCTTCCACTACCTCTCCACCTCTTGCCTCTCTCTCTCTCTCTCCTCCATTAATGCCCTTCAAGCTTTCTTGCCCGATCTCTCTCAAGCCACTCAAACTTGTTGATTTTCTAGGGACTGAAGGAGGAGACCTAGATCTACACTTTCACCAAAGGAAATTTGATTCCCCCATACTTTCTTGCGTGGATTTTGTTACTCTTGGGTGTTTCGGCACACTACATGGAAGAGGTCACCGGAGCCTGATGACCCACAAGTATAAGTGATCAATTGTAGCTCTTTTCAATAAGTAAGAGTGTCGAACCCAACGAGGAGCAGAAGGAAATGACAAGTGGTTTTCAGCAAGGTAATGTCTGCAAGTGCTGAAATTGTAAGTAACAGAGTAGTTTGATAGCAAGATATTTTGTAACGAGCAAGTAATGATAATAGTAACAAAAAGTGCAGCAAGGTATCCCAATCCTTTTGAGGCAAAGGACAGGCCAAAACAGTCTCTTATAGTAAGCAAAGCGTTCTTGAGGGTACACGGGAATTTCATCTAGTCACTTTCATCATGTTGATTCGATTCGTGTTCGCTACTTTGATAATTTGATATGTGGGTGGACCGGTGCTTAGGTGCTGTTCTTACTTGAATAAACCTCCTACTTATGATTAACCCCCTCGCAAGCATCCGCAACTATGATAAAAGTATTAAGGATAAATCCTAACCATAGCATTAAACTTTTGGATCCAATCGGTCCCTTACGGAATAGCACATAAACTAGGGTTTAAGCTTCTGTCACTCTCGCAACCCATCATCTCTACTCCACAATGCATTCCCTTAGGCCCAAATATGGTGAAGTGTCATGTAGTCGACGTTCACATGACACCACTAAGGGAATCACAACATACATACTATCAAAATATCGAACACATATCAAGTTCACATGATTACTTGCAACATGATTTCTCCCGTGACCTCAAGAACAAAAGTAACTACTCACAAATGATAATAATGCTCAAGATCAGAGGTGTATTAAATAGCATATTGGATCTGAACATATAATCTTCCACCAAATAAACCATATAGTAATCAACTACAAGATGTAATCAACACTACTAGTCACCCACAAGCACCAATCCATAGTTTCGGTAACAAGATTGAACACAAGACATGAACTAGGGTTTGAGATGAGATGATGTTGTTGAAGATGTTGATGGAGATTGCCCTCCCCAAGATGGGAGAGTTGTTGGTGATGATGACGATGATTTCCCCCTCCGGGAGGGAAGTTCCCCCGGCGGAATCGCTCCGCCGGAGGGCAAAAGTGCTCCTGCCCAAGTTCCGCCTCGAGACGGCGGCGCTCCGTCCCGAAAGTCTTCTCCTTATTTTTTCTAGGTCAAAATGACTTATATACCAGAAGATGGGCACCGGAGGTGGGTCTGGGTGAGCACAACCCACCAGGGTGTGCCTGGGCTCCCTGGCGTGCCCAGGTGGGTTGTGCCCATCTGGTGGGCCCCCTAGTACTTATTGGCTCCAATATTCCTCATATATTCCATAAAAATCTTCGTAAAGTTTCAGCTTGTTTGGAGTTGTGCAGAATAGGTAGCGTGATGTAGCTTTTCCAGGTCCAGATTTCCAGCTGCCGGAATTCTCCCTCTTTGTGTATACCTTGCATATTATGAGAGAAAAGGCATTAGAATTACTCCAAAAAGCATTATTACGCATAAAAACATCATAAATAACAGTAAGAAAACATGATGCAAAATGGACGTATCAACTCCCCCAAGCTTAGACCTCGCTTGTCCTCAAGCGAAAACCGAAATCGAAAAGCATGTCCACATGCTTAGAGAGAGAGCTGTCGATAAAAACAAAATACGGACATAGAAGCATCATGTGAATTACTATAACAACATTAAACCTTAACATAAAACTTATATCAAAGGACTTTTATCATAGACTTCTTATGAATAAGTAACAATTCATCACACTATCGAAGTATAAAGCATAAACTCTATTAGAAACCAACAAACTATGTTCTCAGTCAACTTTGCAACTACAATTCATCATCTTTTCAGGAAGGGTCACATATCGGAGCCTTTAGGCAAATCCACATACTCAACCATCATTTAGTCTTCTATGATTGCTAACACTCACCGCATACACATGAGCAAAACATTTCAACCGGACACATAGAAAGATAGGGGCTTATAGTTTCGCCTCCCAACGAATTCACCTCAAGGGTGATGTCAACAATAATAACTCATGCCACCCATATTCAACTGGACATATGTGCCTAGATATTTCCTCACCACGTGATGCTTGCCAAAGGAGAAGCATAAAAAGGAATACAGAGAATTTTTTTGACTCTTTGCATGAAAGTAAATATATAGAAGTAAAAGATAGGCCCTTCAGAGAGGGAAGCAGAGGTTGCCATGCGCTTATTTGTTTGTATGCCCAACCCTTTAGTGCAAAAGAACGTCACTTTGTATTTCCCCTTGTGATGGCAACCTTTATTATGCAGTATGTCGCTTTTATTCTTCACCATCACAAGTTCGTACAACTCTCAATTTTCTCTTACACTAAATGATCTCACACTTCTAGAAGCAATTTTTATTGCCTTATTGCACTGATGACAACTTACTTGAAGGATCTGACTCAATCCTTAGGTAGGTATGGTGGACACTTGAAAATAAGATTTGGGTTTAAGGGTTTTTGGATGCACAAGTAGTATCTCTACTTAGTGCGGAATTTTTGGCTTGCAAAGATAGGGGGCAAGCACCACATGTTGAAGGATCTATGACAATATAACTTCTATGTGAATATGAACAAACATAAATCATTAATTTGTCTTCCTTGTCCAACGTCAACAATTTTGGCATATAATATTTTGATGGGGGCTCACAATCACAAAAGATTTATAGGATAGTGTATTTATATGTGAATCTTCTCTTCCCTTATTAATTCTTTCATGAGTTGCATCATTGACCAATGCTATGTTTGTCAATCTCTAATAAAATTTTCTACTTATACTTTTCCTTATGTGGTGTCATCACCTACCATAAGATTAGCATATTATCTTTCTCATTTATTTCCTTTCTTTTTATTGGAACATGAAAGTAAAGGAAGCAAAAACTCAAACTAAACTTTATTATATATCTCACACACAATTACAAGGATAGATCACTAAGCAAACTCTTGATAATAAAGGATCGAACTAAATTTTTATTCATCTAAAGCAAAAGATAACTATGGATCAAACTAAAATAAGTAAAGGCAAAAGATAGTGGGGTGATACGATACCGGGGCACCTCCCCCAAGCTTGGCGGAAGCCAAGGGGAGTGCCCATACCCGATACTCAATTTTCTTTTGGCGATGAAGAAAGTGGTGGTGATGAAGTAGAGATCTTGTCCTCGGGTTTTAACGGCAAAGGTCCACCATCATAAGAGGAAGAGTGAGTCTCACGGGTCCTGCAACCGGCAGCCAAACTCATACCTTTAAACCTTGCCTCACACTCCCAGACTTGGTTTTGGAGATCGTAGATCTGGCTTTGGAGGAAGTTGATTTGCTCGTTGAGGGTGAAGACGATGTCCTTCATGGACTTGCCATCCACCTTGAGATCACGAGTAAGGTCCGTGATCATGAGGTGATTGGCATTGAGTCCACGCTCCACCATCCCCTTGCACCGAAAGACCTCCTGCTCCATAGCTTCAAGCCGGGCCTCCACGGTTCCCGTCCCCTTGGGACCTTGCACATCGCGGATGTGGAGCACCCCCTCATGCATCTGGATGACCAGAGGGTGCTGCACCACCTCCCGCAAATATGGGTTGACGACGTTCTTGAAGAACTTGTCCTTGGAGGAGCTTGAAGTGGCCATGGTAGATGGGATATGACAGAAAACAACAAGGAAAAGAAAACAGAAGATTTCTCCGTGATACGGTGATCAGTAGGTTCGGGGGGTATATAAAGATTTTTTATCTTGGGAAACAAGCAAGCTGTAGAAAAAACAGAGTCTGGAAGGTACCCGAGGTGGGCACAACCCACCTGGGGCCAGGCGTGCCCTGGTGTCTTGTGCCCACCAGGTGCACTTCCTGGAAGTTTCTTATTTTCCTAATTTTTGTTATATTCCAAAACTGATAATTTTTTTTTGCGGATTTTTTGGAGTCCGTTTACTTACCGTATCACGTACCTCCTCTTTTTAATGATTCTAGAGTGTTTCGGAAGGACTCTTTTATGTGTTCTTCTGGTGTTATAGTTTGGATAATATTACTTTCAACATTAATGGGCGTACCTGAGATATAATGTTTTATTCATTGCCCGTTAACAACCTTCGGGTTAGTACCTTCGGCATTATTTATTTTGATAGCTCCAGACCGATAAACCTCCTCGATAACATAGGGTCCTTACCATTTGGAGAGGAGTTTTCCTGCAAAGAATCTGAAACGAGAATTGTACAAAAGAACATATTCTCCAACTTTGAACTCACGCTTTTGGATTCTTTTATCATGCCATCTTTTAACTTTTTCTTTAAATAACTTGGCATTTTCATAAGCTTGGGTTCTCCATTCATCTAATGAGCTAATATCAAATAACCTCTTTTCACCGGCAAGTTTAAAATCATAGTTGAGTTCTTTAATTGCCCAATATGCTTTATGTTCTAACTCAAGAGGCAAATGACAAACTTTTCCATAAACCATTTTATAAGGAGACATACCCATAGGATTTTTCTATGCTGTTCTATAAGCCCAAAGTGCATCATCTAATTTCTTAGACCAATTCTTCCGGGACCTATTGACAGTCTTTTGTAGAATTAATTTTATTTCTCTATTGCTAAGTTCAACTTGACCACTAGACTGAGGATGATAAGGTGATGCAATTCTATGGTAAACATCATACTTAGAAAGCATTTTATGGAAAGCACCATGAATAAAGTGTGAACCACCATCAGTCATTAAATATCTAGGGACTCCAAACCTTGGGAAAATAACTTCCTTAAGCATTTTAATAGAGGTGTTGTGATCAGCACTATCAGTTGGAAAAACTTCTACCCACTTAGTAACATAATCAACAACAACCAAAATATGTGTATACCCATTAGAGGAAGGAAAAGGTCCCATGTAATCAAATCCCCAAACATCAAATGGTTCAACAGCGAGTGAATAATTCATAGACATTTCTTGACGCTTACCGATATTACCTATTCTTTGACATTCATCACAAGATAAGATGAACTTACGAGCATCCTTGAAAAGAGTAGGCCAATAAAGTCCAGATTGCAATACCTTGTGAGCAGTTCTGTCTCCAGGATGATGCCCTCCATAAGCTTCGGAGTGACATTTCCGTAGGATTTGTCCATGTTCATGCTCAGGTACACAACGTCTAATAACACCATATACTCCTTCTTTATAAATATGTGGGTCATCCCAAAAGTAATGTCTTAAATCATAGAAGAATTTTTTCTTTTGTTGGTATGTAAAGCTAGGTGGTAAATATTTAGCAACAATGTAATTAACATAGTCACACATACCAAGGAGTGTTATGAGAAACATTTATTGCAGCTAACTGCTCATCAGGAAAACTATCATCAATAGGTAGTGGGTCATCAAGCACATTTTCAAGCCTAGACAAGTTATCAGCTACGGGGTTCTCTGCTCCTTTTCTATCAATGATATGTGAATCAAATCCTTGTAGCAAGAGAACCCATCGAATAAGTATAGGTTTAGCATCTTTCTTTTCCATAAGATATTTTATAGCAGCATGATCGGTGTGACCAATTACTTTTGAATCAACAATGTAAGATCTAAATTTATCACAAGCAAACACCACTGCTAGAAATTATTTTTCAGTAGTAGCATAATTTCTTTGAGCACTATCTAGAGTTTTACTAGCATAATGAATAACATTTAGTTTCTTATCGACTCTTTGTCCTAGAACAACACCAACAGCATAATCGCTAGCATCTCACATAATTTCAAAAGGCAAGTTCCAATTAGGTGGTTGAACAATAGGTGCAGAAATCAAGGCTTTCTTGAGTGTTTCGAAGGTTTCTAAACAATCATCATAAAAAACAAAAGGAATATCCTTTTGCAAAAGATTTGTAAGAGGCCTAGAAATTTTAGAGAAGTCTTTGATAAATCTCCTATAGAAACCAGAATGACCTAAGAAACTACGAATACCTTTGATATCTTTAGGACATGGCATTTTCTCAATTGCATCAACCTTAGATTTGTCCACTTCAATACCTTCAGAAATTTTATGACCCAAGACAATACCTTCATTAACCATAAAGTGGCACTTCTCCCAATTCAAGACAATATTTGTTTGTTCACATCTTTGCAAAACTCGATCAAGATTGATTAAACAATCATCAAAAGACTTCCCATAAACGGAGAAGTCATCTATGAAAACCTCAACAATCTTTTCACAAAAGTCAGAGAATATAGCAGTCATACATCTTTGAAAGGTAGTAGGTGCATTGCATAAACAAAAAGGCATATGTCTATAAGCATAAGTTACAAAGGGACAAGTAAAAGTGGTCTTTTCTTGATCAGGTTGAGAAATAGGTATTTGTGAAAAACCAGAGTATCCATCAAGGCAGAGGGTAATGATCTTTTCTAGTTGCTTTATTTAATTTTCTAAAATCAATTACCATTCTATAGCGTGTAACAATTCTTTGTGGAATAAGTTCATTCTTATCATTAGGAACAACAGTGATACCTCCTTTCTTAGGGACATAATGAACATGACTTACCCATCTACTATCAGCTATAGGATAGATTATACCTGCTTCCAGAATTTTTAATATTTCCGTTCTTACTACTTCTTTCATCTTCGGATTTAACTGACGTTGGTGATCGACAACGGGTTTAGCATCAGGTTCCATATTAATATTGTGCTAACATAGAGTGGGAATAATGCCCTTCAAATCATCAAGAGTATATCCAATAGCAGCTCGGTGCTTCCTCAGAACTTTCAACAATCTTTCTTCTTCATGTTCTGAAAGGTTAGCACTAATAGTAACATGATGTATCTTCTTCTCATCAAGATAAGCATATTTCAAAGTGTCTGGCAATTGTTTTAGTTCAAACATAGGATTACCTTTAGGTGGAGGAGGACCTCCTAGAGTTTCAATAGGCAAATTGTGTTCAAGCAGAGGACATTGTTCAAAGAAAATCTTATCTATTTCATTTCTTTCATGCATATGTAAATCATTTTCATGGTCTAGCAGATATTGTTCTAGAGGATCAGTAGGAGGCACAACAATAGAAGCAAGACCAATTATTTCATCCTTACTAGGCAATTCTTTTTCATGAAGCTTTCAACTAAACTTGGAAAAATTAAACTCATGAGATTCATCACCAAAGCTAACACCGACAATTTGTTTCTCACAATCTATTTTAGCATTAATGGTGTTCAAGAAAGGTCTACCAAAGATAATGGGACAAAACTCATCTTGTGGGGAACCAATAACAAGAAAATCAGTAGGGTATTTTATTTTCCCACACAAGACTTGAACATCTCTAACAATCCCGATTGGTGATATAGTATCTCTATTAGCAAGTTTAATAGTAACATCAATGTCTTCTATCTCTGCGGGTGCTACGCCATTCATAAATTCTTGATATAAGGTATAGGGAATAGCACTCACGCTAGCACCTATGTCACATAAACCATGATAACAGTGATCTCCTATTTTAACTGAGACAACGGGCATGCCAACAACGGGTCTATGATTATCCGTTCTATCGGGTTTGGCAATTCTAGTAGCTTACATTACAGAAGTAAATAACATGCCCATCAACATTTTCTTCCAAGAGATCCTTAACCATAGCAGCACAAGGTTCTACTTTGATTTGTTCATCAGGTTTGGGTGTTCTAATATAATTTTTGTTAACCACAGTTGAAACTTTAGCATGTTCCTTTATTCTAACAGGGAAAGGTGGTTTCTCAATGTAAGCAGTAGGAACAACTGGATCAACATTATAAAGTATAGTTTCTTCTTTAGCTAGTTCTGGTTCTTTAATTTCTTCTTTAATAGGTGGGTGATATTTAAACCACTTCTCCTTAGGGAGATCAACATGAGTAGCAAAAGATTCACAAAAAGAAGTTACTATCTCAGAGTCAAGTCCATATTTAGTGCTAAACTTCTGAAAAGCATCGATATTCATAAAAGATTTAACACAATCATACTTAAGCTACATACCTGACTCTTTACCTTCGTCGAGTTCCCAGTCTTCAGAGTTACGTTTCATTCTTTCCAAAAGATCCCACCGGAATTCAATAGTCTTCTTCATAAAAGAACCAGTACAAGAAGTATCGAGCATGGATTGATCATCACGAGAAAGCTGAGCATAAAAATTCTGAATAATAATTTCTCTTGAGAGCTCATGATTGGGGCATGAATATAACATTGACTTAAGCCTCCCCCAAGCTAGAGCGATACTTTCTCCTTCACGAGGCCAAAAATTATATATGTAATTCCGATCACGATGAACTAGACGCATAGGATAATTTTTTTGGTGAAACTCCAATTTCAATCGATTCCAATTCCAAGATCCAATATCATCGCATAGCCTATACCATGCCAATGCTTTTCCCTTCAAAGATAATGGGAAAACCTTCTTCTTAACTTCATCTCCGGGTAAACCTACAAGCTTAAACAATCCACAAATTTGTTCCACATATATCAAGTGCATATCAGGATGTTCGGTTCCATCTCCTACATATGGATTAGCTAGCAGTTGTTCTATCATACCCGAAGGAATTTCATATTCAATATTTTCAATAGGTGCAGTAGGTTGAGGGGTAGCTAATTGTGGTGTAACATCCCAAGTTTTCAATTTGGAATGTTATACATAGGACATCATATGCATTCATATTTTATTTTATATTTCGGGTGTGATCCTAAAAATCCTAAGCAACTCAAGGACCCACAGAGAGAGTTGGGGATTTATTTATTTTCATATTTGAATTTTCTCAAATATTAAAACGGGGATCATTTTGGTTTTAATTATTTTCTCTCCAAACATATTTTCAAATTAAAATATATGAGAGGAGATAATATGACTTCTCCAAAATAAATGAAATATTGGAGGAAAAATGTTAAAATCAAATAAATAATTTTATTTGGATTTTATTGCTATTTTATTTGAATTAGAAAAATATGCATTTTTCAAAATTGCATTTTTAGGCCAAGAAAATGTTCACTTTGTTCTAAATATTTTATTTAGACGGTGAAAATTGTTTTTGGCATTTTTAGATTTTTTTAATTATTTAGGATTTTTCCGGCGGAATCTGTTTAAAAAAAAACAACGAACCGAGCTAACGGGCCATGCCCGAGCCGGACTCCTCCGGCCAGGCCTTTATAAGCCGGCCCGAGCCGCCGCCCCAGCCCACCCAGCCGCCGCCGCCCGAACCCTAACCCTAGCGCCGCCAAGCCGCCGCCGCCGCGCGCTGCCGCCGCCCGCACCACCGCCCGCGCCGCCTCCCGCCGCCGCCGCCACCCGTGACTGCCACTGCCGCCGCCGCTGCACGCCTCGCTGCCGTCCGCCGCGGATCCCGCCGGAGTTCGCGCCGCCGGTTTACGTCGGTTTTATTTTCGGTAAAAAACCCTAGATCTTTTTTTAGATCGGGTTTTATTTCGGTTTAGTTTATTTAACGAACGTTCGTTCGTTCGTTTAGATCTGTTAGTGAACGATTTTCGTAGATTGGTTCTGTTAGCGAACGTTCGTTCGTTAGTCTTTTCTTTTTATTTTTCATTTTGGCCACGGACCTATCCGCGATTTTTTTATCGCAGATTAGCCCCTGATCTTCAGACCCTCGCCGTTTCTTAACCGTTAGTCCAAATCCAGTGAAACCAACACCAAAATCTTCGTCTCGAACCCCTCTTTCTGTTTAATCAACTTGAATATGATTTTGACAAATTAAAATTTGGTTTCAAGCAGATTTGATTTCGAAGTCCTTTTGACCGTAGCTTCAGTTCCGTAGCTCCGATTCGCTTGATTCTTTTTGCAAATCGGATCTCTTCAGTTGAGTTTTCAGATTCGATCTTCTTATTTGAGTTTTACCCATGCATCTTTGCTTGATTGATTATGTATGCTATTGTTTGTTTGCGATAGAATTCCCGGAGTGCGAAGCGTGCTACTACGAGTCTCTAGGGTTTGCGGATCGTCAGCAAGGCAAGTAACACATTGATCATTCCCTTTTCATACCCAGTTTTTATGCATTAGTTACAATCCTCAAACACTGCATGATTAGGTTGTGATTAACTTGTGGGTATTGGGAAGTAGATGATGAGGTAGAACCTATCACCTGTTTTATTATCAAGCCCTTGGGAGTTACTTCTACGTTATGCTTATATTACTATGCTATGCTCGTAGACGTGGATTGGGTTTGAGTGTATCCATGACAGATGTGAGATTGTTTACCTAATGGTTCAACTTAAGGTGGCAACTTTAACACACATCTGGGTGGATTGTTGGTTTGGGCACCTGGGGTAATACCAGTGTTGTCCTAGGAGATCCCGGGGTTATACCGTGTGATCCTCCTATGGTCCGCCACCCAGGCTCAAAGGGATCATAAGATTATTCATGCTAGAAACTTCCGTGTGCAGCCACAAGCTATTATGGGCTCTAGCATAGTTGAGTATGTTGCATGACCTCTTCCAGTGGTAGGCTAGCAGATGTAGGGGATGTAGGTTGGTGCTGTCTACCCAGGGTTAGAGCTATTGCTTCTGAAAGACTGTGTCTCGGTCATCCGTTTCTCAAACACCATGTAGTGTGAGAAATCCAACAGAGGAGATCGAGTCTTGTGGGGAAAAGTGCGCAAACCTTTGTAGAGTGTATAAACTAATCATGGTTAGCCGAGTCCCCGGTTATGGACATCTTGAGTATCTGGTACTTGAATTATTGATTTGATCTCATCACTCTAAATTAATTTGTTGGGTTGTTAATGAACATTTTTAATTAGGATTGAGATGGGGGTACCATTCTCAATGTTTCAACTACCATGATAGTTAAATAAAATATATTCCTTTGTGGTAGGGAAAAATTGGAATTTCGCAAAAACATTGTAACCATAGAGCCTCCACCAGCCATATATGCATGTAGTGATAGCATTTATCTGTTCATTGCTCTACTGTGTTATATTGCCAGCATATTCCATGTGCTGACCCATTTCGGGCTGCAACATATCATGTTGCAGACTTTTATGAAGAGTAAGGTGCGCTAGGTCATTTGTCATGCACTCAGCTATGCCGTTGGAGTTGATGGACTCACTTTATCTTCCAAGCCTTCCGCTGTTATCTTATTTAGATGGCCTTAAGCCATATTTACTGTAATAAGTTCTCTCTTAAGACTATCGATGTAACAAGTGTGTGATTGCTACTTTGTTATAAATCCTTCAAGTACTATGTGTGTCAGCATTAGTGATTCAGGGATGACACTGAACATAGAGATTTGACTGTGTGAGGTCGGATCGCTACATGATGGTATCAGAGCACACGCTGAATGTAGGACACGACCACTAAGATGAACCATAGGTCACTCTTCTCTACTCATTTCTGACTCCTCCCCATTTTTCTACTCTTTAGGATGGCGGACTCAAGGAACAAGTTTGCACAACTGGATGAAGACACACCCTTTGGACGACACTTGAAGGAAGTCACTAGGCACCTGAATATCGGAATACCAAGCTTCACCGGGACCTACACCGCCACTTTACCAGAAGAGGAGCGATGGATGATTCGAGTTCAAGTTCCAGGAAGGACGTTCATGCCAGTCACTGGGCCCATAGAATTTTCCTTTGATGCACCAACCTGGAGTCTAGGAAAGAGCATGGCAGCCCACATCACCGTGGGACGCATCGGCGAAGTATATCACAATGAGCTTAAGGACACTATCTACCAGATATGTGGGCGCCGAGATGAGCAATGGGAGATGATCAACACCAGGAGGGACATGTCCATTGCAGCTTTCATCCAGGAGTTAAACCAGCACATTCGTCGACAGGAGAACTAGATGTGCGCAAGCATGATAGATTTGAAGAAGGCGATGACCAGGAACATGGAGCTAGAAGAGGAACTCAAGTACACGCGATGGATACGAGGAGGAAATCGCAATACTTGTGGAGAAGAATGACGACCTGACAAGGAAGCTAGGAGTATTCATGGGAGACCCCGCGCCAGGAGGAGAAGACAACAAACCCAAGGAAATTCGTGCTGAAGTCTACATCATCATCGACGACAGCGACTCCGACCCTGATGGTAGTGATGATGATTATGAAGACGAAGCTGGAGCGGATATCATGGAGTCTTCCACCGATCAAAATTTCTAGATGACCACCATATGATTAGTAATATTCCCCCATGTATATAGTAGTAGTCCGAGCACTTTTGTAACGATAGTTCTAGACCGATTGTATGCCCTTGCTTGAATTGATTTGGTGTGATATGATTGTGTTTGTCTCATGTGCATATGGGTAGTGCCTTCTCATTAGACCTCATTCTATTCTAATCTCCCCCCTCTAAACCCATCAGATGCCTCCGAGACGTGACACCAGATTTGTTTTCCCACCGGAGATCATCCAGTTGATCCAGCAGCAGAATGCCTTGATGTAGATATTAGTCCAGAACCAAGGCAACAACAACAACAACCCACCGCCACCACCACCAGTTGACAACTTAGCCCGTTTTCTGAGGTTGCAGTCGCCGGTGTTTTCTAGTAGCATCGAACCAATAGTTGTTGATGACTGGCTACGAAGGATTGGAAGGGAGTTGACCACAACAGGTTGCACAGATGCAGAGAAGGTGCATTTTGCCGCACATTAGTTGGATGGACCAGCAGCCTCATGGTGGAAGAATTACACAGCCACTTTCCCTATAGCCAATATCACCTGGGATCAGTTTCAGCAAGCATTCCGCACTGCACATATCTCAACTGGAGCAATGAACATGAAGAAGCGTGAGTTTCGCAACTTACGCCAAGGAAATCGTACTATGGGGCAGTACGTGGATGAGTTCAGTAAGTTAGCTCACTATGCCCCAGATGATGTGGCCACAGATGCCGCGAAGCAGGAGAAGTTTATGGAAGGGTTGAATGATGAGATGAGCATGCAGTTGATGGTAGCGACATTCGCTAACTACCAGGAGTTGGTAGCCAGGGCTCTTATGATTGAAGGGAAGCAACAGCAGATTGAGAGCCTCAAAAGGAAGTATGGACAAGGGAAGTACAATTCAGGAGCTCAGCAGAAGCCTCGTTTTACCCCGAATTCGGGAGGATATACCCATAACCATGGAGGCCACACTCATAATGGAGGAAGTTCACATAACCACAGTGGCCCCAAGAATGGAAACGGGAATGGATCAAGCAACAATCAGAACCGCTCTAACCCAGCCACACCCGCCAAGAAGGATCAAAGTCACATTACCTGTTTCAAGTGCGGGAAGACTGGGCACTACGCCAATGATTGTCCTGAGTTGAAGAATGGAAATGGAAGCTCTGGGAAGAAGCCCAACCCTTTCAACATGGGACAAGTAAACCACGTTAACGTGGAGGAGGTTGAAGAGCAGCCAGATGCAGTTATCGGTAAGTTTTTGGTTAAGTCATTTACCGCTCTTGTTCTATTTGATACTGGTGCATCGCATTCATACATTTCAAGGGGATTTGTGGACAAGTTTAAGTTACCCACCGTAGCCCTTAGGACACCTTTGCTAGTAAGCTCACCAGGTGCAGAGTATATGGCTAGCCGATGGTGCGATCGGTTACCCTTAACCATTGGTAGCCATGTTTTTCCCTCAGACCTAATAATTTTGGAGTCACAAGGATTGGATGTGATACTAGGAATGGATTGGCTATCGAAGTATGGAGGAAACATTGACTGTGCTAGTAGGTCAATTCTACTCACCACCCGGAGGGAAAAAGGATCAAGTATTTATCCAGGCATACGCCGAGGAGGACCCAAGTAAATCCCCTCTCAGGAGTTGTTCAGGAGGAAGTGCCTATAGTGAAGGATTACCCAGATGTATTTCCAGAGGAGTTACCAGGCATGCCGCCGGATTGAGACATTGAGTTTTTGATAGAGTTATTGCCAGGCACCGGACCGATATCGAAGAGACCATACCGGATGCCCGCAAATGATCTGGAGGAGATTAAGAAGCAGATTAAGGAGTTGTTGGAGAAAGGTTACATTCGACGAAGTTCATCACCGTGGGGAGCCCCAGTGCTCTTGGTTGAGAAGAAGGATGGATCTTTGAGAATGGTTGTTGATTATCGTGCGTTGAATGAAGTGACGATCAAGAACAAGTACCCACTACCGATGATCAATGACTTGTTTGACCAGCTGCAAGGAGCTAAAGTATTCTCCAAGATCGATCTACAATCAGGATATCACCAGCTGAAGATCCGAGAACATGATATACCTAAGACAACTTTCACCACACGGTATGGGTTATATGAGTACACGGTTATGTCATTTGGATTGACTAATGCCCCTGCCTATTTTATGAGCATGATGGATAAGGTATTCATGGAGTTCTTGGATAAGTTTATTGTGGTGTTCATTGATGATATCTTGGTGTACTCAAAGAATGAAGAGGAACACAAGGAGCATTTGCGATTAGTTCTCGAGAAGCTCAGGGAACATCAGTTATACACTAAGTTCAGCAAATGTGAGTTTTGGTTGAAGGAAGTTGGATTTCTTGGACATGTTATATCAGGAGAAGGTATAGCAGTGGATCCTACCAAGGTTCAGTCAGTCACTGAGTGGTTGGCACCCACCTCAGTTGGAGAGATCCGCAGTTTTCTTGGACTCGCGAGATACTATCGGAGATTCATTGAGAATTTTTCCAAGATTGCGAAGCCCATGACAGCGTTGTTGAAGAAAGACACCAAGTTCAAATGGACAGAAGAATGTGAAGCAAGTTTCCAGGAGTTGAAGAAACGTTTGGTTACAGCCCCAGTGCTGATTCTGCCGGATATACGCAAGGATTTCCAAGTGTATTGCGACGCTTCTCGCTTAGGACTTGGAGGAGTACTTATGCAAGACGGAAGAGTTGTCTCATATGCCTCACGACAGCTTCGACCGCATGAGTTGAATTATGCCATGCATGATTTGGAGTTAGCAGCCGTAGTGCATGCACTCAAGACCTGGAGACATTTTCTTATTGGAAACCGTTGTGATGTGTATACGGATCATAAGAGTTTGAAGTACATTTTCACACAGAAGGAGCTGAATCTCAGGCAAAGGAGATGGTTGGAGCTTATAAAGGATTATGATATGAAGTTGCACTATCATCCAGGCAAGGCCAATGTTGTAGCAGAAGCTTTGAGCCGGAAGAGTTATGCCAATACCCTCGTAAGCGGAGGATTGCCTAAGGGGTTAGCAGAAGATCTCAGGGAGCTTCGTTTGGAGATAGTTCCTAGAGGTTTTGTTGCAGCATTGGAGGTTCAGTCAACATTATTGGGAAAGATTCGTGAAGCTCAGAAGGATGACAAAGAAATTGCCGAGATAAAGGAGAGAATGAGCAAAGGAAAAGCCAAAGGTTTTCGTGAGGATGAGCACGACACCCTAGTGGTTTGAGGACCATGTTTATGTGCCCAATAATGCAGAGATCAGGAAGTTGATACTACAGGAAGCTCATGACTCGCCATACTCGATACACCCCGGAAACACCAAGATGTATTTGGATCTGAAGGAGCGTTTCTGGTGGACTGGTATGAAGAAGGATATTGCCGAGTATGTAGCCGTATGTGATGTATGTCAGAGAGTGAAGGCAGAACATCAGAAGCCAGCAGGACTACTGCAGCCTATGCCGATACCCGAATGGAAGTGGGACAAGCTTGGCATGGATTTTATCACCGGATTACCCAGGACCCGATCGGGATATGATTCTATTTGGGTAGTAGTGGATCGTCTGACCAAAGTAGCTCACTTTATCTCAGTGAAGACCACCTATACGAGTGCGAAGTTGGCCAAGATATATATGACCAGGATCGTATGTCTGCACGGAGTTCCGAGGACCATCGTATCAGATAGAGGAACACAGTTTACTTCAAAGTTTTGGCACCAGCTGCACCAGACTTTGGGTACCAGGCTAGAGTTCAGTACAGCCTTTCACCCGCAGACAGAAGGACAGACCGAGAGAGTCAATCAGATTCTGGAGGACATGTTGAGAGCTTGTGCGCTAGATTATGGATCTAGTTGGGATGATAACTTGCCCTACGCAGAGTTTTCATACAACAACAGCTACCAGGACAGTTTGAAGATGGCACCTTTCGAAGCCCTGTATGGAAGGAGGTGCAGGACACCATTGATGTGGGATGAAGTTGGAGACCGTCAGTTGTTTGGACCGGATTTGATTAAAGATTCAGAAGAGAAGGTTAAGCTGATTCGAGATAGACTGAAGGTAGCTCAGTCCAGGCAGAAGAGTTATGCAGACTCGAAACACAAGGGGGTAGTCTATGAAATCGGAGGCAGATCCTATCTTCGTGTGTCACCTCTGCGAGGAGTTAAACGCTTTGGAGTTAAGGAAAAGTTAGCCCCAAGATTTTTAGGACCATACCGAGTTTTGGAACGTATGGGAGAGGTAGCCTACAAGTTGGAGTTACCGGAAGGATTGTCAGGAGTTCATGATGTGTTTCACGTTTCCTAGTTGAAGAAGTGCCATGCTGAGATGACCGACATTCCTCTGAGAGATACCGTGCCCCTGGAAGCAATTCAGTTGGATAGTGATCTGACCTGCGAGGAGAAACCAGTCAAGATTCTTGAGTTTGCCAGCCGAGTTACACGCAACAAGGTTATCAAATTTAGCAAAGTTCAGTGGAGCCACCATACCGAGGATGAAGCCACTTGGGAACGAGAGGAAGATCTACGCAAAGACCACCAGCACCTATTCTCTAGCCAACCCGAATCTCGAGGGCGAGATTCACCTTAAGGGGGGTAGGTTTGTAACATCCCAAGTTTTCAATTTGGAATGTTATACATAGGACATCATATGCATTCATATTTTATTTTGCATTTCGGGTGTGATCTTAAAAATCCTAAGCAACTCAAGGACCCACGGAGAGAGTTGGGGATTTATTTATTTTCATATTTTAATTTTCTCAAATAGTGAAATGGGGATCATTTTGGTTTTAATTATTTTTCTCTCCAAAAATATTTTCAAATTAAAATATATGAGAGGAGATAATATGACTTCTCCAAAATAAATGAAATATTGGAGGAAAAATGTTAAAATCAAATAAATAATTTTAATTGGATTTTATTGCTATTTTATTTAAATTAGAAAAATATGCATTTTTCAAAATTCCATTTTTTTAGGCCAAGAAAATGTTCACTTTGTTCTAAATATTTTATTTAGACGGTGAAAATTGTTTTTGGCATTTTTAATTTTTTTTATTTATTTAGGATTTTTCCGGCGGAATCTGTTTAAAAAAACAACGAACCGACCTAACGGGCCGTGCCCGAGCCGGACTCCTCCGGCCAAGCCTTTATAAGCCAGCCCGAGCCGCCGCCCCAGCACACCCAGCCGCCGCCGCCCGAACCCTAACCCTAGTGCCGCCAAGCCGCCGTGCGCTGCTGCCGACCGCGCCGCCGCCCGCACCGCCGCTCGCACCGCCGCCCGCGCCGCCCGCGCCGCCACCCGCGACTGCCGCTGCTGCCGCCGCCGCACGCCCCGCCGCCGTGGATCTCGCCGGAGTTTGCGCCGCCGGTTTTCTTCGCCGTTTTTGTAGCGACCAGGCCTCAAACAGTCTGATCTCTGTGCATCAGTGTCATCCCTGGATCGGTAATGCTGACACGCACAGTACTTGCGGATTTATAACAGAGTAGCAATCACACACTTATTACATCGAATGTCTCAGAAGAGAACTTATTACAATAAATATGGCTTAAGGCCATCTAAAACGATAACAACGGAAGGCTTGGAAGATAAAGTGAGTCCATCAACTCCAACGGCATCACTGAGTGAAAGACAACGACCTATGGCTCCTTACTCGTCGTCTGAAAAGTCTGCAACATGATACGTTGCAGCCCGAAACAGGTCAGCACATGGAATATGCTGGCAATGTAACACAAGAGAGTAATGAACAGAATAATGCTATCACTACATGCATATATGGCTGGTGGAGGCTGTATGGTTAATATGTTTTGCGGAAAGCCAATTTTTCCCTACAACAAAAAAATAAATTTTATTTAACTATCATGGTGGTTGTTAAACATTGAGAAGGTTCACCCAACTCAATCCCAATTAAGCATCATCATTAAACCCAATCAAATTATATCAAGAGTGATGAGATCCACATGATAATCCAAGAACTAGATACTCAAGATGTCCATAACCGGGGACACAGCTAACCATGATTAGTTTGTACACTCTGCAGAGGTTTGCGCACTTTTCCCCACAATACTCGATCTCCTCCGTTGGATTTCTCGCACTACATAATGTTTGAGAAACGGATGACCGAGACACAGTCTTTCCGAAGAGGTCCCCTTAACCGATAGATAGGCCGGTACACCTACAATCCCCTACATCTGCTAGCCCATCATGGAAAGGTTTCCCACAACTTACTCAACTATGCCAGAGCCCATAATGGCATGTGGCTGCACACAGAAGTTTCTAGCATGAATAATCTTATGATCCCTTTGAGCCTGGGTGGCAGTCCATAGGAGAATCACACGGTACCTCGGGATTTCCAAAAATACATGCAACACTGGGTTCCCCAGGTGCCTCAATCCACCTAGATGTGTATTAAAGTCGCCACCTTAAGTTAACCATTAATTAACAATACTCACATCTGTCATGAATACACTCAAACCCAAACCACGTCTACGAGCATAGCATAGCAATATAAGCAACGTAGAAGTAACTCCCATAGGTTTGATAAGAAACAGGTGAATAGGTACTACCTCATCTACTTCCCAAACCCACAATTTAATCAGATCCTAACCATGCAATTGTTTGAAGATTGATCTAATGCAATAAAACTGGGTGGTAAAGAGGTATGATCAAAGTGTTACTTGCCTTGCTGATGATCCGTGAAACCTAGAGACTCGTAGTAGCACGCTTCGCACTCCGGATACTCTATTGCAAACAAACAAGCATACAATAAGCATTCAACTAGAAGCACGGGTAAAACTCAAATAAGAGATCTAACCAGAAAGTTCAACTTAAGAACTCCGGTTTGCAAAAAGAATCAAATCAAACGAAGCAACAAAACTCAAACTGCGAAAGAAACAAGCTTCGATTACTAATCTAGACTAAAGTCAAATTTTACAGTAGCAAAAACTTGTTTAAGTTGATTAAACAGAAAGAGGGCTTCGAGACGAAACTCTAGGCGCTTGAATCGCCTAATTCCGATAAAGGAGCGAAAAGATAAACTAAAACGAAAATCGGATAAGAAATCGCAATCGAAAATAATCGCGAAAAATCCGAGAAAAAGAAAAACTGACGAACAGACTAACGAATGAACGTTCGCTGTCTGCGGTTAATGAGTGAAAACCGTGCGTTAAAACGAACGTACGAACAGGCGTTCGCTAAATAACTAAACCAAAAAAAAACCGATCTAAAATAAAAAAAAGGATCTAGGGTTTCGAAAAAAAAACGGATCGGTTTTCTCACGAAAACCGACGGCGGCGGTGGCTACCTCCGGCGGTCGGCGGGACAGCGGCTCCGGCGGCGGGGTTGGGCGGTGGCGGCGAGGCGGCGTCCGACGGCGGCGCGACGGGGCGGCGAGGCGGCGTCCGACGGCGGCGCGACGGGGCGGGGAGGCGCGGGCGGTGCGACGGCGGCGCGCGGGGTTTTCGGGTGGGGTGGCGCTGGCTCGGGCCTCCGCGGCTTTAAAGGGCCGGCCGGGCTAGTGTCCAGGTCGGACATGGCCCGGTTAGGTCGGTTCTTTTTTTTCAAATAATTCTGCGCAGAAAAACAAATAAAAGAAATACTAAACGGACTCCAAAAATCCTGAAATAAATTTTCCCCGTCCTCTAAAAATCTACCGGACAAGGTGAACATTTATTTGGGACTCTAATGCAATTTTGAAAAACGCATATTTGTCCTAATTCAAATAAAATAGCGATAAAACTCCGAATAAAATTCTTATTTGATTTTAATATTAAATCTCCAATATTTCTTTATTTTGAGGAAGTCATTTTATCCTCTCTCTTTTATTTTTATAAAAGAAATATTCGAAGAGAAAATAATTAAAATCAAACGATCCTCTTTTCAAAATTCGAGTAAACTCAAATATGAAAATAACAAAATTCCCAACTCTCTTCGTGGGTCCTTGAGTTGCGTAGAATTTCTAGGATCAAGCCAAAATGCAATAAAATATGATATGTACTGATGATCTAATGCATAACATTCCAAATTGAAAATTTGGGATGTTACAAACCTACCCCCTTAAGATGAATCTCGCCCTCGAGATTCGGGTTGGCTAGAAAATAGGTGAGGGTGATCCTTCCGTAGGTCTTCCTCTCGTTCCTAGGTGGCTTCAGCTTCGGTATGGTGGCTCCACTGAACCTTGCAAAACTTGATAACTTTGCTGCGTGTAACTCGGCTGGCAAACTCGAGAATCTTTACTGGCTTCTCCTCGTAGGTCAAATCGGTATCCAACTGAATCGCTTCCAGTGGCACTGTATCTCTCAGAGGGATATCAGCCATCTCTGCGTGGCACTTCTTCAACTGAGAAACGTGGAACACATCGTGAACTCCTGACAATCCTTCGCGCAATTCCAACTTGTAAGCAACTTTTCCCATACGTTCCAAAACTTTGTATGGTCCCACAAAACGTGGTGCTAACTTTCCCTTAACTCCAAAGCGCTTCACTCCTCGGAGTGGTGATACACGAAGATACACTCTGTCTCCAACTTCGTAAACTGTCTCCTTGCGTTTAGAATCCGCGTAGCTCTTCTGCCTGGACTGGGCTACCTTGAGTCTATCGCGAATCAGCTTAACCTTCTCTTCAGACTCTTTAATCAAACTAGTCGTCAACCCGTGCACCTGCACGGGCTAGTACTTTTTTATTCACACATTTACACAAACAATCACAAAGCAAGTATTATATATTAGAAATGAAATATGTAGTAACAATATAGGAGAAAGTTGCAGTATTATTATTTTGAACCACAATGTTTTTCTCAACCGTAGGATTAAAAGGAAGTACATTCCTTCAAATAGTTCCTCATTCATAGTTCCTTATATTACTAAGTGAACTGCATCATTGAAGAGCTTTAAGAGATGGGAGAGAATCGGCCAAAGTTCTATCCCCAGCCCATGTTTACACATGATGTACTATTGTACTATAACACACTCCCTCCGTTCCTAAATATAAGTCTTTATAGATCTTCCACTATGAACCACATACGGATGTATATAGATGCATTTTAAGTGTAGATTCATTCATTTTGCTCCGTATGTAGTCCACCTAGTGGAATCTCTACAAAGAGTTATATTTAGGAACGGAGGGAGTATTTCAAAACTTACTTTTTTCATTGATATATCAATATGTTCTCTCCCTAGTAAAAAAAAACAAAATTTATGTACTTTTAGGCATTCGAAAGTTATTTAGTTCTATAAACCTCTAAAGTAGAGAATAATAATGTTTGAACCAAGGGGATGTAAACCAATAAAAATCAAATCACTAATAGAGAAAGAACCTGTATTAAACCATAATTATTCAAGGTAAATATGTTGAAGTTAAGGAGACATAGATAGATACAGTGGATGATATGGAAATAGTCATAAATCTACATGTATCGACGCACAAATACATCATGAGTCCTCAAGATACACCAGTTCGTAAATCTCAACCACCTTGCCATCTTGAGTGCTACTCGATCATCCATTCTCCTGGAAAATGTATATTTCACAAAAATCTTGGTACATGTATGCAAATACAATGCATCAAAATAGGCAGATGCTAACAACAATATACACCTCGCGTGCTATTCCATGATCCTTTTTCCTACAATATAAATTTGATGAAGTCAAGAATTTAGAATAGAAATATATTGTGCATCAATAATACAAAGATGCTGCAAAATATATACTGTGATATCTAATGAAGCATATATGTGGAAAGGTCTCGCCCATGTCACCTGATAAGGCCTGCTTTACCATTGGATACAGAGTTCACATTCATGCAAGTAGATAAGAGCCTGGAACATATTTACCTTCTAATATGTGAATGCATGGATGTAAGATAGGAAAACCGATTCAATGTAAAAATAATCATGCCTATGCACATCATGGACATCTTATCATGATGCAACAGATCAAATTTTAAGTTAGGCACTGGTGAAATTACTCTTGGTAAGGAACAATAGCAGGCAATTTATTTGCCCTTTTTCATAAGCTGATGGTTGCTCCTCTGGATCCATCAAGCGATGTGCTGGAGAGGATCATATCACTAAGGAGCTTTTTATGTGTCAGCAACAACCTTTAGGAATAACATCTTCTACAGAAGAGTTAAATAAGAAATAAGAAACTTCATACATGTATGGTGTATAAAATTACAAATAGTAGGGACGTCCTTCTAACTTTAACAGAAATTGATGTATAGTAAACTGTTTCTAGTGGGCCATTGCATCTAAAAACATGGTGCGCATAAAATGGTAGCATAATAGAAGTGGTCATTAATTAAGTTAAGAATATTACAAAATAATGTTTTACAACAAAAGGAGATTAGACAGAGGCTTCAACTTCGATTGATAATATGACTGTTGCTTCATGAAGCACCATTCAGCCATGGAAAAAAAACAGCCGTCCTTTCATGTCAGACTTGCACTAAGAATATTCCAAACAGACCTCTGACTTCACTAAATACACTTATTGGTTTAATTCTTCAAATTTTGATCTTCGTGGTATTTATAAAAAAGTAAATTAATAAAGCAGAGAGAGTTTAAAGATTGTCACTTAAAACCTAAGATACTCTTACGGATAAGAAAACTAACTCAGTTCTGAAAAAAGCTTGGAGTCAGTCTTATTTGTGTGCTGGCTCGCTTGGGGCCAGGAATGTTTTTTTTCGCAATAGAAAAATAGTTGTACATTTATGAAATAAAAGAATAGTTCATGCAATTTCTTTCTGTTAATTCGCTTGCATAAACTGTAAGAGCGTAACTAAACATATACTAAAATCCTAAAACTTTCCACATCAAATGACTAATAATCCTACTTAGACTGGAAATTAAATCCATTTTATTGCATGGTCCTAAAATAATGAAGCATCAGGCAAGGGCTGAAGATCACGATGTGTTGTTTCTACTATCTCAAATCTCACAAATTTAGAGGAATATGCAACATACCATGAAGTAACTATTACTACCAAACATCAGCTATTTGTCGTTTCCATGATAGCTAATAATGTACGTACATCAGGGACAACTTTCAACATGATGGAAAAACGCAAAATTAGTTGAGCCTAATTCATCAACATGCAGTGCAGGTGCAACAAATCTAGCTTGATATAGTTTTGCTTGTGAAATCTATGTTGTGTCCACGATATCAGAGATAATATTAATATGATTAAATCTTAACTGCAGCATGGTACTTAAGATACATACTTGCTTGCCTTCAGAGTGGGCGCATGAGTAGCAGGCGATGAATGTCCATGGTGTGAATAGATGCGCCATCGGCCTATTTCAACCATCGTATATATCAGTTGCCCGGTACAAAATTGCAGAAATAACACTAACAAATACTCCCTCCGTCCCATAATATAAGAGCGTTTTTAACACTAGTGTAGTGTCAAAAACGCTCTTATATTATGGGACGGAGGGAGTAGATACTTTCCTGCTGAGTTGATACAGAGGCGACCGTCACCAAAAACACAAAACGGTTTTAAGAAGGTGATGGGCCAGCAGTAATATTACCTCAAACTTGACAGCCTCGTTCAACAAATTTGGCTCGGCAGCCTCGTTCTCTGTACACATTACCTCGACATGGACGGATCAAAGATTGGAACTGGGCAGGGGAAAGAAAGGGCCACTTTGCATAGTTTAGTGTTGTATTGGAAGGAGTACTATTGGATCACCACATCCTGCTGAAGCTCCTCTGACGTCTCAGCCGTCGCCCATGCGTGTTGTTTGAGGCAGGGCGCGCTGCAGGCCTGCAGCCGCTCCGCAAGGCGGTGGATCCGCACGCACCACATGGGCGCCGACACATGCACGGCTCCGTCGTTCCTACCTCCCTCGACGGTGAGAGGCTGGATCTTTCAGCGGGCGGCGACGCGAGGATCTGGCAACGACGGCTGCCGGCACGACCGATTCGAGGCGAGGACGGACGATAGAGAGCAGGCGATGGAGGAGGGTGTGGATCCAGTTGGGGCGGCATCATTCCGCGTGCCGGCGGCGTCCCGTTGTCCCTGTGGAGGCGAGGCACAGAGAGGTGAGAGAGGAGCAGGAAAGGACGGGGAAAAGGCAAAGTTGGAGGGCGGCGCGGCTGCTGCTGCTTGATGGTGAGCTCGCCGGCATGCGACGGATGCTCCGGCGTCGCACCGGACGGCGGACGGCGGAGGAGTCGATGTGGCGGCAGGGTGCCCAAGCTTCGGCGGCGCGGCTGCTCGGGGCCGAAGGAAAGACGCTACTGATTTTTTCTTTTGGTTTTTATGGAAGGAGACGGCTATAGTATTATGAGCATGTAGAGTTTTTTTTGTCGTGAAAGAGATAAAGATTGCTTTAGTTTTTTTTAATTTAAAGATTTGCTTCAGTTATGGGAGGGAATAATCGATGGATTACTAATCGTGTTTTAGATGGATTCATTTTTTCAGCCGATGCAAAAATTGCGGGCTTCGGATTTTTTTTGCAACGGAGCAAAAATTAACTCAATCTACACCGTAATAATCTGGTCCCATCAGATTAACGGCTCATAATTACTGATTAATATGGTAATTTCTTGGGAGTCTGTAATTAGTATAGGTAGGTATAGGTATAGATAGATCTGGTCCAAACAACTGTCGGTCTCCAACTTCGTCCCATAACAACGGTGTCCTGCACCTCCTTCCGTACAATGCTTCGAAAGGGGCCATCTTCAAACTGGCTTGATAGCTGTTGTTGTAAGAGAACTCTGCGTAAGGCAAATTGTCGTCCCAACTAGATCCGTAATCTAGCGCACAAGCTGTCAACATGTCCTCCAAAATCTGATTGACTCTCTCAGTTTGTCCATCTGTCTGCGGGTGAAAAGCTGTACCGAACTCTAGCCTGGTTCCCAAAGTTTCATGAAACTGATTCCAAAACTTTAAGGTAAATTGGGGTCCTCTATCTGATACAATGGTCCTCGGAACTCCATGCAGACATATGATCCTGGCCATGTATATCTTTGCCAACTTAGCACTGGTGTAAGTGGTCTTCACTGGGATGAAATGAGCTACTTTCATCAAACGATCGACTACAACCCATATCGAGTCATAGCCTGAACGAGTCCTGGGCAATCCCGTGATAAAATCCATGCCTAGCTTGTCCCACTTCCATTCGGGTATCAGCAATGGTTGTAGCAATCCTGCTGGCTTCTGATGTCTTCACTCTCTGACATACATCACAAACTGCTACATACTCCACAATATCCTTCTTCATTCCGGTCCACCAGAAACTATCCTTCAAATCCAGGTACATTTTAGTATATCCTGGGTGAATCGAATATGGCGAATCATGGGCCTCCTGCAAAATCAGCTTCCTGATCTCCTGGTCATTTGGCACATAAACGCGGTCCTCAAACCATAAGGTATCGTGCTCATCCTCACGAAATCCTTTAGCCTTTCCTTTGCTCATCCATTCCTTTATCTCGGCAATGTCCTTGTCCGTCTTCTGAGCTTGTCTGATCTTATCCATCAAAGTAGAGTGAATCTCCAATGCTGCTACATAGCCTCTCGGAACTATCTGCAAACATAGCTCGCGAAGATCCTCTGCTAACTCCTTGGGTAACTCTCCGGTCATGAGTGTATTGACATGACTCTTGCGGCTCAACGCATCGGCTACTACGTTAGCCTTTCCGGGATGATAATGCAACTTCATATCATAATCCTTAATGATTTCCAACCATCTCCTCTGCCTGAGATTCAACTCCTTCTGCGTGAAGATATACTTCAAACTCTTGTGATTCGTGTATACCTCACAATGGTTTCCGATGAGAAAATGTCTCCAAGTCTTCAACGCATGCACTACGGCTGCTAACTCCAAATCATGCGTAGCATAATTTATCTTAAGGGGTTTAAGCTGTCGTGAGGCATATGAAACAACTCTTCCCTCCTGCATAAGTACGGCTCCAAGTCCTCGACGAGAAGCGTCGCAATACACTTCATAATCCTTGCGTTGATCTGGCAGAATCAACACTGGTGATGTAACCAAGCGTTTCTTCAACTCCTGAAAACTAGCCTCACATTCCTCAGTCCATTTGAACTTGGTGTCCTTCTTTAACAACTCCGTCATAGGCTTTGCAATCTTCGAGAAATTCTCAATGAACCTCCGGTAGTATCCTGCGAGTCCAAGAAAACTCCGGA
Organism: Triticum aestivum; assembly: GCF_018294505.1. NCBI lineage: Eukaryota > Viridiplantae > Streptophyta > Magnoliopsida > Poales > Poaceae > Triticum > Triticum aestivum. Next base: position 527,129,617 of record NC_057802.1, read on the forward strand.
TCTCTCCAACTGACGTGGGTGCCTCCTAATTTGTCACAGTGACAACTTTGGTGGGGTCTACCGCTATTCCTTCTCCTGATATAACATGTCCAAGGAATCCAACTTCCTTCAACCAAAATTCACACTTGCTGAACTTGGCGTATAGCCGATGTTCTCTGAGCTTCCCAAGTACAAAACGCAAATGCTCTTTATGCTCCTCTTCATTCTTCGAGTAGACCAGAATATCATCAATGAACACCACAACGAACTTATCCAAAAACTCCATAAACACCTTGTTCATCATGTTCATAAAGTAGGCAGGTGCGTTAGTCAGGCCAAATGACATAACGGTATACTCATATAGCCCGTACCTCGTGGTAAAAGTTGTCTTAGGTATATCCTGCTCTTGAATCTTTAGCTGGTGGTACCCTGATCGCAGATCGATCTTGGAAAACACCTTAGCTCCTTGCAGCCGATCAAACAAATCATTGATCATCGGTACTGGGTACTTGTTCTTGATCGTCACCTCATTCAATCCTCGATAATCAACAACCATCCTCAATGATCCATCCTTCTTCTCCACTAGAAGCACTGGTGATCCCCAAGGTGATGAACTTGGGCGAATATAACCTTTATCCAGTAACTCCTTAATCTGCTTCTTAATTTCGTCCAAATCCTTTGCGGGCATTCTATATGGTCTCTTAGATATGGGCCATGTGCCTGGAAAAAGCTCAATCAAAAACTCAATGTCTCTATCCGGTGGCATGCCTGGCAACTCTTCTGGAAATACATCCGGGAAATCCTTCACCACTGGTACTTCCTCCTATACAACTCCTGATAAGGAATTTACTTGAGTCCTATTCGGCACATGCCGGGATACATACTTGATCCTTCTTCCTTCTGGGGTGGTGAGCAAAATTGACTTACTAGCGCAATCGATGTTTCCTCCATACATCGATAGCCAATCCATACTCAGAATCACATCCAAACCTTGCGACTCCAAAATTATCAGATCTGAGGGGAAAACATGACTACCTATGGTCAATGGCATCTGAAAACATCCTTGGCTTGCCATATACTCTGCTCCTGGCGAGTTACCAGGCATGCCGCCGGATCGAGACATTGAGTTTTTGATAGAGTTATTGCCAAGCACCAGACCGATATCGAAGAGACCATACCGGATGCCCGCAAATGATCTGGAGGAGATTAAGAAGCAGATTAAGGAGTTGTTGGAGAAATGTTACATTCGACGAAGTTCATCACCGTGGGAAGCCCCAGTGCTCTTGGTTGAGAAGAAGGATGGATCGTTGAGAATGGTTGTTGATTATCGTGCGTTGAATGAAGTGATGATCAAGAACAAGTACCCACTACCGATGATCAATGTCTTGTTTGACCAGCTGCAAGGAGCTAAAGTATTCTCCAAGATCGATCTACGATCAGGATACCACCAGCTGAAGATCCGAGAACAGGATATACCTAAGACAACTTTCACCACACGGTATGGGTTATATGAGTACACGGTTATGTCATTTGGATTGACTAAGGCCCCTGCCTATTTTATGAGCATGATGAATAAGGTATTCATGGAGTTCTTGGATAAGTTTGTCGCGGTGTTCATTGATGATATCTTGGTGTACTCGAAGAATGAAGAGGAACACAAGGAGCATTTGCGATTAGTTCTCGAGAAGCTCAGGGAACATCAGTTATACGCTAAGTTCAGCAAATGTGAGTTTTGGTTGAAGGAAGTTGGATTTCTTGGACATGTTATATCAGGAGAAGGTATAGTAGTGGATCCTACCAAGGTTCAGTCAGTCACTGAGTGGTTGGCACCCACCTCAGTTGGAGAGATCCGCAGTTTTCTTGGACCCACGAGATACTATCGGAGATTCATTAAGAATTTTTCCAAGATTGCGAAGCCCATGACAGCGTTGTTGAAGAAAGACACCAAGTTCAAATGGACAGAAGAATGTGAAGCAAGTTTCCAGGAGTTGAAGAAACGTTTGGTTACAGCCCCAGTGTTGATTCTGCCGGATATACGCAAGGATTTCCAAGTGTATTGCGACGTTTCTCGCTTAGGACTTGGAGGAGTACTTATGCAAGACGGAAGAGTTGTCTCATATGCCTCACGACAGCTTCGACCGCATGAGTTGAATTATGCCACACATGATTTGGAGTTAGCAGCCGTAGTGCATGCACTCAAGACCTGGAGACATTTTCTTATTGGAAACCGTTGTGATGTGTATACGGATCATAAGAGTTTGAAGTACATTTTCACACAGAAGGAGCTGAATCTCACGCAAAGGAGATGGTTGGAGCTTATAAAGGATTATGATATGAAGTTGCACTATCATCCAGGCAAGGCCAATGTTGCAGGAGACGCTTTGAGCCGGAAGAGTTATGCCAATACCCTCGTAAGCGGAGGATTGCCTAAGGGGTTAGCAGAAGATCTCAGGGAGCTTCGTTTGGAGATAGTTCCTAGAGGTTTTGTTGCAGCATTGGAGGTTCAGTCAACATTATTGGGAAAGATTCGTGAAGCTCAGAAGGATGACAAAGAAATTGCTGAGATAAAGGAGAGAATGAGCAAAGGAAAAGCCAAAGGTTTTCGTGAGGATGAGCACGACACCTTGTGGTTTGAGGACCGTGTTTATGTGCCCAATAATGCAGAGATCAGGAAGTTGATACTACAGGAAGCTCATGACTCACCATACTCGATACACCCCGGAAACACCAAGATGTATTTGGATCTGAAGGAGCGTTTCTGGTGGACTGGTATGAAGAAGGATATTGTCGAGTATGTAGCCGTATGTGATGTATGTCAGAGAGTGAAGGCAGAACATCAGAAGCCAGCAGGACTACTGCAGCCTATGCCGATACCCGAATGGAAGTGGGACAAGCTTGGCATGGATTTTATCACCGGATTACCGAGGACCCGATCGGGATATGATTCTATTTGGATAGTAGTGGATCGTCTGACCAAAGTAGCTCACTTTATCTCAGTGAAGACCACCTATACGAGTGCGAAGTTGGCCAAGATATATATGACCAGGATCGTATGTCTGCACGGAGTTCCGAGGACCATCGTATCAGATAGAGGAACATAGTTTACTTCAAAGTTTTGGCACCAGCTGCACCAGACTTTGGGTACCAGGCTAGAGTTCAGTACAGCCTTTCACCCGCAGACAGAAGGACAGACCGAGAGAGTCAATCAGATTCTGGAGGACATGTTGAGAGCTTGTGCGCTAGATTATGGATCTAGTTGGGATGATAACTTGCCCTACGCAGAGTTTTCATACAACAACAGCTACCAGGCCAGTTTGAAGATGGCACCTTTCGAAGCCCTGTATGGAAGGAGGTGCAGGACACCATTGATGTGGCATGAAGTTGGAGACCGTCAGTTGTTTGGACCGGATTTGATTAAAGAGTCAGAAGAGAAGGTTAAGCTGATTCGAGATAGACTGAAGGTAGCTCAGTCCAGGCAGAAGAGTTATGCAGACTCGAAACACAAGGGGTGGTCTATGAAATCGGAGGCAGATCCTATCTTCGTGTGTCACCTCTGTGAGGAGTTAAACGCTTTGGAGTTAAGGAAAAGTTAGCCCCAAGATTTGTAGGACCATACCGAGTTTTGGAATGTATGGGAGAGGTAGCCTACAAGTTGGATTTACCGGAAGGACTGTCAGGAGTTCATGATGTGTTTCACGTTTCCCAGTTGAAGAAGTGCCATGCTGAGATGGCCGACATTCCTCTGAGAGATACCGTGCCCCCGGAAGCAATTCAGTTGGATAGTGATCTGACCTATGAGGAGAAGCCAGTCAAGATTCTTGAGTTTGCCAGCCGAGTTACACGCAGCAAGGTTATCAAATTCAGCAAAGTTCAGTGGAGCCACCATACCGAGGATGAAGCCACTTGGGAACGAGAGGAAGATCTACGCAAAGACCACCAGCACCTATTCTCTAGCCAACCCGAATCTCGAGGGCGAGATTCACCTTAAGGGTGGTAGGTTTGTAACATCCCAAGTTTTCAATTTGGAATGTTATACATAGGACATCATATGCATTCATATTTTATTTTGCATTTCGGGTGTGATCTTAAAAATCCTAAGCAACTCAAGGACCCACGGAGAGAGTTGGGGATTTATTTATTTTCATATTTGAATTTTCTCAAATATTGAAACGGGGATCATTTTGGTTTCAATTATTTTTCTCTCCAAAAATATTTTCAAATTAAAATATATGAGAGGAGATAATATGACTTCTCCAAAATAAATGAAATATTGGAGGAAAAATGTTAAAATCAAATAAATAATTTTATTTCGATTTTATTGCTATTTTATTTGAATTAGAAAAATATGCATTTTTCAAAATTCCATTTTTAGGCCAATAAAATGTTCACTTTGTTCTAAGTATTTTATTGAGACGGCGAAAATTGTTTTTGGCATTTTTAGATTTTTTATTTATTTAGGATTTTTCCGGCGGAATCTGTTTTAAAAAAACAACGAACCGACCTAACGGGCCATGCCCGAGCCAGACTCCTCCGGCCAGGCCTTTATAAGCCGGCCCGAGCCGCCGCCCCAGCCCACCCAGCCGCCGCCGCCCGAACCCTAACCCTAGCGCCGCCAAGCCGCCGCCGCCGCCGCCGCCGCCGCCGTGCCGCGCCGCCACCCGCGACTGCCGCTGCCGCCGCCGCCGCACGCCTCGCTGCCGTCCGCCCGGATCCCGCCGGAGTTCGCGCCGCCGGTTTTTTTCACCGGTTTTGTAGCGATAAGACCTCAAACAGTTTGATCTCTGTGCATTAGTGTCATCCCTGGATCGGTAATGCTGACACGCACAGTACTTGAGTATTTATAACAGAGTAGCAATCGCACACTTATTACATCGAATGTCTCAAAAGAGAACTTATTACAATAAATATGGCTTAAGGCCATCTAATACGATAACAGCGGAAGGCTTGGAAGATAAAGTGAATCCATCAACTCCAACGGCATCACCGAGTGAAAGACAACGACCTATGGCTCCTTACTCGTCGTCTGAAAAGTCTGCAACATCATATGTTGCAGCCCGAAACGGGTCAGCACATGGAATATGCTGGCATTGTAACACAAGAGAGTAATGAACAGAATAATGCTATCACTACATGCATATATGGCTGGTGGAGGCTGTATGGTTAATATGTTTTGCGGAAAGCCAATTTTTCCCTACAACAAAGGAATAAATTTTATTTAACTATCATGGTGGTTGTTAAACATTGAGAAGGTTCACCCAACTCAATCCCAATTAAGCATCATCATTAAACCCAATCAAATTGTATTAAGAGTGATGAGATCCACATGATAATCCAAGAACAAGATACTCAAGATGTCCATAACCGGGGACACGGCTAACCATGATTAGTTTGTACACTCTGCAGAGGTTTGCGCACTTTCCCCACAAGACTCGGTCTCCTCCGTTGGATTGCTCGCACTACATAATGTTTGAGAAACGGATGACCGAGACATAGTCTTTTCGAAGAGGCCCCCTTAACCGATAGATAGGCCGGTACACCTACAATCCCCTACATCTGCTAGCCAATAATAGAAAGGTTTCCCACAACTTACTCAACTATGCTAGAGCCCATAATGGCATGTGGCCGCACACGGAAGTTTCTAGCATGAATAATCTTATGGTCCCTTTGAGCCTGGGTGGCAGTCCATAGGAGAATCACACGGTACCTCGGGATTTCCAAAAATACATGCAACACTGGGTTCCCCAGGTGCCTGAATCCACCTAGATGTGTATTAAAGTTGCCACCTTAAGTTAACCATTAATTAACAATACTCACATCTGTCATGAATACACTCAAACCCAAACCACGTCTACGAGCATAGCATAGCAATATAAGCAAGATAGAAGTAACTCCCATAGGTTTGATAATAAACAGGTGAATAGGTACTACCTCATCTACTTCCCAAACCCACAATTTAATCAGATCCTAACCATGCAATTGTTTGAGGATTGATCTAATGCAATAAAACTAGGTGGTAAAGAGGTATGATCGAAGTGTTACTTGCCTTGCTGATGATCCGTGAAACCTAGAGACTCGTAGTAGCACGCTTCGCACTCCGGGTACTCTATCGCAAACGAACAAGCATACAATAAGCACTCAACTAGAAGCACGGGTAAAACTCAAATAAGAGATCTAACCAGAAAGTTCAACTTAAGAACTCCGGTTTGCAAAAAGAATCAAATCAAACAAAGCAACAAAACTCAAACTGCGAAAGAAACAAGCTTCGATTACTAATCTTGACTAAAGTCAAATTTTACAGTAGCAAAAACTTGTTTAAGTTGATTAAACACAAAGAGGGCTTCGAGATGAAACTATAGGCGCTTGAATCGCCTGATTCCGATAAACGAGCGAAAAGATAAACTAAAACGAAAATCGGATAAGAAATCGCAATCGAAAATAATTGCGAAAAATCCGAGAAAAAGAAAAACTGACGAACAGACTAACGAATGAACGTTCGCTGTCTGCGGTTAACGAGTGAAAACCGTTCGTTAAACAAACGTACGAACGGGCGTTCGGTAAATAACTATACCGAAAAAACCGAGCTAAAAAAAGGGATCTAGGGTTTCGAAAAAAACTGATCGGTTTTCTCACGAAAACCGACGGCGGCGGCGGCTACCTCCGGCGGTAGGCGGGACGGCGGCGGGGTCGGGCGGTGGCGGCGTCCGGCGGCGGCGCGGGGAGGCGCGGGCGGTGCGACGGCGGCGCGGGGGGTTTTCGGGCGGGGTGGCGCTGGCTCGGGCCTCCGCGGCTTTAAAGGGCCGGCCGGGCTAGTGTCCAGGTCGGACACGGCCCGGTTAGGTCGGTTCGTATTTTTTTTAAAATAATTCTGCGCAGAAAAACAAATAAAAGAAATACTAAACGGACTCCAAAAATCCTAAAATAGATTTTCCCCGTCCTCTAAAAATCTACCGGACAAGGTGAACATTTATTTGGGACTCTAATGCAATTTTGAAAAACGCATATTTTTCCTAATTCAAATAAAATATCGATAAAACTCCGAATAAAATTCTTATTTGATTTTAATATTAAATCTCCAATATTTCTTTATTTTGAGGAATTCATTTTATCCTCTCTCTTTTATTTTTATAAAAGAAATATTCGAAGAGAAAATAATTAAAATCAAACGATCCTCTTTTCAAAATTCGAGTAAACTCAAATATGAAAATAACAAAATCCCAACTCTCTCCGTGGGTCCTTGAGTTGCGTAGAATTTCTAGGATCAAGGCAAAATGCAATAAAATATGATATGTAATGATGATCTAATGCATAACATTCCAAATTGAAAATTTGGGATGTTACAAACCTACCCCCCTTAAGATGAATCTCACCCTGATTCGGGTTGGCTAGAAAATAGGTGAGGGTGATCCTTCCGTAGGTCTTCCTCTCGTTCCCAGGTGGCTTCATCTTCGGTATGGTGGCTCCACTAAACCTTGCAAAACTTGATAACTTTGCTGCGTGTATCTCGGCTGGCAAACTCGAGAATCTTGACTGGCTTCTCCTCGTAGGTCAAATCGGTATCGAACTGAATCGCTTCCAGTGGCACTGTATCTCTCAGAGGGATATCAGCCATCTCTGCATGGCACTTCTTCAACTGAGAAACATGGAACACATCGTGAACTCCTGACAATCCTTCGGGCAATTCCAACTTGTAAGCAACTTCTCCCATACGTTCCAAAACTTTGTATGGTCCCACAAAACGTGGTGCTAACTTTCCCTTAACTCCAAAGCGCTTCACTCCTCGGAGTGGTGATACACGAAGATACACTCTGTCTCCAACTTCGCGAACTGTCTCCTTGCATTTAGAATCCGCATAGCTCTTCTGCCTGGACTGGGCTACCTTGAGTCTATCACGAATCAGCTTAACCTTCTCTTCAGACTCTTTAATCAAATCTGGTCCAAACAACTGTCGGTCTCCAACTTCGTCCCACAACAACGGTGTCCTGCACCTCCTTCCGTACAATGCTTCCAAAGGGGCCATCTTCAAACTGGCTTGATAGCAGTTGTTGTAAGAGAACTCTGCGTAAGGCAAATTGTCGTCCCAACTAGATCCGTAATCTAGCGCACAAGCTCTCAACATCTCCTCCAAAATCAGATTGACTCTCTCAGTCTGTCCATCTGTCTCCGGGTGAAAAGCTGTACCGAACTCTAGCCTGGTTCCCAAAGTTTCATGCAACTGATTCCAAAACTTTGAGGTAAACTGGGGTCCTTTATCTGATACAATGGTCCTCGGAACTCCATGCAGACATACGATCCTGGTCATGTATATCTTTGCCAACTTAGCACTGGTGTAAGTGGTCTTCACTGGGATGAAATGAGCTACTTTCGTCAAACGATTGACTACAACCCATATCGAGTCATAGCCTGAGCGAGTCCTGGGCAATCTCGTGATAAAATCCATGCCTAGCTTGTCCCACTTCCATTCGGGTATCGGCAATGGTTGTAGCAATCCTGCTGGCTTCTGATGCTCTGCCTTCACTCTCTGACATACATCACAAACTGCTACATACTCCGTAATATCCTTCCTCATTCCGGTCCACCAGAAACTATCCTTCAAATCCAGGTACATTTTAGTATTTCCTGGGTGAATCGAATATGGCGAACCATGGGCCTCCTGCAAAATCATCTTCCTGATCTCCTGATCATTTGGCACATAAACGCGGTACTCAAACCATAAGGTATCGTGCTCATCCTCACGAAATCCTTTAGCCTTTCCTTTGCTCATCCTTTCCTTTATCTCGGCAATCTCCTTGTCCGTCTTCTGAGCTTCTCTGATCTTATCCATCAAAGTAGAGTGAATCTCCAATGCTCCTACATAGCCTCTCGGAACTATCTCCAAACATAGCTCGCGAAGATCCTCTGCTAACTCCTTGGGTAACTCTCCGGTCATGAGTGTATTGACATGACTCTTGCGGCTCAACGCATCGGCTACTACGTTAGCCTTTCCGGGATGATAATGCAACTTCATATCATAATCCTTAATGAGTTCCAACCATCTCCTCTACCTGAGATTCAACTCCTTCTGCATGAAGATATAGTTCAAACTTTTGTGATCCGTGTATACCTCACAATGGTTTTCGATGAGAAAATGTCTCCAAGTCTTCAACGCATGCACTACGGCTGCTAACTCCAAATCATGTGTAGCATAATTTATCTCATGGGGTTTAAGCTGCCGTGAGGCATATGAAACAACTCTCCCCTCCTGCATAAGTACGGCTCCAAGTCCTCGACGAGAAGCGTCGCAATACACTTCATAATCCTTGCGTTGATCTGGCAGAATCAACACTGGTGATGTAACCAAGCGTTTCTTCAACTCCTGAAGACTGGCCTCACATTCCTCAGTCCATTTGAACTTGGTGTCCTTCTTTAACAACTCCATCATAGGCTTTGCAATCTTCGAGAAATTCTCAATGAACCTCCGGTAGTATCCTGCGAGTCCAAGAAAACTCCGGATCTCTCCAACTGACGTGGGTGCCTCCCAATTTCTCACAGTGACAACTTTGGTGGGGTCTACCGCTATTCCTTCTCCTGATATAACATGTCCAAGGAATCCAACTTCCTTCAACCAAAACTCACACTTGTTGAACTTGGCGTATAGCTGATGTTCTCTGAGCTTCCCAAGTACTAAACGCAAATGCTCTTTATGCTCCTCTTCATTCTTCGAGTAGACCAAAATATCATCAATGAACACCACAACGAACTTATCCAAAAACTCCATAAACACCTTGTTCATCATGTTCATAAAGTAGGCAGGTGCGTTAGTCAGGCCAAATGACATAACGGTATACTCATATAGCCCGTACCTCGTGGTAAAAGCTGTCTTAGGTATATCCTGCTCTTGAAATATTAGCTGGTGGTACCCTGATCGCAGATCGATCTTGGAAAACACCTTAGCTCCTTGCAGCCGATCAAATAAATCATTGATCATCGGCAGTGGGTACTTGTTCTTGATCGTCACCTTATTCAATCCTCGATAATCAACAACCATCCTCAATGAACCATCCTTCTTCTCCACTAGAAGCACTGGTGATCCCCAAGGTGACGAACTTGGGCAAATATAACCTTTATCTAGTAACTCCTTAATCTACTTCTTAATTTCGTCCAAATCCTTTGCGGGCATTCGTTACGGTCTCTTAGATATTGGCCCTGTTCCTGGAAAAAGCTCAATAAAAAACTCAATGTCTCTATCCGGTGGCATGCCTGGCAACTCTTCTGGAAGTACATCCGGGAAATCCTTCACCACTGGTACTTCCTCCTGTACAACTCCTGATAAGGAATTTACTTGAGTCCTATTCGGCACATGCCGGGATACATACTTGATCCTTCTTCCTTCTGGGGTGGTGAGCAAAGTCAACTACTGGCGCAATCGATGTTTCCTCCATACATCGATAGCCAATCCATACTCAGAATCACATCCAAACCTTGCGACTCCAAAATTATCAGATCTGAGGGGAAAACATGACTACCTATGGTCAATGGCATCTGAAAACATCCTTGGCTTGCCATATACTCTGCTCCTGGCGATCTCACTAACATAGGTGTACTAAGAACTTTGGTGGGCAGTTTATACTTATCCACATCCCTTGATATGTATGAATGCGTTGCACTAGTATCAAAAAGAAGGACTGCAGTAAATGACTTAACCAAAAACTTACCTATTACTGCATCTGGCTGGGCTTCAACCTCCTTCATGTTAACGTGGTTCACTTGTCCCCTGTTGAAAGGGTTGTGTTTCTTCCCAGAGCTTCCATTGCCGTTTCCATTCTTAGCTTCAGGACATTCATTGGTGTAATGTCCAGTCTTCTGGCACTTGTGGCAAGTAACGTGGCTTAGATCTTTCTTGGCGGGCGTTGCTGGGTTGGAACGGTTCTGGCCGTTGCTTCCTCCATTACCATTCCCGTTCTTGGAGCCACTATGGTTGTGCGAACTTCCTCTAGTGTGACTGTGACCTCCATGGTTATGCTGAAGGGGTCCTCCCGAGTTCGGGGTGAAACGGGGTCTCTGCTGAGCTCCAGAATTATACTTCCCTTGTCCATACTTCCTCTTGCGGTTGTCAATCTGCTGCTGCTTCCCTTCAATCATGAGAGCTCTATCTACCAACTCCTGGTAGTTATTGAAATTTTCCACCATCAACTGCATGCTCAGCTCATCATTCAGTCCTTCCAGAAACTTCTCCTGCTTAGCTACATCTGTAGCGACGTCATCTGGGGCATAACGTGCTAGCTTACTAAAATCATCCACATATTGGCTAACGGTGCGCCCTCCTTGGCGTAAGTTGCGAAACTCGCGCTTCTTCATGGCCATAGCTCCTGTTGATACATGGGCAGTGCGAAAAGCCTGCTGGAACTGGTCCCATGTAACAGTGTCGATGGGGTAAGTGGCTGTGAAATTCTCCCACCATGATGCTGCGGGTCCATCAAGCTGATGTGCGGCAAAACGCACTCTCTCCGCATCTGTGCATCCTGCAGTGGTCAACTCCCTTTCAATCTTGCAGAGCCAATCATCTGCAACTATCGGCTCGGTGCTACTGGAGAACACCGGCGGATTCAGCCTTAGAAAACAGGCTAAGTGATCAACAGGTGGTGGTGGTGGTGGGTTGTTGTTGTTGTTCCCCTGATTCTGATTCTGGACTAGTATCTGCATCAATGCATTTTGCTGCTGGATCAAGTGAGTGAGCTCCGGTGGGAAAGCAAATCCATTGTCGCGTCTCGGAGGCATCTGCTGGGTTTAGAAAAGATGAGAAAACAGAGTAGAATGAGGTCTAGGGGGAAAACACTATTAGGTACATCAAGGTTGGTGAGGAGAATTCAAATTTTTTTCATGCCATGGCCTCCGAGAGTATGAGGAGAAACTCAATCTCCAGTCTCAAAACCAGCTCCATGCTTGATCCAGTCACTGATCATGCTCAGATGGCGGGAATCCTTTGGGCCTCTTTCAAATCTAGGATGGGCCGGGCCCAAGGGATCTCTATGGGCTTTGATTTGAATCATTTAATCCAACCCATCCCGGGGCTGGAGGAGTTATCCTTGCCTTTTTCTGATGATGAAATTCACAAAGTTTTGAAGGATTTGCCGGCGGATCGGGCACCTGGCCCAGATGGCTTTAATGAGATGTTCGTCAAGCGCTGTTGGCCTATAATTGAGGGGGATTTCTTGAGGATGATTCGGGCTTTTTATGAGGGGAAGCTTTCGTTGGAAAATATCAACTCCTCCCTCATTACGCTCATACCCAAAATCATGTCACCAGAAGGGCCAGATGATTTCCGGCCAATTTCCCTAACCAACACATGTCTTAAATTCCTCACAAAATTACTGGCCAACAGATTGCAGCGGGTGATCCTTAAGTGCATCCACAAAAATCAGTATGGGTTCCTCAAGGGTCGGTCGATTCAGGATTGTCTGGCCTGGAGCTTTGAGTATATTCATCAATGTAAGCAATCCAAGCGTCCAATTGTAATCCTTAAGTTGGACTTTGCTAAGGCCTTTGACACAGTTGAGCATGAGGTTATTCTTCAGATGTTGCAGCATAAAGGATTTGATGCCAAATGGGTTCTTTGGGTTAAACAGCTGTTATCTACAGGTTCTTCGTCTGTGCTGTTAAATGGCATCCCTGGAAAGCAATTCTTGTGTAAGTGTGGTGTCAGGCAGGGTGATCCACTCTCTCCTCTGTTGTTCGTCATCGCAGCCGACCTGTTGCAATCTGTGGTCAATCAAATGCTCGCGTCTGGCACACTCTCTTTGCCTCTTCAGACACATGACAGGGATTTTCCCATCATTCAATATGCAGATGACACGATCCTATTTCTTGCGGCTAAGGATGATGAGCTTGTTGCCCTCAAGAATATGCTGCTTACATTTCAACAATCCTCTGGTTTAAAGGTTAACTTTGCTAAATCCTCAATGATCCCACTCAATATGACCACCGAGGAGGCTGACAGACTGGCTGCTATTCTTGGTTGTAAAATTGGCCAGCTTCCATTTACTTATCTTGGATTGCCTTTGGGAACTACGAGGCCAAGGATCATTGACCTCATGCCCTTAGTTGACAGTCTCGAAAGGAGATTAACTGCAAGCTCTTCTATGCTGAATCAAGGTTCTCGATTACAACTTCTTACCTCTGTCCTGACCTCTCTGCCAATATACTTTCTGTGTAGCCTCAATATCCCAGCCGGGATCATTAAGCAACTGGACAAGATCTTCAGGCAATGCCTTTGGAGGGGTAATAGTGATGTTCCAAAACAGTCCCTGGCTGCTTGGGAGCTCGTTTGCAGGCCAAAAGATAAGGGTGGTTTGGGCATTATTAATCTGAACATCCAGAACAAAGGACTGCTTCTCAAGCATCTACACAAATTCTATAACAAGGTTGCTGTTCCTTGGGTGACCCTGATATGGAATAGTTACTATGATCATGGGGTCCCACAGGCAACAGCTACTGCTGGATCTTTCTGGTGGAGAGATATTCTGAAGCTGCATGAGGCTTACACTGCTATTGCTTCAGTTCACATCAAGATGGGTGATTCTGCTCTTTTCTAGACTAATTCCTAGCACATTGGGGGCTCTGCTAGACCCCTCTGTTGGAGATTGCCAAGGTTGTTTTCTTTTGTCAATAATGACAGGATCTCTGTGAGGGAATTTCTCCAATCCCAGGATCTCTTTTCCATGTTTTATCTGCCTCTTTCTCAGGAAGCTGCTGCTGAGTTGCACATATTGGAAAATTGGATCATGCAGTTAGATAGAGACCCCACCATACTTGATGTTTGGATATGGCCTGGTCAATCATGAGGGTATACTGCAAAAAGTTTTTACAGGATCATGCACTCCCACTTGCCTACAATACAACCCTGTAAATGGCTTTGGCAGAGCAAATGCACCATGAAGATCAAGGTGTTTGGCTGGCTTTTGTTCTTTGACAGACTTAACACCAAGGATATGCTGGTTAGGAGACACTAGCGCTCGAATCAGGATGAAAATCTTTGCCTCATCTGCAGTGAGTTGGCGTATGAGAATAGGATACATCTATTTTTTAACTGCACCTTCAGCTGTAGAATCTGGAACTATTTGGGTATTGATTGGTCTGGAGGTTCAGATATCCTGCAATGTCTCCTGCACGCCAGGTCTAACTTCACACACCCTTTCTTCGTTGAAGTTATACTAACAGCAGCCTGGAATATTTGGATTAGGCGAAATGGCAGAATTTTCAGAGCTGAGAGAGCTACTTTCAGTGCTTGGAAGTGCAATTTCATCCATGATATTTCTTTGCTTGCTCACAGGGTGAAGGACTGTAACAAGACCAAGCTTTTGGCTTGGATTGATTCTTTGTTGTAAAGCAAGTACAGTTTGTTAGCAAATAGGTAGACTCTTTCCCCTTTTGTTTTCCTTCTTTGTATAGGTTGTTTTACTTGTACAGTGGTTCTTTATCTAATAAAGGCCTGTGGGGCTTTGCCTCACAGTAAATATTCAAAAAAAACAATACCCATATGCACATGAGACAAACACAATCATATCACTCAATCAATCAAGCAAGGGCATACAATCGGTCTAGAACTATCGTTACAAAAGTGCTCGGACTATACTATATACATGGTGGAATACTACTACTGATATGGTGGTCGACTAGAAAAATTGATCGGTCGAAGACTCCATGATATCCGCTCCAGCTTCATCAACAAAGTCATCATCGCTATCGTTGGGGTCCGAGTCGGTGTCATCGATGATGATGTAGTTCTCCGGGCAAGTGGAATCGTCGTCTTCTCCTCCTGGCGCAGGATCTCCCATGAATACTCCGATCTTCTTTATCAGGTCGTCATTCTTCTCCAATAGTGTTGCGATTTCCTCGTCATATCCATCGCGTGTAGACTTGAGTTCTTCCTCCAGCTCCGTGATCCTTGTCATCGCCTTCTTCAAATATGTCATGCCTGCGCACATCTGGTTCTCCCGGCGTCAAATGTGCTGGTTTAACTCCTGGATGAAAGCTGCAATGGATCTATCCTTCCTGGTGCTGATCATCTCACATTGCTCATCTCGGCGCCCAAAAATCTGGTAGATAGTATCCTTGAGATCCTTGTGGTAAACTTCTCCAATGCGTCCCATGGTGATGTGGGCTGCCATACTCCTTCCTAGACTCCAGGCTGGTGCATCAAAGAAAAACTCTATGGGCTCAGTGACTGGCATAAATGTCCTTCCTGGAACTTGAACTTGAATCATCCAGCGCTCCTCTTCTGGTAAAGTGGCGTTGTAAGTCCCGGTGAAGCTTGGTATTCCGATGTTCAGGTACCTAGTAACTTCCTTCAAGTGGCGTCCAAAAGGTGTGTCTTCATCCGGTTGTGCAAACTTGTTCCTTGCGTCCGCCATCCTAAAGAGTAGAAAATGGAGAGGAGTCAGAAATGAGAAGAGAGTAGTAATCTAGGGCTTTAGTTTAGTGGTCGTGTCCTACAGTCAGCGTGTGCTCTGATACCATCTTGTAGCGACCAGACCTCAAACAATCTGATCTCTGTGCATCAGTGTCATCCCTGGATCGGTAATGCTGACCCGCATAGTACTTGAGGATTTATAACAGAGTAGTAAGCACACACTTATTACATCGAATGTCTCAAAAGAGAACTTATTACAATAAATATGGCTTAAGGCCATCTAATACGATAACATCGGAAGGCTTGGAAGATAAAGTGAGTCCATCAACTCCAACAGCATCACTGAGTGAAAGACAACGACCTACGGCTCCTTACTCGTCGTCTGAAAAGTCTGCAACATGATACGTTGCAGCCCGAAACGGGTCAGCACATGGAATATGCTGCCAATGTAACACAAGAGAGTAATAAACAGAATAATGCTATCACTACATGCATATATGGCTGGTGGAGGCTGTATGGTTAATATGTTTTGCGGAAAGCCAATTTTTCCCTACAACAAAGGAATAAATTTTATTTAACTATCATGGTGGTTGTTAAACATTGAGAAGGTTCACCCAACTCAATCCCAATTAAGCATCATCATTAAACCCAATCAAATTATATTAAGAGTGATGAGATCCACATGATAATCCAATAACTAGATACTCAAGATGTCCATAACCGGGGACACGGCTAACCATGATTAGTTTGTACACTCTGCAGAGGTTTGCACACTTTTCCCCACAAGACTCGATCTCCTCCATTGGATTTCTCGCACTACATAATGTTTGAGAAATGGATGACCGAGACACAGTCTTTCCGAAGAGGTCCCCTTAACCGATAGATAGGCCGGTACACCTACAATCCCCTACATATGCTAGCCCATCATGGAAATGTTTCCCACAACTTACTCAACTATGCCAGAGCCCATAATGGCATGTGGCTGCACACGGAAGTTTCTAGCATGAATAATCTTATGATCCCTTTGAGCCTGGGTGGCAGTCCATAGGAGAATCACACGGTACCTCGGGATTTCCAAAAATACATGCAACACTGGGTTCCCCAGGTGCCTCAATCCACCTAGATGTGTATTAAAGTCGCCACCTTAAGTTAACCATTAATTAACAATACTCACATCTGTCATGAATACACTCAAACCCAAACCACGTCTACGAGCATAGCATAGCAATATAAGCAACGTAGAAGTAACTCCCATAGGTTTGATAATAAACAGGTGAATAGGTACTACCTCATCTACTTCCCAAACCCACAATTTAATCAGATCCTAACCATGCAATTGTTTGAGGATTGATCTAATGCAATAAAACTGGGTGGTAAAGAGGTATGATCAAAGTGTTACTTGCCTTGCCGATGATCCGTGAAACCTAGAGACTCGTAGTAGCACGCTTCACACTCCGGGTACTCTATCACAAACAAACAAGCATACAATAAGCACTCAACTAGAAGCACGGGTAAAACTCAAATAAGATATATAACCAGAAAGTTCAACTTAAGAACTTCGGTTTGCAAAAAGAATCAAATCAAACGAAGCAACGAAACTCAAACTGCGAAAGAAACAAGTTTTGATTACTAATCTGGACTAAAGTCAAATTTTACTGTAGCGAAAACTTGTTTAAGTTGATTAAATAGAAAGAGGGCTTCGAGATGAAACTCTAGGCGCTTGAATCGCCTGATTCCGATAAACGAGCGAAAAGATAAACTAAAACGAAAATCGGATCATAAATCGCAATCGAAAATAATCGCGAAAAATCTGAGAAAAAGAAAAAATGACGAACAGACTAACGAACGAACGTTCGCTGTCTGTGGTTAACGAGTGAAAACCGTTCGTTAAAACGAACGTACGAACAGGTGTTCGCTAAATAACTAAACCGAAAAAAACCGATCTAAAAAAAACGGGATCTAGGGTTTCAAAATAAACCGATTGGTTTTCTCACGAAAACCGACAGCGGCGGCGGCTACCTCCGGCGGTCGGCGGGACGACGGCGGCGGCGAGCGGCTCCGGTGGCGGCGAGGCGGCGTCCGGCGGCGGCGCGGCGGGGCGGGGAGACGCGGGTGGTGCGGCGGCGGCTCGGGACGGCGACGCGGCGGCGGCGGCGCGCGGGGTTTTCCGGCGGGGTGGCGCTGGCTCGGGCCTCCGCGGCTTTAAAGGGCCGGCCGGGCTAGTGTCCAGGTCGGACACGGCCCGGTTAGGTCGGTTCATTTTTTTAAAAAATAATTCCGCGCAGGAAAATGAATAAAAGAAATACTAAATGGACTCCAAAAGTCATGAAATAAATTTTTCCCATCCTCTAAAAATCTACCGGACAAGGTGAACATTTATTTGGGACTCTAATGCAATTTTGAAAAACGCATATTTTTCCTAATTCAAATAAAATAGCGATAAAACTCTGAATAAAATTCTTATTTGATTTTAATATTAAATCTCCAATATTTCTTTATTTTGAGGAAGTCATTTTATCTTCTCTCTTTTATTTTTATAAAAGAAATATTTGAAGAGAAAATAATTAAAATCAAACGATCCTCTTTTCATAATTCGAGTAAACTCAAATATGAAAATAACAAAATTCCCAACTCTCTCTGTGGGTCCTTGAGTTGCGTAGAATTTCTAGGATCAAGCCAAAATGCAATAAAATATGATATGTAATGATGATATAATGCATAACATTCCAAATTGAAAATTTGGGATGTTACAGGTTTTCGTCGGTTTTATTTTCGGTAAAAACCCTAGATCGTTTTTTTAGATCGGGTTTTATTTCGTTTTTTTCGGTTTAGTTTATGTAATGAACGTTCGTTCGTTTAGATCTGTTAGTGAACGATTTTCGTAGATTGGTTCTGTTAGCGAACGTTCGTTCGTTTAGATCTGTTAGTGAACGATTTTTGTAGATTGGTTCTGTTAGCGATCATTCGTTCGTTAGTCTTTTCTTTTTAATTTTAATTTCGGCCAGGGACCTATTTGCGATTATTTTCATCGCAGATTAGTCCCTAATCTTCAAACCCTCGCCGTTTCTTAACCGTTAGTCCAAATCCAGTGAAACCAATGCAAAAATCTTCTTCTCGAAACCCACTTTCTGTTTAATCAACTTGAACATGATTTTGACAAATTAAAATTTGGTTTCAAGCAGATTTGATTTCAAAGTCCTTTTGACCGTAGTTTCAGTTTCGTAGCTCCGATTCGCTTGATTCCTTTTGCAAATCGCATCTCTTCAGTTGAGCTTTCAGATTCGATCTTCTTATTTGAGTTTTACCCGTGCATCTTTGCTTGATTGCATATGTATGCTATTGTTTGTTTGCGATAGAATTCCCGTAGTGCGAAGCGTGCTACTATGAGTCTCTAGGGCGGATCGTCAGCAAGGCAAGTAACACATTAATCATACCCTTTTCATACCCAGTTTTTATGCATTAGTTACAATCCTCAAACACTGCATGATTAGGTTTTGATTAACTTGTGGGTATTGGGAAGTAGATGATGAGGTAGAACCTATCACCTGTTTTTATTATCAAACCCTTGGGAGTTACTTCTACGTTATGCTTATATTGCCATGCTATGCTCGTAGACGTCGATTGGGTTTGAGTGTATCCATGACAGATGTGAGATTGTTTACCTAATGGTTCAACTTAAGGTGGCAACTTTAACACACATCTGGGTGGATTGTTGGTTTGGGCACCTGGGGTAATACCAGTGTTGTCCTAGGAGATCCCGGGGTTATACCGTGTGATCCTCCTATGGTCCGCCACCCAGGCTCAAAGGGATCGTAAGATTATTCATGCTAGAAATTTCCGTGTGCAGCCACAAGCTATTATGGGCTCTAGCATAGTTGAGTATGTTGCATGACCTCTTCCAGTGGTAGGCTAGCAGATGTAGGGGATGTAGGTTGGTACTGTCTACCCGGGGTTAGAGCTATTGCTTCTGAAAGACTGTGTCTTGATCATCCGTTTCTCAAACACCATGTAGTGTGAGAAATCTGTTGGAAATATGCCCTAGAGGCAATAATAAAATGGTTATTATTATATTTCCTTGTTCATGATAATTGTCTATTGTTCATGCTATAATTGTGTTATCCGGAAATCGTAATACATGTGTGAACACATAGACCATAACATGTCCCTAGTGAGCCTCTAGTTGACTAGCTCGTTGATCAATAGATGGTTACGGTTTCCTGATCATGGACATTGGATGTCATTGATAACGGGATCACATCATTAGGAGAATGATGTGATGGACAAGACCCAATCCTAAGCATAGCACTAGATCGTGTAGTTCGTTTGCTGAAGCTTTTCTAATGTCAAGAATGATTGCCTTAGACCATGAGATCGTGCAACTCCCGGATACCGTAGGAATGCTTTGGGTGTACCAAACGTCACAACGTAACTGGGTGGCTATAAAGGTGCACTACAGGTATCTCCGAAAGTGTCTGTTGGGTTGGCTCGGATCGAGACTGGGATTTGTCACTCCGTATGACGGAGAGGTATCTCTGGGCCCACTCGGTATTGCATCATCATAATGAGCTCAATGTGACTAAGTAGTTAGTCACGGGATCATGCATTACGGAATGAGTAAAGTGACTTGCCGGTAACGAGATTGAATGAGGTATTGGGATATCGACGATCGAATCTCGGGCAAGTAACGTATCGATTGACAAAGGGAATTGTATACGGGATTGCTTGAATCCTCGACATCGTGGTTCATCCGATGAGATCATCGTGGAACATGAGGGAGCCAACATGGGTATCCAGATCCCGCTGTTGGTTATTGGCTAGAGAGGTGTCTCGGTCATGTCTGCATGATTCCCGAACCCGTAGGGTCTACACACTTAAGGTTCGATGACGCTAGGGTTATAAGGAAGGTATGTATGTGATTACCGAATGTTGTTCGGAGTCCCGGATGAGATCTCGGACGTCACGAGGAGTTCCGAAATGGTCCGGAGGTAAGGATTTATATATGGGAAGTCACCATACGGTCACCGGAAATATTCGGGGGTATACCGGTATTATACCGGGACCACCGGAGGGGTTCCGGGGGTCCACCGGGAGGGTCCACCTGCCCCGGAGGGCCTTATGGGCTGTAGGTGGAAGGGAACCAGCCCTTAGTGGGCTGGGCGCCAACCCCCCTAGGGCCCATGCGCCTAGGGTTTGGGGGAAACCCTAAAAGGGGGCGCCCCCCTTGCTTGGGGGGCAAGCCACCTCCCCCTTGGCCGCCCCCCTCTAGATCCCATCTAGAGGGGCCGGCCCCCTTCCCCCTTCTCCCTATAAATAGAGGGGTGAGGGGAGGGCTGCAGCACCACATCCAAGGCGCAGCCCCTCCCCTCCCCAACACCTCTCCTCCTCCGCGTGTGCTTGGCGAAGCCCTGCCGGAGAACTGACACTCCATCACCACCACGCCGTCGTGCTGCTGTTGGAGACTTCTTCCTCAACCTCTCCCTCCTCCTTGCTGGATCAAGGCGTGGGAGACATCACCGCTCCGTACGTGTGTTGAACGCAGAGGTGCCGTCCGTTCGGCGCTTGGATCATCGGTGATTTGGATCACGACGAGTACGACTCCATCAACCCCGTTCTCTTGAACGCTTCCGCTCGCGATCTACAAGGGTATGTAGATGCACTCCTCCCCTCTCGTTGCTAGTAAACTCCATAGATTGATCTTGGTGATGCGTAGAAAATTTTAATTTCTGCTACGATCCCCAACAAAATCCAACGGAGGAGATCGAGTCTTGTGGGGAAAAGTGCGCAAACCTCTGCAGAGTGTATAAACTAATCATGGTTAGCCGTATCCCCGGTTATGGACATCTTGAGTATCTGGTACTTGAATTATTGATTTGATCTCATCACTCTAAATTAATTTGTTGGGTTGTTAATGAACATTTTTAATTGGGATTAAGATGGGGGTACCATTCTCAATGTTTCAACTACCATGATAGTTAAATAAAATATATTCCTTCGTGGTAGGGAAAACTTGGCTTTTCACAAAAACATTGTAACCATATAGCCTCCACCAGCCATATATGCATGTAGTGATAGCATTTATCTGTTCATTGCTCTACTGTGTTATATGCCAGCATATTCCATGTGCTGACCCGTTTCGGGCTGCAACATATCATGTTGCAGACTTTTCAGACGAAGAGTAAGGTGCGCTAGGTCGTTTGTCATGCACTCAGCTATGCCGTTGGAGTTGATGGAGTCACTTTATCTTCCAAGCCTTCCGCTGTTATCTTATTTAGATGGCCTTAAGCCATATTTACTGTAATAAGTTCTCTCTTGAGACTATCTATGTAACAAGTGTGTGATTGCTACTCTGTTATAAATCCTTCAAGTACTGTGTGTGTCAGCATTACTGATTCTGGGATGACACTGAACACAGAGATTTGATTGTCTGAGGTCGGATCGCTACATGTGGTTCCGGTCGAGGTGACGATATCCCGAACAAACCCCTCAAAGGATTGTTTTCCAGAGTAACAAGTGACAGTAAATTTCAGCACACTATATAAATATTTCCTTACCAAATTCCACTTACCAAAGGTGCTTCACTCCCCGACAACGGCGCCATAAAATAGCCTTGATGACCCACAAGTATAGGGGATCAATTGTAACTCTTTCCGATAAGTAAGAGTGTCGAACCCAACGGGGAGCAAAAGGAAATGACAAGTGGTTTTCAGCAAGGTAATGTCTGCAAGTGCTGAAATTGTAAGTAACAGAGTAGTTTGATAGCAAGATATTTTGTAACGAGCAAGTAATGATAATAGTAACAAAAACTGTAGCAAGGTAGCCCAATCCTTTTGAGGAAAAGGACAGGCCAAAACAGTCTCTTATAGTAAGCAAAGCGTTCTTGAGGGTACACGGGAATTTCATCTAGTCACTTTCATCATGTTGATTCGATTCGTGTTCGCTACTTTGATATGTGGGTGGACCGGTGCTTAGGTGCTATTCTTACTTGAACAAACCTCCTACTTATTATTAACCCCCTCGCAAGCATCCGCAACTACGAGAAACGTATTAAGGATAAATCCTAACCATAACATTAAACTTTTGGATCCAATCGGTCCCTTACGGAATAGCGCATAAACTAGGGTTTAAGCTTCTGTCACACTCTCGCAACCCATCATCTAATAAATACTCCACAATGCATTCCCTTAGACCGAAATATGTTGAAGTGTCATGTAGTCGATGTTCACATGACACCACTAAGGGAATCACAACATACATACTATCAAAATATCGAACACATATCAAGTTCACATGATTACTTGCAACATGATTTCTCCCATGACCTCAAGAACAAAAGTAACTACTCACAAATGATAATCATGCTCAAGATCAGAGGGGTATTAAATAGCATATTGGATCTGAACATATAATCTTCCACCAAATAAACCATATAGTGATCAACTACAAGATGTAATCAACACTACTAGTCACCCATAAGCAGCAATCTATAGTTTCGGTAACAAGATTTAACACAAGAGATGAACTAGGGTTTGAGATGAGATGGTGTTGTTGAAGATGTTGATGGAGATTGCCCTCCCCAAGATGGGAGAGTTATTGGTGATGATGATGACGATGATTTCCCCCTCCAAGAGGGAAGTTCCCCCTGCGGAATCGCTCCGCCGGAGGGCAAAAGTGCTCCTGCCCAAGTTCCGCCTCGAGACGGCGGCGCTCCGTCCCGAAAGTCTTCTCCTTATTTTTTTCTAGGTCAAAATGACTTATATACCAGAAGATGGGCACCGGAGGTGGGCCTGGGTGAGCACAACCCACCAGGGCACGCCTGGGCTCCCTGGCGCACCCAGGGAGGTTGTGCCCACCTGGTGGTCCCCCTCTGGTACTTATTGGCTCCAATATTCCTCATATATTCCATAAAAATCTCCGTAAAGTTTCAGCTTGTTTGGAGTTATGCAAAATAGGTAGCCTGACGTAGCTTTTCCAGGTCCAGATTTCCAGCTGCCGGAATTCTCCCTCTTTGTGTGTACCTTGCATATTATGAGAGAAAAGGCATTAGAATTACTCCAAAAGCATTATTATGCATAAAAACATCATAAATAACAGTAAGAAAACATGATGCAAAATGGACATATCAGAGCCACATTCCATTGTGGTGAAACTCCGTGGTGGTGTTGGGAGACTCCTATTCAGTTGTGGAGAGAGCCTCAACCTTGTTTGTAAAGGTTGTTGTTGTTGTTGTTAAAAATTGGTAGTTGCCTATTCACCCCCTCTAGTCAACCATATCGATCCTTCAATTGGTATTAGAGCCTCGTCTATTTATTGAGGGTTTTACCACCTGAAGAGTATGGTTGATGAAGGGGAAAGGGTTGAAGAAGTACCCGAGGCCATGGAGTTGAATTCAATCATCCGAGACGACTTAAATGAAGCTATGGCTTCACTTACGACGTCTATGACGGCCGAGGTCAAGTCCATTTTTAAAGAACTCCTTGAGGGGTTGCAAACTTCTATCGGCCCTTTGCAAGTGGTTAATCCCTTGACATTAGAGTCTGAGGCCAACTCCAGTAAGGAAGCGACTAAAAGTACTCAAACTTCCTCCCCTCATGGTAAGAATGGGACGGGCATCCATGCCATGGTTGTGCCTCCCCCGGTCTATGGAGGACCAGTCTCCACACCTCATATTAACAACCTTGGTCCTCCTCCTAAGCTTGTGAAGAATGATTTTGCTGATTGGGTTTTTCTTATCAAGTCTCATTTGAATCACAACTCAACCCATATTTGGAGAATCATTGAACAAGGTTACTACCCTCATGATCCCTACCGTCGTTGTGCTGCATCATCCCTTCCTCTTTGGGGAAATACTGACGTAGTCTCGCAGACATCAATGACCTAAGGTTTATCAATCCGTGGGAGGCGTAGGATGAAGGTGCTCTCTCTCAAACAACCTTGCAACCAAATACAAGAAATCTCTTGTGTCTCCAACACACCCAATACAATGGAAAATTCTATAGGTGCACTAGTTCGGCGAAGAGATGGTGATACAAGTGTAGTAATGATAGTAGATATTGATTTTTGTAATAGGAACAATAAACAATAGCAAGGTAAGCAAGTAACAAAAGTGCGCACAGACGGTATTGCAATGCTTGAAAATGAGGCTTATGGTCCGTACTTTCGCTAGTGCAATCTCTCAACAATGCTAATATAATTGGATCATATAACCATCCCTCAACGTGCGATGAAGAATCACTCCAAAGTTCTTATCTAGCGGAGAACATAAGATGAAATTGTTTGTATGGTACAAAACCACCTCAAAGTTAACCTTTCCGATTGATCTATCCAAGAGTTCGTACTAAAATAACACCAAGTTATCCTTTCCGATTGATCTATCTAAGAGTTCGTACTAAAATAACACCATATGATACACATCAACCAACTCTAATGTCGCCTAGATACTCCAATGTCACCGCGAGTATCCATGAGTTGATTATATGATATGCACCAAACACTTTCAGAATCAAATGCTCAATCCAACACAAAGAACCTCAAAGAGTGCCCCAAGATTCCTACTGGAGAAACAAAGACAAGAACGTGCATCAACACCTATGCATAGATTACCCCAATGTCACATCGGGAATCCGCGAGTTGAGTGCCAAAATACACATCAAGTGAATCAATATGATACCCCATTGTCACTGATAACCCACAAGTATAGGGGATCGCAACAGTTTTCGAGGGTAGAGTATTCAGCCCAAATTTATAGATTCGACACAAGGGGAGCCAAAGAATATTTGCAAGTATTAGCAACTGAGTTGTCAATTTAGTCACACCTGGAGATTAATTATCTGCAGCAAAGTGATCAGTAGCACAATAATATGATAGCTTTGATAGTAGTGGTAGCAGCAACAATAACGGTAACAATGATAGTAATAGTTTTGCCGCAGTGACAATAGTGACAGCAGCAGTAGTAACTTAGCAAGATCAATATGTAGGAAAATCGTAGGCATTGGATCGGCGATTTGTTGGATGATATTCATCATATAACAGTCATAACCTAGGGCGATACGACACTAGCTCCAGTTCATAAATATAATGTAGGCATGTATTCCGCAAATAGTCATACGTGCTTATGGAAAGAACTTGCATGACATCTTTTGTCCTACCCTCCCGTGGCAGCGGGGTCCTATTAGAAACTAAGGGATATTAAGCCTCCTTTTAATAGAGAACCGGAAAAAGCATTAACACACGATGAATACATGAACTCCTCAAACTACGGTCATCACCGGGAAGTGTGCCGACTATTGTCATTCCGGGGTTGCCGGATCATAACACGTAGTAGGTGACTATAACTTGCAAGATTAGATCTAGAACATAGATATAATGGTGATAACATAAATGGTTCAGATCTGAAATCATGGCACCCGGGCCCAAAGTGACAAGCATTAAGCATGGCAAAGTCATAGCAACATCAATCTCAGAACATAGTGGATACTAGAGATCAAGCCCTAACAAAACTAACTCGATTACATGATGAATCTCATCCAACTCCTCACCGACCAGCGAGCCTACGAAGGAATTACTCACTCCCGGTGGAGAGCATCATGGAATTGGCGATGGAGGAGGGTTGGTGATGACGAAGACGGAAGATCCCCCTCTCCGGAGCCCCAAACGGACTCCAGATCTGGCCTCCCTGATGAAGAACAGGAGGTGACGGCGGCTCCGTATCGCGAAACTAGATAATTCTTCCTCCCTAATTTTTTCTGGAAAATAGGACTTTATAGCGTCGGTTTCAGGGTCTGCGGGGCCACCAGGTGGGGACAGCCTACCTGGGCATGCCCTGGTGGGTTGTGCCCACCCAAGTGCCCCCCTCCGGTGGTTCTTGGCTCCAGAAATTATCTTTATTCATATAAAAATTCCTCGCAAAGTTTCGTTCCAATCCGAGAACTTTTATTTCTGCACAAAAACAACACCATGGTAGTTCTGCTGAAAACAATGTCTGTCCGGGTTAGTTTTCATTCAAATCATGCAAATTAGAGTCCAAAACAAGAGGAAAAGCATTAGGAAAATTAGATACGACGGAGGCGTATCAACTCCCCCAAGCTTAAACCTTTGCTTGTCCTCAAGCAATTCAGTTATAAACTAAAAGTGAAAAAGAAAAACTTTTACGAACTCTTTTGCTCTTGTTTGCATAAATAAGCTTAAATAGCACCCAGGTTTTCAGCCAAGATTATAATTAACCATGTCGACAATAACTCTTAAAAATTATATTAATCTCATATCAACGACATAATCAGCCAGCGAGCAATAATAAGATATCTCAAACAACAACACGTTGTCAAAACAACCATGATATAATATGACAATAGTGGTATCTCGCTAGCCCTTTCTGAGACCGCAAAACATAAATGCAGAGCACCTCCAAAGTTCAAGCAGCGACTAAACATTGTAATTCATGGTAAAAAGATCCAGTCATGATGCACCCAACATTAGCTACACACAATGCATGAGCATGACAGCAGTACTCTCAGGTTCTGGCGCTTATTTGAGAAGGTGATGACACAACTCGCAGAGGGAAGCAGTGATTTGTAGAGGTGCTAGAGCTGAAGTTTTAAAAACAGAGGTAAATGAAACTTTTGAGAGGTGCACCCTTCTTGTTTGCTTCGCGACCCTTAGTTATCAATATCTTCCATGCTAAACACATTAGTGGAGGTTCCCAAGCGATAAAGTAAAGGTTATGACTCCGTAGGAGTTTTTGTTTGATTATTTGTAAGCTCTTTTCTTTTTGCAATTCGGGACTGGGAATCCCTATTACCGCCCCTTCTCGTGCAATGATGAGTGAATAAACACTCATCATGAGATTAACCCACTTAGCATGGAAGATACCGACTGCCTCCTGTCGCTCTATGAACAATCCAGGCACACAAAAAGGATATTTATTTGAAGTTTTTAGAGGTGGCACATGCAAATTTACTTTGGACGGCAGGGTAATACCGCATATAGGTAGGTATGGTGGACTCATCTGGAATAACTTGGGTTCAAGGTTTTTGATGCACAAGCAGAATTCCCGCTTAGTACATGCGAAGGCTAGTGTGGCACCCCGGCTCGGAGCGACCGGTTTACCCTGCATTGCCAGCCCAGAGACCATGTCTTCTGGCAACACACAACATCTTGGTACAGAAAACAACCGCTTTATTGATGCTAGCGGATCAGAGTTTATATTACAACCGATGTCGAGGCCAAGCGGCACGCACGGTGCGGCTGAACAATATGTACATTATTTAGTGAACATAAAGGGGCCTCGATCATGACAACTACGCGGCAGCGGAACACCGTCGTAGCGGAAGCTCCATAGCACAGGGACACCGATGTGGACATGATCTACACTCGAACAACACTCCTTTCCAATGAGACTTTCCTGAAATCTGGCATGATATGCCAGGTCAGTACATTGAATGTACTTGCAAGCTCACAACAGGCACAATCATAATGACAAACAATATCATGATAATTAACCAATTAATAATAATGCAACATCATATGTCCAACATGCTGTGATCATGCTCGAACGTCCCTCGGGACGGACTTACCAACCGTGATCATTTACGGATCACAAACAAATCACCATCGTGGTCTTGACAAGAGTAACTCGTGATCCTTATGGCAATCACAACCACGACCAATATTTGGTCTCGAACATCTCGATGGCCTTTCCGCCATCATCAACAGTGCAAATTCATAACTTAGTGTGCAAATTTATTAAATGTTGACTCATGGTGGGACCTACTATGAGGCGTCCGTGACCGTGGACTCGGCTATCGATAGATTATACACTCTGCAGAGGTAGCACACTGTACCCACACCACGGAACCTATGGCCTCGCACTCCCATTCGGGTGGACCAACGGCATTCCGACGAAACCCCTCCATTGCCATGACACTCTCCCGGCCACTCCGACCCAATCCCCAACGGGCTAGTCCTGGGTGGCCCTGTGTCTACCAAAGACACAACGACCACCGTCGTGGCCAAAACGATCCCACTCGGGGACCCGGTACCATAATCTCAACAACGAGCACACAAGATTATGCCTGCTTACCGGGCCAGGGTAAGCATGCCCATTGTCAGGACCCCGATTCCAAGTCACATCGATCTAGCCGGTAACACCTCATATCACTTTGCGGCCTCATGCACGGTATTGCCACGGGTGTCGCCTTACCATGGCCTGGGACCGTTTGCGTCTTTTGGCTCACGTATATGATAGTGTCGCTAGCATCCATATGACAGAGAACCCGGGCCGACATGACTAGTCGTGAACCCAAAGTGGCACTAACTTACGGGGACAGGCATACATGAATCAACATCGAGCATGTCGGTCAGCAGCGTGCGAATCCGGGCTGTAGCACTGGGCTAACAGGACTCCGGTGAACCGGGCTGTAGCAGGCTAGGCAGGACTCCGGATGTCACCGCGTGACATTTCCCCGAAGGGACAGACACAGGAACGAAGTGAATCACATGCCGGCCAGTCAAGTGTTCCGGAGCAGTAGTGCTGGGCTAGCAGGACTCCGGTGAACCGGGCTGTAGCGGACTACTATGGCTCATGGAAGCACAAGACTACATTTCCCCATAAGAGAGGCTACCAAGGATAAACAACTAGGTTGTCGGATCCCACACATACCAAGCATTTCAATCATACACACAATATGCTCGATATGTGTAAATACAACATGGCATCACAACAAGACTCTACGACTCAAAGTATTTATTCATTAGGCTCCGAGGAGCCAAGTATTACAAACATGGGTCTCATGACCCCAACATACAGAGCACACAAGTCAAAGCACATGCGGAAGCTTAACATGTCTGAGTACAGACATCTACAAATGAAAAAGGCTGAGAAGCCCGACCATCTACCAGATCCTGCCGAGGGCACAAGATCGTAGCTGAGGTATCAAGCTAAACGTCGAAGTCCACACGGAACTACTAGCGAGACTGACGTCTCTCTACAAAACATAAAATAGGCAAACGTGAGTACAAATGTACCCAGCAAGACTTACATCAGAACTATCTACATATGCATCGGTATCAACAAAGGGGTGGTGGAGTTTAACTGCAGCAAGCCAGCTTTGACTCGGTGGCTATCCTGAACTATGACTGCAAGTAGCTCTTTTGAGGTGGCGCACACGAGTCCACAAATTCACCATACCAATACACCACTATGGATCCGCTCCTGTCTCCCTACGAGAACACCATCCATAGCACTCACGCTTATCTTGCGCATTTTAGAGTATCCACTTTCACTTGTCTATGAACTGTATAGGCAACCCAGAAGTCCTTTTCCGCGGACACGGCTATTCAAATAGATGATGTTAACCCTGCAGGGGTGTACTTCTTCACACACGCTCTCGCCACTTACCACCATGTACACATCGTGCATCTCGGCAACCTTCAAGCGGAAGCCTGGCGAGGGAGTCGGCCATGACCTGACTAACCACACAAGTCTGTAGTCCAGGTTTATCGCCTATTCGGGTTCCATCCGCAAGGAGATCCGGCCGGGGTGTCGCTCACGGCCCCAAACGATGTGTACAGGGTTCCAAGCCCACCAAATGGGCGACGGTTGGCATACCCGGCCACGGTGCCTAGTCATTCCCAAGCCCACCTGTACCGGGTGCCACTTGGTAGACTACTAACACTACCTACAAACACCGAAAACTAGTTGCAACTCCTGGACAGAGATCAGGTGATTAATAAGTCGAGAGGGGCACTTAAGCATTCCAATGCGTGGTAGTAACTGTTCTGGATCACAAACACAGAACTCAGTTCCTAAGGACGGCTGCAATGAGACAACCCACCATGTACTCCTACATGGCCTCTCACCGCTACCTTTACCAAATCGTGTTCACACACTTAGCTCTCAACAGTAGGACATGTTCACCACATTCCAATTCATCCCCGATGAATCAGACCTGACTCAACTCAAAGCAATAGCAGGCATGACAGACAAGCGTGAATGAGTAGGCACATCAGGGCTCAAACAACTCCTACTCATGCTAGTGGGTTTCATCTATTTACTGTGGCAATGACAGGTCATGCAGAGGAAAGGGGTTCAACTACCGCAGCATGTAACAGTTGAAACGTTGTTGTCCTAATGCAGTAAAAGAGAGCAGGAGCGAGAGAGTGGGATTGTATCAGAATGAACAAGGGGGTTTTGCTTGCCTGGCACTTCTGAAGATAGTATAGTTCTTCATCGGTGTCATCGAACTCATCGTCGGAACGAACGTCTACCGAGAGGGAACAACACTGGAAAACAGAGAATAACACAATCAATGCAATGCAACAATATGATGCATGAACATGACATGTCAATATGATGTGATTTGAGCTAATGCAACTAAAACCAGAAGGGTTTGAGCTAATTTGAACCAAGGGTTCAAATCCAAACTCAAGTTATGAGTTTATATAATGCATTATCATGTTTTGATCTAAACAGCAAGGTTAAGTTGCTTTTTCATGCATGAAACTAGTACAGATGGCTAGATTGGAATTTTCTGATCATTTTTCATATATAAATCTTTTCATTCCGAGCTATAGATTATTTTCTATGATTTTTAGAAGTTTATAGGATTTTCTGGAATTTCCTGAATAAGAATAAATCCAGAAAAAGAGTTACTGCGTCAGCACTACGTCACTGTGCCGTCAGCAGGTCAATGGGGCGGTCCAGGTCAAACTGACTAGTGGGTCCCATGTGTCAGTAACTAAACTAAACTAACTAGGTTTAGTTAACACTAATCTAGGTTATTAGCAGGGCATGGCCCGCATGTCAGTGAGAGAGAGGGGTCAAACCCCTGGGCAGACGGGGTCAAACCCTGCCGGTCAAAGGCAGTCAACCCGCCGGTGTTTAGCCACCGGCGGCAGCAGACACGAAGGAGCGGCGCGGGTTTCGCGCTCCGGCGACCAAATGGGCGGCGGAGGCCATCTACGGGGAGCTGGAGGTGCACCGCTTCCATTGGTGGTGGTGGTTGGTCCGGAGGTGGCCAGAATCGTCGTCGACGATGAGCACAGGCGGCGGCGGGTGCGGGTGAGCTCAATGCAGTGCATACGGTGCATGAGAGAGGTAACAGAGAAGGGGAGGACGGAGCAGGGCTTACGGCGATCGCAGCAGGCGTCGAAGCGGGCTCGGGGGGCTCCCGGCGTTGAGTATCTCATCGAGGAGGTCGAGGACGACACATAGAAGCTCGGAGACTCGTCGGTGAGGCGTGTGATTGCCGGTGGCTGCGGTAACGGTGAGCGGCGGCGACGGTGTGTTCGGTGGGGCTGCGGAGAGGGAGCTAGAGGAGAGGGAGAGAGCTCCAGGGTGAGGGAGAGGCAGAGGGGGTCGAGGCCGTTCCTGTGGCGCAGAGACAGGGCGAGGAGGAAGCAGGAGGTGGAAGCAAGAGGTAGAGCTCGAGCGCGCGCGCGTCGACACGCCTCTGCCTACTGGCAGAGGTTGAAGACGGTGGGGCTCCTGGTGGGCTGGCCAACAGTGCCAGGCCAGTGGGCTGGGCTGGCCACTTGGGCCGCCAGGTGGGCTGCACAGGTAAGCCAGTAAGTCTCTCTCTCTCTCTCTCTCTCTCTCTCTCTCTCTCTCTTATTTCCTGTTTTCTATTTCTTTCTGCAAGTTTGTGGCATATCTAAAAATACTTAGGCATCTCCAAAAATCACCAAACTGCACATGCTCACTGTATGGAACATATCCAACATGGAACATTTCAGTTTGGGATTATTTGGACATTTAAAATGTTTACTAGCATTTAAATGCCCAAATGCAAGTTACATATGATTTAATTCAATGACCCTATGATGTCCTAGAAATATGTGTACCATTTTTGTCAGAGGTTCCAGACCAAGGCAAAGATGATGAACATTTTAGAAGGGCATTTCAGGTTCATTGAAAAAGATTTTAGTAAACCCTAGTTGGATTAAGGGGGTGCTAGGGGTTTTCTGTCATCCCCATTTCATATTCATTGAATTTAAACATGATGCACACATGAAGCTAGCCTAGTGCATTGCCAGAAGCTAGGGATGTGACACCCATAACCTTCCCTAGTTGGAGGCACCGACCAGAGGCATGTCAATGGACCGAATCAAGGCCTTCCCACAAAGGCAAATGTGGTTGCACTGGGAAAAACTCGATTCAGCGGCACCATGACCTAGTCAACGATATATTCAAGTTGAGTTATATTCAGGTTCAACTTAAAATGAAAATGACCGGTGTCATAGCATGCCATGAAATGCAATACTACACATGCATCACATATTAACGAAAATGACTGATGTCAACCATATTCACACTAAGCATAAACAACAACAACTTATATTACTTTCCTAGTCAGGGTAACTCTCACTTTAACAAGATATTTTGTAGCAATTTTTATTATTTTTCTCATGCAAGAAAATAACTTCGATTAATTTCTCATATGCATAGCAAAAATTATACTATCATCACCACAAGCAAATCCTAATTTCTTTACCAACCAAGTTAGGTTCAAACATTCTGTAAATCAAGCAAAATATCTAAACAAGCACTTAACAAAATATTTTCTAGCAAATTTTACTATTTTATTTGTGCAAGAAAATAACTTTAAGTAATTACTCATATGCATAACAAATCATTTTATCATTACCGCAAGTAGATCTTAGCTTCTTTACCAACTAAGCTAGTTTCAAACATTCTGTAAATCAAGCATAATAACTAACAAACACTTAACAGAATATAAATAACATAATAGTTATTTAAATGCATGGATTAATCATTTCATTAAGGTAAGAAAATCATAAATATTGAAATGACACCATGAAAATGTTGCTGTGGCTTGCCTTAGTGCAGATGAGGTTCACAAGCCTTCTGGTGATCCTCAAGACAAGCCTCACCCTGTGAAAATAATTTTAAATACAAGAAGAAGATATCAAGAACACTTCTGAGAATCACCAGAAAATCTAGGCAGCACAGAAAAATCTCATTTTTGGTGAGCTGCTAGATTTCTTTGCAAAGAACACAATGCAAAAAGAATCAATTCATTTGGACTTATGGTTGAAGAGTTATGGCTGTATGAAGCTTTTAGTAAATTCAAATGAATTTGAATAAAAATAAAACAAACGGGGGGGGGGGGGGGGGTGACGTCGAAGGCGTAAAGCCCAGGGGCGCCACCACTCGTACCGCTTCGCGCGCGTACAGAGTGGCTGACTAGCGGGCCCCACTAGTCAGGTGAGGAGGAGGGTGTCGGTGTCAAAACCGACGGATCTCGGGTAGGGGGTCCCGAACTGTGCGTCTAAGGCGTATGGTAACAGGAGGCGGGGGACACGGTGTTTACCCAGGTTCGGGCCCTCTCGATGGAGGTAATACCCTACTTCCTGCTTGATTGATCTTGATGATATGAGTATCACAAGAGTTGATCTACCACGAGATCGTAGAGGCTAAACCCTAGAAGCTAGCCTATGGTATGATTGTTGTCGTCCTACGGACTAAAACCCTCCGGTTTATATAGACACCGGAGGGGGCTAGGGTTACACAGAGTCGGTTACAAGGGAGGAGATCTACATATCTGTATTGCCAAGCTTGCCTTCCACGCCAAGGAGAGTCCCATCCGGACACGGGACGAAGTCTTCAATCTTGTATCTTCATAGTCCAACAGTCCAGCTAAAGTACATAGTCCGGCTGTCCGTGGACCCCCTAATCCAGGACTCGCTCAGTAGCCCCCGAACCAGGCTTCAATGACGATGAGTCCGGTGCGTAGATTGTCTTCGGCATTGCAAGGCGGGTTCTTCTCCAAATTCTGAGTACCTGTTGAGTGGTGTCCGGCTTCCCATAAATGTTGCATCCTTTGGCTTCTGCGCCCAATAATGGCTATCCTCCACGTGTCGAGCGAATGCGAGAAGTCAGGGCATTTTTACACTTGCCACCCTAACCATGTAAGTAAATCGTCTATTTAAAGAGACGGGGATCCTCAGATCCAGATCACACCATCCTCCCACAGCAAGTATCCATCGGAGCGCACCCGGAAAGATCCATCCCATCATGGCCGGCCATCGCAGCTCCTCCTCTCGCTCCCGTAGCCCTAAGCCGGGCAATTGGAAGAAGTGTTCCGTCCCTCACAACCAATTAGTAGAGTTGCAGACCCAGGGATTCCTCCCTCCAGCGTATAAGGTCCCCGTTCGGGTCGTACTCGCCACCTACAACGGCGGGGAGCAAGCGGAGAGCCTTCCCAACCCATCCATGGGGGAGCAGGTATGCCTCGTCCCTTACTTATTAAGGGGGCTCGGATTTCCAATCCATCTGTTCCTCCGCGGGCTCCTGGAGTTCTACGGCCTCCAGCTGCATAACTTCACTCCCGCCTCCATATTACACATCGCTGGCTGCGTCGCCCTTTGCGAGCTGTTTCTGGGCTGCGAAGCTCATTTCGAGTTATGGAAGAGGCTATTCTGCCTCATACCCCGTACACAGGAGGGGTCAATATATCAAGTGGGCGGAGCCGAAATATGGCGCATCGCCGGGACCGGATACCTGTCCGGTACTCCGAAGAAGACATCCGAAGACTGGCCTTCGGAGTGGTTTTATATGGAGGACGTCCCCCTTCCGGACCCTATTCGAATGGGCCTTCCTGAGTTCGACAACGCTCCCTTGAAGAAACGCCGCAGCTGGGGCCCTCGGAGCCCCCAGGAGGAAGATAACGGGGAAGTCCTTTACCTGACGGGTCGGATACAGACGCTGGCTGTCGGTGTGGAACGAGACCTATGGGATCACAAGAATCCCTACTACGGTTGCCGGGGCGCAGGGTTGCGAGGAGAGCAGGGCTAGTAGACAACACAAGGATCGTTTACCCAGGTTCGGGCCGCGAGGATGCGTAAAACCCTAGTCCTGCTTTGGTGGGTGTATTTCTGAGAGTTCTTGAGCTCTCGAACTAGCTGTGGTCAGTGCGTGGTTCGAAAGAGCCGAATCCTTCTCCAGTATGCCATGGGCCTCCTTTTATAGTTGAAAGGGGCAGCCACAGTGACACACAGGAGGTGGAAAGGCGTACAGTGCCCTGAGCTTATCGCTCGTATTACAGGACAAGACGCATTTAATGCATAGCTTAGGTGTCCCCTTGCTTTATTGGGGACGGGGGCAAGGCCTGTCCCGTCCGTCGCCGCTCCTCCTCGCCTTGACACGCGCCCTGGCCAGTGAGGTGCGTGGTGCCATGTAGGCAGTCAGGCAGCTGAGGTGGCGGAGCCTTTAGGAAGATCTGCATGCCGCCACGCAGGCGCTCGATGAGTTGGCCTGGGAGCTGCATGTTGCCACACAGGTGCCTACACAGCTGGTTGGGCTGGCAGCTGCATGTGAACGGTGGTGGAAGCTTGTTTGGCGCGGGTTTGGCGGTGGCCCCGCTGGCGTCCTTGGCGAGGGTCTTGCCGGGTGGCCCGGCAAGGGTCTTGCCGTGGCGTGCTGTTGACCCCAGGCAAGGACCTTGGCGGGGGTCTGGTGGCCTTCCTCGGCAGGGATCTTGCCGAGAATCGTCGTCTTTTGATCCTCATCTGATCTTGGATATGTCTTCACAAAATCTGCATGCCACCACAGAGGTGCCTTCCCGAGCCCTGGCCCCATGTTGATGACGGCGTTGGGGGCCGTGGGCTCAAGGGTGGCTCGCTCTGTTGGTGTGGGGCGAGCTGTCCCGGCAAGGGTCTTGTCGGGGCCGCTGAGGCCGCCCGGCAAGGGTCTTGCCGGGGGAACCTGCTTCGCCCCTCTGCTCTTTGTGGTCTTGGCCTTGGCGTTGCTTTGATTGTCTTGGGCTTCGGTCTTACCTTGGCTCACCTCCCATGTTCTGCTTGGTGTGGTCGTGGGCGCGGCTCTGACTGCCCATGCACAGGTAAATGGTTACAAAAGCGTGCCCCTCTTTTTTGTACACCGACACTGGCCCAGTCAGGATTGACAGTAATCGAGGTTATGTCAATATGTATAATGCGGGGGGTGCACCACTTCAATATCGGGGGCAACCCATGTGGCACTTCAACGGAGAAGACGATGCCACCTGCTGCGGTCATAAGGGACCGGACTCAATCGCTGCTCTAGCAAAAATTCTGCCCGATTTGTACAAAGGAGAGGAAGAGGAGTTCATCCGCATCAAGCCACGGGATGGATTCTCCATGTACAACCCTCCAAGCTGGGTGATCCGCTACTTTTTACTCCAAACCTTCCCACATTCTTCTTCATAAGTATTTACCTTGCCATTTCATAGCAGGAACTGCGAAAAGCTGTAAGGGAGGTCCACAGCCCGCCTCCACAACCGGAGGACCCTGACCGGGCCCTCGACCCCGGACTCGAAGAAGATCCGGACACATTCGTGGAGCTTATTGACAGGAAGTTCTATCAATTAAGCTGCGACGGTGCCATGGTGGCCATCATAGCCGATTATCCGGGACTACTCCCTGCATCGTATGTAAGTAAAACCGGAGTCCTAACTTCCAAGAAGGATCCCTTTTTCTGCACTTCACCTACCACACACATATGGTGTCTTACAGGGAAGGCCCTCGGGACGCCATGCCGAACCCGCAGTGACTCACCAACAAGGGGCACCGAAGCCGGGTAGGCTTAAAAGGAAGGCGGTCAGGACTGAGACGCCGTCGCAGAGGTATGAAAGAGAACCCCGCTATGTGGTTGTCGTCTTTTAAAATATAATAACGCCCATGTTTTCTAGTAGGAAAAACGCTCGCCGGACTATATCCGGAGAGGTTGCCGGTCACGCCTCCACCAGTCGGGCTCCAGAGCCGGACCTAGAGGCGGACGCTAACATGGGGCCAACGCCGGATGTTCCTCCTACAGAGGATGCGGATAGGCTATCCGCTACAAATTCCGAAGTGGAGAGCGCCATGAATCACAGGCGTCGCCGGGCCGTACTCCGCAACGCTTGTTTCTCCCAAGAGGCGTTTGATGCCTTCAACTCAGGAGACGCGTACATCCGAGCTGCTCAAAATGGTCTTGCCAGAGCCACAGACCAGTATGTAAAGGATATACGGGTAAGAAAATCTAATAATTTATGTATATCAGTAGCCCCTGAGACTTGAAATAGTTGGCACAACTGATTTCAGGATCATTGTTTGCATAGGTTCTTACGGAGAAGAATACCCAGTTGTCTCAAGAGCTGGAGGAGTGCAAAGCCCAGCTTCAGGCCGCAGTTGCCGCGGTGAAGGAGTCCGAGAAGGCCCCATCTGGTAACACTTGTTTTCATTTCCAAGAATGTCATGTACCAGGTAGTATGCGGCACGCGTGCAAATCTAACAATAGATTCTGCAGATGACTCCAGAGTGAATCTGGAGGTCATGCGAGGGGATGAGCAACATGCTAACCGACAGCTAAAGGCTGGTGAGCGCGTGCTTACACAGGTTAGGCGGGAGAAAAACAATCTCCAAGACGCCAATACCCGGCTGCGCGTTGAACTGAAAGATGTTCGAGCCCAGCTTGCTGACTCCGTAAAGGAGAATAAGAGGCTCCGACGCGACATTTTCAGTAAGTGCTTGAACGAACTTTTAAAGAGTTCGGCGAAGAAACCGGCTGACAGAGTTATATCTGTAGGTATGCTGACAGGTCGTCCTGCGGAGGAGATGCCCGGGTCTAGAGGCGATCTTCTGCCAGAGCTCTCACAACTGCACGAACAAGTACGACAGGTGATGCAGGGCATTGCCCAAGCCTTGTGGCCATCCGCCTCCCTGCCAGGAGGCATGAGAGAGCTTGTAGAAAAGCCCAAGGGAGCGCGGCGGCGCTTCCGATTATGGAAGATATCAGCCTGCCGACAAGGTGCAAGGGAAGCCTGGGCCATGGTGAAGACGCGATATACCAAGGCTGACCCGAACCACATGGCCGAGGTCGGACCTGTGGGGCCTGATGGGAAAGAGATCCCCACCAGTTTGGTTTATGACCAGGTAGAATTAGCCGCAAAGTATTCCCAACAGGACTGCAGGCTAGACAGCCTGTTGGATGGTATAGAAGAAGAATTTAGTCAGTCTAAGTGACTGTGTACTTCAAGTGAGATATATTGTCCCTAGCCGGATTGTAAGTCATTTGTCATGGCGGACCTTTTCGCTTCGACCTCCGGACACAACAGTCCGGAGTGTATTCGAATACCCGCTCAGTTATGTAAAAACCGGGGTATGCATGGAAACCAGGCGTAGGGGTCATAAGTGCTTGAACAGACAAGTACCCAACTAGCTATCTTATATTACATGGATAGTAAGAAACATCTTCTAGGGAGAATAGTTTTGTTAAGGGTTCCTTTCCCTGGGTACGCATGCATTAATGTGCATGTCCGAAGTGCGAAAAGAGACGCAGGATATAAACATCTGGGGGC
Source organism: Triticum aestivum (assembly GCF_018294505.1). Classification (NCBI taxonomy): domain Eukaryota; kingdom Viridiplantae; phylum Streptophyta; class Magnoliopsida; order Poales; family Poaceae; genus Triticum; species Triticum aestivum. The sequence goes on from NC_057802.1 coordinate 527,168,311, forward strand.
ATGTTGTACAATAGATAAAAACCGTCTTTTGTTCACCGACCGAATATTCCCTTAAGAACGCTAGCTTTCGGCTTCACCCAGTCTAAGGTACACATCCGGCTGACCCGGCAGTAACAATCGCAGAGGTGCTCCCCTTATGCCCTAGCCGAATTAACGGGAACATAGGGCATAAACACAAGAGCCAGGCAACCCAGCTTGGCCAAAACTTAAGTCATATCGATGCATATAATGGCGAAAAAAGGTACATGTGAAAAGTAACACATGTGTGGGGCCTAGAGCCCGGAACGTAGCTATAATAAGCTTCTGTATAAGAAGCTCCCAGGTATCACGAGCGCGGCTAGCGCGTCAAGATTGTGTAGTCAAGACATATTTTAGCCTTTTAAGGCCTTGAAGAAAAAAAGGAGGAAAGAAAGAGAGAAAAGACAGGTAACGGATATATAAAAAATTGACAGAGGTAAGGAGATGAACATAGAGTCTGGCACTAGGCGAAGAACCTTCGGAGTCTGGCTGCGTTCCATGGGTTTGCCTTGAGTCGATTGTCCGATGCATCCCGCAGACGGTACGCTCCACCGGTCAGAACTTGGTCAATAACGAAGGGACCTTCCTATTTGGGCTTGAGCTTGTTCTTTTTCTTCTCCGGTAGGCGTAGAATGAGTTCGCCCACGTAATAAGTTTTGGCCCGTACTTCTCTGCTTTGATACCTTCGAGCCTGTTGCTGATAGAATGCGGAACAGGCTTTTGCCACGTTACGCTCCTCCTCCAGGGCGTCCAAACTGTCCTGCCGATCAAGCTCGGCCTCTTTCTCTTCATACATGCGTACTCTAGGTGAGTCATGAATTATGTCGCAGGGCAGTACCGCCTCTGCGCCGTACACCATAAAAAACGGTGTGTATTCGGTAGTGCGATTCGGCGTGGTCCGCAGCCCCCATAGTACGGAGTCGAGCTCCTCTACCCAGTGCGTGTTTGATTCCTTTAAGGACCGCACTAATCTGGGTTTAATGCCGCTCATGATAAGACCATTTTCTCGCTCGACTTGACCGTTAGTTTGTGGGTGATAGACAGAAGCATAATCGAGCTTGATGCCCATGTTGCTGCACCAAAGTTTTACCTCGTCGGCTGTAAAGTTCGAGCCGTTGTCGGTGATGATGCTGTGGGGGATGCCATAACGGTGTACAACCCCAGATATGAAGTCTATCACCGGTCCGGATTCAGCCGTTTTGACTGGTTTGGCTTCTATCCATTTGGTGAATTTGTCCACCATGACCAATAGGTATTTTTTCTTATGGGTTCCCCCTTTGAGGGGCCCGACCATATCAAGCCCCCAGACCACAAAGGGCCAAGTAATGGGGATTGTTTGGAGAGCGGTAGGCGGCATATGGCTTTGGTTTGCAAAAAGCTGGCAACCGACGCAACGTTGAACAAGGTCCTGTGTGTCTGCTCGGGCCGTCGGCCAATAGAAACCTGTACGGAAGGCCTTGCTTACAAGGGCCCGGGCTGCGGCGTGGTGGCCGCCGAGTCCAGCATGGATTTCTGCCAAAAGCTTCCGCCCTTCCTCTTCAGAGATGCACCTTTGAAGGACTCCGGTAGTGCTTTTCTTATAAAGCTCTCCCTCATGGACCTTGTAGGCTTTAGACCGCCGCACTATGCAGCGTGCCTCATATTGGTCCTCGGGTAGTTCCTGCCTGGTTAGGTAGGCCAGGAATGGTTCTGTCCACGGGGCGATGATGTCCATTATCACGTGGGCTGAAGGTGTTATTTCGGTGGCAGAGCCTCCGATTATGTCAGAGTGTTCGGTATCTGGTGTTGTGGCCGGGTCCGGACTATTGTTACCGGTGTCCCCTTCCCATGCCACGGATGGCTTAAACAACCTTTCCAAGAAGATGTTAGGTGGGACAGGGTCGCGATTAGCGCTGATACGGGTGAGGATATCCGCCGCCTGATTGTTTTCCCGAGCCACATGGTGGAATTCAAGCCCCTCGAACCGAGCTGACATTTTGAGGACGGCGTTGCGATAAGCCGCCATTTTCGGATCCTTGGCGTCGAAGTCTCCATTTATTTGAGATATTGCGAGGTTCGAGTCCCCACGCACCTCCAGGCGTTGAATGCCCATGGAAACTGCCATCCGGAGACCATGTAACAGGGCCTCGTATTCGGCTGCGTTGTTGGAGTCTGTGTATAGTATTTGGAGTACGTATTGGACTGTATCTCCCGTGGGGGACGTCAGGACGACGCCAGCCCCCAGACCAGCCAGTATTTTAGAGCCATCGAAGTGCATGATCCAATTGGAGTACGCGATGTATTCTTTAGGGAGTTCAGCTTCTGTCCACTCGGCGACAAAGTCAGCCAGTACTTGTGACTTAATGGCTCGCCGTGGTCTATATGTTATGTCGAACGGGAGGAGCTCGATAGCCCATTTGGCAATCCGGCCCGTGGCATCACGGTTGTTTATTATGTCGTTGAGTGGTACTTCCGAGGCCACCGTAATTGAACACTCTTGAAAGTAGTGTCGTAGTTTCCGGGATGCCATGAAGACCGCGTATGCTATCTTTTGATAATGTGGGTACCGTGATTTGCATGGAGTGAGGACAGTGGATACATAGTATACCGGCTTTTGAAGCGGGAACTTATGTCCGTCCATCTCACGTTCGACGACGAGCACTGCGCTTACGACTTGGTGTGTTGCCGCTATATATAACAGCATTGGTTCGCCGACATTTGGCGCGGCCAAGATTGGGTTTGTGGCCAAAACGGCTTTTATTTCTTCTAATCCGGCCGTGGCCGCATCCGTCCACTCGAAGTGTTCGGTGCGTCGGAGAAGGCGATAAAGATGCAGTGCCTTTTCTCCTAATCGGGAGATGAAGCGGCTTAAGGCAGCCACACATCCAGTTAGTTTCTGGATTTGCTTGAGGTCTGTTGGGATGGTGAACTGTGACAGAGCTCGGATTTTAGCCGGATTTGCTTCGATTCCTCTGTTGGAGACGATGAAGCCTAAGAGCTTTCCGGCGGGCACGCCGAAGACGCATTTTTCTGGATTGAGCTTAATGTCGTATGTTCGGAGATTGTCGAACGTGAGCCTCAAGTCGTCTATTAAGGATTCGACGTGTCTGGTTTTAATGACCACATCGTCTATGTATGCCTCCACTGTTTTGCCGATCTGTGTCTCCAAGCATGTCTGAATCATGCGTTGATAGGTTGCACCGGCGTTTTTGAGCCCGAAAGGCATGGTGTTAAAACAGAAGGGGCCGTATGGAGTGATAAAGGCCGTTGCGGCTTGATCGGACTCCGCCATCTTAATTTGATTGTATCCAGAGTATGCGTCGAGGAAACACAATGAGTCGTGTCCTGCGGTAGCGTCGATAATTTGATCGATGCGAGGGAGGGGGATGGGATCCTTGGGGCAAGCCTTGTTAAGGTCCTTGAAGTCGACACATAGGCGCCATGATTTGTCCTTCTTTGGTACCATCACCAGGTTGGCTAGCCAGTCCGGATGTTTTATTTCTCGAATGAATCCGGCCTCCAGTAACTTGGCTAGCTCCTCTCCCATGGCTTGTCGTTTAGGCTCAGAGAAGCGCCGAAGAGTTTGCTTGACCGGCTTGAATCCCTTTAGAATGTTAAGGCTATGCTTGGCCAGCCTGCATGGGATTCCTGGCATGTCTGAAGGATGCCAGGCGAAGATGTCCCAATTCGCGCACAAGAACTCCCATAGCGCGGCATCTACTGTGGGGTTTAACTGTACCCCGATGGATGCTGTTTTTGTAGGGTCCGTTGGATGGACTTGGAATTTGACTATTTCATCCGCTGGTTTAAAAGAGGTGGACTTGGATCTTTTGTCGAGTATCACGTCGTCCCTGTCCACTTTGGAGCGCAGCGCAGTTAATTCTTCGGCCGCGAGGGCTTCGGATAACGCCTCGAGGGCCAGTGCGGCTGTTTTATTTTCGGCGCGGAGTGCTATGTCCGGATCACTAGCTAGAGTGATGATTCCGTTGGGCCCGGGCATTTTGAGCTTCATGTACCTGTAATGGGGTATAGCTTGGAAGACCGTGAATGCCTCCCGCCCTAGAAGGGCGTGGTATCTGCTATTGAACGGGGCCACTTGGAATGTGATTTCTTCGGACCTATAATTCTCCGGCGTGCCGAATACCACATCTAGTGTGATTTTCCCAGCACATCATGCCTCCCGACTAGGGATGATTCCTCTGAAGGTCGTGCTGCTTTGCTCAATGCGGCTTTTGTCTATTTCCATTTTTCGAAGAGTCTCCTCATAGATGAGGTTTAATCCGTTGCCGCCGTCCATGAGCACTTTAGTAAGCCGGAAGCCGTCCACAATTAGACTAAGGACCAAGGCGGCTGGTGCTCGGGCTGTTCGGAATTTAGGTTCGTCACTGGCATTGAAGGTGATAGCCGTATCGCCCCATGGATTTATTGCTGCCACGTGGCAGACTTCGGCGAGGCTGCGGAGTGCTCGCTTACGCCTATTATTTGAGGCGAAGGTCTCGAAGACTGTCAATACTGTATTGTTGTTTTCCACGGGATGGTGCTCTGTGGCATTGTTGATGAGGAGATCCTCGCCGCTCTTGGCCACCTGCCGGAGTACCCAACATGCTCTAAGGCTGTGTGTTGGCATGGTATCCGCTGTACTGTGAATTTTGCGTGGCCCATTAAGCCATCCCTCCAATACGGTTCCACGCCCTGTAGTGGGCTTTTGTTTCTTTGTAATTGGATCGGGTGACTTACGAGAGTACACCCTTTCAGTTCGGACGGGGGGTTTTGTGAGAGCCGGAGGATCCCAAATTTTTGTTTGGGTTTTCCAGGTACTTTCCATCGCATAGTACTTCCGTACTATGGCCGCCAAGTCAGCGAAGTGTGCTATGTCACGACGACTTATGGCGTTGAGGATTGCCCTGTCCGTGCAATTTTTGCAAAAGAATGAAATTGCGTCTTCCTCGCGATAGTCCTTAACCTTGCTCATTACAAGGAGAAATCTGGCCCAATAGTGGTGTACTGTCTCTTGGGGCTCTTGTCTAATGTGGGAAAGATCACTTGTATCTGGGTGGGTGGGTGGATTTAGGTCCGAACCCTGACCCGATCTGAGACCCAGGGGCGGAGGAGTTTCCGAGCTTGGCAGTTCGGGCTCCGGGATGTTGCCCAATAGGTCTGGCCCGCTGCCTGATTCTGGGTTCAAGGCTTGGGCCATGTCCTCCCGTAGACGGGTATCTGGCTCAGAGAGCTCGGGAATCCGGACATAGTTTGTCCTCAAGATAGAGGAAGAATCGCTGTGTTGCTCCTCCACCACCGCTATCTGATGGGTGACCGGCGGAGAGTTAATCTCCCTTTGGTTGGGTTTAAGCCCGATCTGATCATAGTCCGTAGCGACTCCCAAGGCGGCGATGCGATCCAAGAGCTCGTTCAAGGAAGAGAGCTCCATCGGATCCAACTGCTCGGCGAATTCCGAGCCGACGTGGAGGCTGTTTTCGATGACCCGAGAAGTCATCGTCGGTGCAACGGCCGAACGGGCGATCATGACGAAACCGCCTAGTCGGAGAGTTTGGCCTACAGCCAGGGCTCCCCCAGAGGTGATGTTGTCCTTGACAACAAGACGAGCCATCTAGCCTTATGATGACGACACAGTGGAACTCTCAATGAAAGCACCAATGTCGGTGTCAAAACCAGCGGATCTCGGGTAGGGGGTCCCGAACTGTGCGTCTAAGGCAGATGGTAACAGGAGGCGGGGGACACGGTGTTTACCCAGGTTCGGGCCCTCTCGATGGAGGTAATACCCTACTTCCTGCTTGATTGATCTTGATTATATGAGTATTACAAGAGTTGATCTACCACGAGATCGTAGAGGCTAAACCCTAGAAGCTAGCCTATGGTATGATTGTTGTCGTCCTACGGACTAAAACCCTTCGGTTTATATAGACACCGGAGGGGGCTAGGGTTACACAGAGTCAGTTACAAGGGAGGAGATCTACATATCCGTATTGCCAAGGAGAGTCCCATCCAGACACGGGACAAAGTCTTCAATCTTGTATCTTCATAGTCCAACAGTCCGGCTAAAGTACATAGTCCGGCTGTCCGAGGACCCCCAAATCCAGGACTCCCTCAGAGGGGGAGAAGGAAACAGAGGGGGTCGCGGCTTCGCCGGAGCTCTCGCCGGCGACGAGGGCTCCTTGGCCAAAATGAGAGGGAGGGATTGAGAGAGGGGACGGAGGCGCACCTGCCCGTACCCGTAGCGTAGCTAGGGGTGGTCGGACGGCGTAGGAATCGACCTCGCAAGCAGAGGAAGAACGCGGCGGTCGCCGGAGATGAGGAAGACGGCAAGTAGAGGCAACTCCAGGGGCTTCAAGTGGTCGGAACAGCTTCACCGACGAGAGGCGGAGGCTCTGGATGGGTCACCCTGGCCTGAGAGGGGCTGGAGCTACCGCGACGACCAGAGGGGATCGCCGGCGAGCTCGAGCTTGGGGACGGCGGCTCACGGCCTGCCCGGCCGGGCTACGGTTGCCTACGTGCTAGAGGAGTGGGTGGGATTGGTGGATGGTGCTCGAGGAGGCTGGGGGCGGCTCCATTTATAGGCGAGTGGAGAGGGGGGGGGGGGGTTCGGGCTCCGCCGGTGGACACCTGTCCACGGCGCCCGGCGATGAGCGACGTCAGTGAGAGGGGGAGAAGGTGACGCAGCTCACGCGGCGACTGTTGGCGAACAGGGACGAGCACAGGAGCGAGGAGAAGGCGACGAGCACAGTGCGCACCGCACTGTTGTGTTGGCTAGACCGTGCCCGTGCTCGCTGCGGCGAGCTCCGGCGTCGACGAGTGCCAAGGGGGAGTTAATGGCGTTGAGACGAGGATGGTGGCGAAGTTTGGCACGCTCGGGCAGACGGGGGAAGCGAGCACGCGCGAACAAAGCGCTCGGCGGCACTCAGAGCGCGTCGACACGCAGGCATGGCATGGTGGACACGCGTGGTCGCCGCACGAACTCTTCCCTCAGGCCAGCCTACGTCCAAAAATCATGTCTGGCTTGTTGTTCGTGGTGGTTTTGAAGTTTACCATGCTTTGGTTTAGATTCAGGTGCAGTAGAGGAGTTTTTACAAGCCAAGTAAGTTTCTGATCAGTGACTTTGAGAGGTTACAGAGGTCAAATGGCTGGGAGTTGGGGGCTGCGCTTTGGAGGTTAACCATGATCTACTAAGGTGAAGATGCACAAGAAAATCCAGGCACAATGGAGCAAGTAAAATTGTAGTTGCTGTAGAAACCACCATTTCTGTCCAGAACAGAAAATATTTTCTGTAGCAAAAATATTCCAAAAAGTGATGAAATATTTTTGCTCAGGAAGGTGTCCTAGGGTTCAAAGAATATTTGTGAATTATCTCAAATTTTTCTTGACCATAAAAATTGGGGTTGCTTTGGAGCATATTGAACTAGCTAGGGTTTTTGAGAGGAAAATGAATATTTTTCATTTAAGAAAAATATTCCAAAGATTATTTTGGGGTGGATCAGAAGGGAAATGATGATTAGGGAGGGAAATGAAGCACTTGGGTGAAAGCCAAGGATACCCAAGTGTTTAAGTCGATATGAAAAGATTCAAAAATTCCAAATTTCAGGATAACTCCAAATGAAAATCAGGCAAATAAGAGGGGGCAAAAACCAGGCTGTCACAAACCTCCCCCACTTAGAATGAATCTCGTCCTCGAGATTTGGTTGCTTGGGAAAACCACTCTGGATAATGAGCCGTTAGGAATTCTTCCCGCTCCCAAGTTGATTCTGATTCTGTGTGATGCTCCCACTGAACCTCGTAGAATTTTCTTACTTTACTGCGAGTGATCATTTCCATCCGATCCAAAATTCTAAACGGTCTTTCTTCATAGGTCAAATCGTTTGCCAATTCTACCTCAGCCATAGCAGTCCTTTTCTCAGGCGGGGATATGCAACGTCTTAATTGTGAAACATGAAACACGTTATGCACGTCTGCCAATTCAGCGGGTAGTTCCAAGTGATATGCAACAGTACCCACTCGGGACATAACCGGGAATGGACCAATAAATCTGGGTGCCAATTTTCCACGGGTCTGGAATCTCTTGACGCCTTTCATAGGAGTGACTCGGAGGTATATGTGTTCTCCGGGTTCAAAATTGATCTGTCGGTGCTTTGCATCATAATAACTTTTCTGTCGAGATTTGGCCAATTGCAATCTGTCTCTGATTTCCTTAACTTGTTTCTCAGCTTCCATCATGAGATCTGTTCCGAAGATACGGCTATCTCCAGTTTGAGACCAATTTAAAGGAGTGCGGCACTTACGGCCATACAGAGCTTCATACGGTGACATCTTTAGACTGGTTTGGAAGCTGTTGTTATAAGAAAACTCGGCATTTGGCAAGCAGTCTTCCCATTTAGGTCCTTGGGCTAAAGCACAGGCTCGCAACATATCTTCGAGTATTTGATTTACCCGCTCTGTCTGTCCATCTGTCTGAGGATGATAAGCAATACTATATTTCAGCGCTGTCCCCAAGGCTTGATGGAGACGTGACCAAAAAGCGGAGGTAAACAGGGAACCTCGGTCGAAAGTGATGGTTTGGGGTACTCCATGCAGACTAACTATTCTGGATACATACAGCTGTGCAAGTTGATCCGCTCGGTATCTGGTGCTGATCGGAATGAAGTGAGCAACCTTGGTTAAGGTGTCCACTATGACCCAGATTGCATCCTTGCCTCGCTGAGTCTTAGGCAGTCCTGTAATGAAATCCATACAAACGTCATCCCATTTCCATTGCGAAACTGGCAGCGGTTGGAGAAGTCCGGCTGGCTTATGATGTTCTTCCTTCACCTTGTTGCATATGTCGCAACCGGCCACAAAATAGGCAATGTCTTTCTTCATTCCATCCCACCAGAATATTTGTCTAAAGTCTTCATACATTTTCATACCACCCGGGTGAATGGAATATGAGGATTCGTGTGCTTCCGACAAGATTTTCTGCTTTAAGTCAGGCTGATTGGTTACACAAATCCTTCCACGGAATCGGAGGGTACCGAATTTGTCCTTGGAGAAATCTGGGGTCTGCTCTGCCATCGGGCTCTTGGCACGTTTTTGCAGCTTGATGTCAGCTGGCTGGGTCTTGCGGATCTCTTCCTCAAGTGTGGGGGTAACTTCCAAAATATTAGCGAGGCCAGCATCCACTATGACCAGGTTGAGCTGAGCGATCTCCTCTTGGAGTTCGGGAGGCAAGGATTTCAATATGACATTTAAGCTGACAGGCTTTCGACTGAGTGCATCGGCAACCACGTTGGCCTTACCCGGGTGATAATTTATTCCAATATCATAATCCTTGACCAACTCTAGCCATCTTCGTTGACGGAGATTTAAATCCGGCTGAGTAAATATGTATTTAAGACTTTTGTGATCGGTAAAAATTTGGCACCTTTTTCCAATGAGGTAGTGTCTCCAAATTTATAGCGCATGAACCACCACAGCCAATTCCAAATCATGAGTAGGATAATTTCCCTCGTGGGGTCATAGCTGTCGCAATGCATATGGTACTACCTTGCTGTCTTGCATAAGTACGCAACCAAGGCCTTGCCTGGAGGCGTCACAATACACATCAAAACTGCGATAAATGTCTGGCAGAGTCAATACAGGTGCGGTTGTCAGCCGTATCTTTAGCTCATTGAAACTTTTCTCATAGTCCTCCGTCCATTCAAACTTATCCTTTTTGAGCAGCTCCGTCATGGGTTTAGCAATCTTGGAAAACCCTTCAATGAAACGACGGTAATATCCAGCTAATCCGAGAAAACTCCGGATCTGCGTCACGGTCATGGGCGGCAACCAATCGAGCACATCCTTTACTTTGCTCGGGTCCACGGCTATACCTTCGGCGGATAGTACATGTCCGAGAAACCCAACTTGCTTGAGCCAAAATTCGCATTTACTGAATTTGGCGTATAGCTGATGGTCGCGGAGTCATTGTAGCACTGCTCGGAGGTGATCCTTGTGCTCTTCTTCACCCTTGGAGTAAATGAGGATGTCATCGATGAAGACTACCATGAATTTGTCGAGGAAGTCCATGAATACTTTTTTCATCATATGCATGAAGAAAGCAGGGGCATTGGTGAGACCAAAGGACATCACTGTATATTCATAAAGACCGTACCGAGTAGTGAATGCGGTCTTAGGAATATCTTCCTTTTTAATCTTGAGCTGATGATATCCGGTTCATAAATCGATCTTAGAGAATACTTTTGCCCCACTGAGCTGATCAAACAGATCATCAATCCTTGGCAGCGGATATTTATTTTTGATGGTGACCTCATTCAGCTGGCGGTAATCTACGCACATGCGGAGGCTGCCATCCTTTTTGTCCATGAAAATAGTAGGTGATCCCCATGGTGAAGAGCTGGGACGAATATATCCTTTCTGGAGCAGTTCATCAAGCTATTTCTTTAGCTCCACTGATTCCGATGAGGCCATCCGGTAATACTTCTTGTATAATGGTGCAGTTCCGGGCACAAGATCTATTGCAAATTCCAGCTCTCGATTTGGTGGCATGCGTGGCAGTTCTTCTGGAAATACATCAGGGTACTCGCTGACCACATGAATTAATTCCAACTCAGCCACAGCGGTGAAAACCAATTCTTGCTTGGGTATATTCTTGCGAGCATAGAATTTGGTAGTCTGCCCATTCAGACTGGTCAAAGTGACTTCTCGTGTTGCGCAGTTTATGCAAACTTGATATTGGGTCAACCAATTCATACCCAATATAATATCCAACTTTGCAGACTCAATAATTATCAGAGAGGTTGGAAAGTAGACTCCATTGATATTGATTTCTAGATCACGGCAGACCAGATTGCTCTTGAGTAAAGATCCCGGGGTTTGTACCAGCATATTTTTGCCCATAAGCGAACAAGGAAATTTGTTTTGGGCAGCAAAACTCCGAGAAATAAAAGAATGGGAAGCGCCAGAGTCAAATAAAATTACGGCAGGTATGTCATTAACAGAAAACATACCAATGACGACTTCGGGGTTCTCTTGGGCTTCATCGGCTGAGAGATGATGCACGTGCCCAGTAAAGTTTTGCTGGGTCGGGCACGATTCTATAAAGTTGACTTGTGGCCTGAATAGGGCATTCGCCTTGTTGTTCTTGGGGCACTGTCTGGCATAATGTCCGTTCTGCCCACAACTGAAGCAAGAATTATTGCGCTGACGCTCCTCATGCATTGGGTTGGTCACGCCATTCTTGACTTGAGTGGTGGTCTTGTTAACATTCTGTTGCCAATTTGGCTTGCATTCCACCTGAGTCTGCTGCCAGGTACGAGCCTTTTGCACTGGTTGCCCATCTTCTTTGGCTCAAACTTGCGCTTGTGGTTGTTGTTAACAGGCCTATTATCTGATATAAGCTTGTGCTCCCGTTCAGCAATGAAAGCCTTGTTCACCAGAGTTTGGAAATCTGGGAAATCAAACATACTGAGAGTACACCGGAGTTGCGGATTTAAGCCTCCAAGAAATCTGTCAATCTTCCTTTCTTCAGTGGCCACGTCATAAAGGGAGTAACGGGCCAGATGATTAAATTTTTGCAAATATTCACCCACCGACTGACTTCCTTGGATGAGTGCATGAAATTCACGCTGCTTAGTCTTCATAACTCCAGTAGGGATATGATATTTCCGGAACTGATCCTTAAATTTTTCCCAGGTGATTTCTTCATCAACAGGCCACATGGCTTTTGCATTTTCCCACCATATGGCAGCAGCGCCTTCAAGGTAATGAGTTGCAAATGGAACTTTATCATTTTCCTCAGTACGAGCAATCTCAAGCTTTTTCTCAATGGTACGCAACCAATCGTCTGCATCCAATGGGTCAACAATCTGACTGAAACTGGGTGGCTTGGTCATTTGAAAATCTGACAGCTTTGAGTAATGACCGTTCTGATTTCCATTATGTCCAACCATAGCTTGCACACTACTTAATATTTCAATTAGATCATTGTTCCTTCTTTCCTCAAACATACGCAGAATTTGCTCGGTGGAGGGCGGATTTGGCAGTGGAGGCGGTGGCGGAACGTACGGCTCGGGAGAATGTCCTGCCTGTCGTGCGGAACGACGAATAGGAGTTCCCTCACGAACGTTGCTACTGCTTCCTCCCCGCGTCATCCTATTGTGGATTTTTCCCAAGACAATGCAATCGAGATGAGAAACATCCAAGAATAAATTTGGGGAAAAGCCAGCAACAAATCCCGGAAGAAAACAAAAGAGCGACGAAAATACGACGAATAAAGTCCCAACATAATTATACATAGACTCATACATGAAAGACAAACAACATGCCAGGTTTAACTACCCTCATACATGCAACGAAACATCATGACTCGTACAACTACATCCGTACATCATCCGGACGACTGTGTCGGCATCCTGGGAACGGGGGTCCCCAGACTTGCCTGCTTGCGGCCCACGGCGTGGCTAAGCCAGCAGGCCGTACGACCCATCTTCATCAACAAGGCATCCAAGACCTTCGCGAGGGTCCAAGCCTCGTGAGGCGGATGCCGCAAGACCTCCTTAGGAGTGGCCTAGCCAGGCAGGCTCACGAGGAGCGGAGATATCAAGGCGGAGCAAACCTCACGAGGCTCTTGTGACATGAGCCATGACGATCGGCGCCAGGCGGGCGCTAGGCGAGCGCCAGCGCGCGCAGCGTCCTTGTTTCCTCCTTGGTGCTAAGGAAGCAGGTGCAGGCGAGGAGTACCGAGGCATCAGGCAAAGGTTGCTATATCGGTGCAACGAGACCAAGACCAGGAGGACGGCAAGACGGAGGTCATCGTGGAGCCCAAGACGGCGTCACCACCAGAACCTTTCGCAGGCGAAGATCACTTTTGTCAGGATAGCTTGTACTAGCTGCCCCCCTTCAAATTTGACCGCCGTTGTTGGCTCCCTTCCCGCTCAATATTTGGGAAGAGAACCAGGGCCTATATAAGTAGAGCTAGCCACCACAGTAGGGGCATCGAGCAGTTCACCCCGCTCTCACCCGCTAAGTCACCAAGCACAAGAACACCTCAACCTCAGGAGGCTGTTCTTCCCTTGTACTGTTCATCATCAGCCCTAGAGGCAATCCACCACCACCACACTGGAGTAGGGTATTACACCACAACGGTGGCCCGAACCAGTATAAATCTCGTGTCTCTCTGTGTTGTGAGTTCATCGTGTTTGTCCGCGAGATCTTAGCGAACTAGGGCGTCGATCGGTAGGAGGGAAAGACTTCGCGCGCGCCCCAGTGTTCGAACCTAAGGGTTTGCTGGAACCCCACATCCGACATTTGGCGCGCCAGGTAGGGGGCGCCGGAGCTTCCCTTCCATCAGCTCATCGCTCCGTCGCTCCGTCGTCCCCATGGCGGACGCTCGCCGTGCTCGGGCTGAGCGTCGGGCTGCCCTCACCGCCATGTTGCTCAGATGGCTCCCATCGGCGGGCCGCCTCGTCGTTCTCCGTCTCCCGCCGCCAACGCTGCCACCGGCCCGGCGGGGAACGAGTAGCAGGCGTCCTCGCTGCATCCATCGATACGGCAGGACGGCCACACCGCCACTCCATCGCTGACCCCGGCCGGTTCTTCGTCTCACGCGCGCCGCGCTTCCATGGAAGCGCGGGCCGCGCTCCTCGTGGCGAATGAACTCCTACGCTACCGCCCAGTCGACGACCTCTACGAGGAGTGGCTCGATCGCGTCGCCGAGCTCGTCCACGCCGCAGGGGGCTCCCCGACGCCGTCCCTCTCTCTGCCTCACCCTCAGCCAGCCATGGGCAACGAGACCCATGGCACGCCTCCACCACCACTGCCTCAAGACGGTGCCTTGGCACCAAGGCGCGCGGTTCCGCGGCGTGATCCACCGCGCCCGGTGCCCGCGCGCGAAGAGAGAAGCTGCCAAGAAATCCCGCGGCCGCGAGAAGCTGCACCTGTGCTCCCCGCGCCGCCTCGTCAAGACCGCGTGCCGCCCGCAGCGGCGCCGCGTGGACCTCGCCAAGACCAAGCTCCACCTCCGAAGCGGGCCCCAGCAACCACGGCTGGCTAGGCAAGTTCAAGCCGGATCTGCCTCCTCGCTACGACGGCACCGCCGACCCCGCAGAGTTCCTACAGCTGTACGAGCTGAGCATCGAAGCAGCCAACGGCGATGAAAAAGTCATGGCGAACTGGTTTCCCATGGCTCTCAAGGATGGAGCCCGCTCCTGGCTCCTGAACCTGCATCACGGCTCGATCTCCTCCTGGGACGAGATGCGCGACCGCTTCGTCGCCAACTTCTAGGGCACTCGCGACCGCCCGCCGGCGGTGGGTGACCTGCGCCGCATCAAGCAACAACCAGGAGAGACCCTCCAGAAGTACATCCAGCGCTTCAACAACACTCGCCTCAAGATCCCCAAGGTCACGGATGAGGCCATCATCTCCGCGTTCTCCGACGGTGTCCGTAACGTCAAGATGAAGGAAGAGCTCGCTATCCATGAGGAGCTCTGCACATCTCAGGAGCTGTTCAACCTGGCGACCAGGTGCGCAAGAGCTGAGGAGGGGCGCCTCTCCCTCCTCAAACTGCCAGCTATGGGTGCAGAGGAGAAGAAGGCCAAGGCCAAGGACATGAAGCACAAGGAGGCAGTTGTGCTCGCAGCGGAGCCCGACACCAAGCGGGGCGGAGATCAGCCCGAGTCATCCAAGAACAGCCGACCGTTCTGCGCCTTCCACATCCTGAGCACCCACAACACCAGCGACTGTCAAGAGCTCAGAGCCATACGAGCTCAGACCAAGCTTCACCACCGAGCACAGCGACCAGGGCTATGGCCGTGGAGGAGGACGTGGAGGCGGACGCTGGGACGACCGTGGCCCGCGCCAGGAGTGGCGCGACCGGCCTCATGAGGACCGCTGGCAGGACCATCCTCGCGAGGGCGCCTGGAGGGACCAGCCTCGTGAGGATCGCCCCCAAGGCAACGCCGGTCTTCCCCTGCTGCCGGCAGCAACAAGGAAGCCGACGACATCGCCAGGAGAGCATCCAAGCGGCAACCGCAAGAACCCGGTGTCTTTGAGGAGCGGCTCTTCAAGCCATCAGCTACGCCACCTCTTTCAAGCACGACCCAGCCTCGGGAGGAGCTCCCACAGCCTCCGGCCACGGGAGCCCCGACCTGTGGCCCGACCTCAGGAGCTCGGTTGCTCTTGGCGCTCAAGCCCCAGGAGGAATGCTGGACCAAGGAATTCAAGGAGTACCTGACGCACGGGACGCTGCCGGAGAAGGAAGAGGACGCGGAGCGCGTGGCCCGGCAAGCCACGGCATACTGTATCCAAGACGGCGAGTTATACAGGAAACGGCCGAATGATGTCACGCTGCGCTGCATCTCCAGTGATCAAGGAAGGGAGTTGCTGATTGACATACACGACGGGGACTGTGGGCACCACTCGTCATCACGGACCCTCGTCGGCAAGGTGTTCCGCAGTGGATTCTACTGGCCTACAACACTCAATGACGCAGCCGAGCTGGTGAAGTCCTGCGAAGCTTGCCAATTCTACGCCAAGCAAATCCATCAGCCTGCTCAGGGCCTCCAAACCATCCCACTCACATGGCCGTTCGCGGTCTGGGGGCTGGACATCTTAGGCCCATTCCCTCGGGCTCTAGGGGCTACCGCTATCTCTACGTTGCCATCGACAAGTTCACCAAGTGGGCGGAAGTGGAAGCCGTCTGTACCATCCCAGCCGGCGCTGCTGTCAAGTTCATCAAGGGCCTCGTGAGCCGCTTCGGGGTCCCCAACCGCATCATCATAGATAACGGCTCACAGTTTACTAGTAACCTTTTCAAAACCTACTGTGCTAACCTTGGAACGCAGATATGCTACGCTTCGGTAGCGCACCCCAGGAGCAATGGCCAGGCCGAACGCGCCAACGCGGAGGTCCTGAGGGGCCTCAAGACCAGGACCTTCAAGAAGAAGCTGGAAGCCGGCGGCAGGGGCTGGCACGATGAGCTCCAGTCCGTGCTGTGGTCCATCCGCACCACCGCCACCAAGCCGGTGGGCGAGACTCCATTCTTCCTCGTCTACGGAGCTGAAGCAGTCCTTCCTCACGAGGTCAAGCATCGCTCCGCACGGGTCCTGGCGTTTGACGAAACGCAGCAGGACACCACGCGGGGGATGGATCTCGTGCTGGGGGAGGAACGCCGTCGCGAAGCTGCATTGAGGGCGGCAAGGTACCAACAAGCGCTGCGGCGATACCACTGCCGCAACGTCCACTCCAGGACGCTCGAGGTGGGCGACCTCGTCCTGAGGCGGGTCCTCTCCAGGGAAGGGCTGCATAAGCTTTCACCAATGTGGGAGGGCCCGTTCAAGGTCGTCCACATCTCCAGGCCTGGCGCCGTGTGCCTGGAGACACAAGACGGGGTACCTATCCAAAACGCCTGGAACATACAGCACCTCCGGAAGTTCTACCCATGAAGCAAGGCCCAGAGCCTGTGAAGAAAGGCCCAGAGCCTGTGAAGAAGGCCCGGTGCCTGTGAAGAATCGCCGCCCGTGACACTCTCACGTAATAATGAGTTGGGGCTGTACATGCCCCGGAGTCTTAGGAGCGTCGGCCTCAGGCCCTTGGGCTCCCGCCCACGCCTAGTGGCAGCACTTAGCTCCGCGCTGGTGAGAAGACTTGAAGACTAGATTAGGTGCCGGACGCGGCTTTTCATTTGCTTTCCGTAGTTGGCTCGCTTTTCCTTAATCAAAGTTTGCTTTTGGTGTTCCTTGCTGATTTGATTGCCTCGCCTCTTACCGCATTTTCCAGCTCTGGTTTGCTCGTGTTCTCTCTCTCGCATACCTCACGAGGGGGCTAGGCAGGTGCCCTTGCGAGCATTTTTCTCCTCTCTGCCTTCTCGCGAGCCACCCTCGTTCGAGCCTGAAAGCTGGCGCATCTCTCCTAATCTGTGCCCCTCGGGTACCGCGATGCAAAGCGCCAGGTTGAGGCTTGGGTGGACGGCAAATCCTCTAGCACACCTCCTAACGAATTTTTGCAGTTTCTGAGCAAACACAGACCACCGGGTTAAGATGGACACGAGGAAACAAACGCCTCGTAAGGAAGAGGGCGTCCTGAACGCACCAGGTTAACTTATCTTTGCGCAAAATAACAACATGGCACGTGAATAACACGCACAGTGCAATAACCAAGGAACCACAGTTCGATACACGCCCCTCTGGGCCCATACTAGTTTCATTTTTGATGCAGAAAAAAGGAGCAAAACAAAGCGGCGTTGCAGCGATCCGCGAAGGCAGGCCCCTAGCGACGCCCCGAGCCTAGCCAGACCCTTCCTCGTGCTTCACAGAATCGCGGCAATGAGATGACCCGCTACCGCCTTCGAGGCGGGCGCGGTGGCGCGGCGGCTGGTCGTAGCCACCACTGCTGGAGCTGTCGTCGGAGGAAGAGCCGCCGTAGCTGGAAGAGACACGGTCGCCGCCGAGGGCAGGCTCGCCCTCATCCTCGTCGCGACCGTCACCAAGGCCGAGCACCTCCTCACCGTCGTTCGTCTCGGGGCAGCACCCGGCGCGGCGACCATCTTCCCCAAACACCCTCACATAGAGGGTCGATCCACCGTCGTACTTGAAGTGGAGGGTGCACCGCCTGCCCAGGCCGCGCGTGCGGGCGAACGTCTGCCAGCCGCGGGCCAGGGCTATGTTGCCCGCGACGGAAGTATCGACCGCGACCCAAGAGGCCTTGCTGCAGCAACCATCCGCCTGCAACCAGAGCCCGCCTGGACCAGGGGCCGGCAGTTTGTCGACGAAGAAGCGCGGAAGCTGGAGCCAGTTGCCGGCCGGGTTCTTCGACCAGACGACGAACTCCGGCAACACCTCCGCTGAATGGAAGCGCGGACCGGGAGGCCGCGCCACCATAGCACGCCTCCCCTCGTCAACTGGACTGCCATGGTTGGGACGACCCCCTCCGCGTGCCACGCCGCCGCCTCGATAGTGGGCCACAGCGGGGGTCACGGCGTGCTTGCGCGGACGGCCGCGTCCGCACTTGGGCACCGGGGAGCCGGGTCCCTCGCGAGGGGCCTTTCCCTTCTCGGCGGCAGAGAACTTCCTTCGTGGCGCCATCGGTGGCACTGCAAGCAATGGAGTGAGGATGAAGAAGCAAGCAAGCGAGGAAGAAATGGGCGACCGGGGCTCTGCCCCCTCCCCATTTATAATGGAAGAAGGCCAACCGGCGTCTCCCACGATCGCAGGTAATGATGGTTTTCCTTGCATGTCGCAGGGACTTGTCAAGTCGTGCAGTTGCCGAGGCAGCATGGGGAAGCGGAGACGCCCACATCCAATCAACCGCCACGCATCAACTGAGGCCGCAGGCTTTTGGGGCCTGCGGTGCTCCGTACTTGACCCTTGGCTTCGCCGCGAAGCCAAGCCCGAGCGCACCTTGGGCCCGGGGGCTACTGTCAGCGTTCTGGGAACGGGGGTCCCCAGACTTGCCTGCCTGCGGCCCACGGCGTGGCTAAGCCAGCAGGCCGTACGGCCCATCTTCATCAACAAGGCATCCAAGACCCTCGCGAGGGTCCAAGCCTCGCGAGGCGGACGACGCAAGACCTCCTTAGGAGTGGCCTAGCCAGGCAGGCTCACGAGGAGCGGAGATATCAAGGCGGAGCAAACCTCACGAGGCTTTCGTGACGTGAGCCATGACGATCAGCGCCAGGCGGGCGCCAGCGTGCGCAGCGTCCTTGTTTCCTCCTTGGTGCTAAGGAAGCAGGCGCAGGCGAGGAGTACCGAGGCATCAGGCAAAGGTTGCTATATCGGTGCAACGAGACCAAGACCAGGAGGACGGCAAGATGGAGGTCATCGTGGAGCCCAAGACGGTGTCACCACCAGAACCTTTCGCAGGCGAAGACCACTTTTGTCAGGATAGCTTGTACTAGCTGTCACCCTTCAAATTTGCTCGCCGTTGTTGGCTCCCTTCCCGCTCAATATTTGGGAAGAGGACCAGGGCCTATTTAAGTAGAGCTAGCCACCACAATAGGGGCATCAAGCAGTTCACCCCGCTCTCACCCGGTAAGTCACCAAGCACAAGAACACCTCAACCTCAGGAGGCTATTCTTCCCTTGTAATGTTCATCATCAGCCCTAGAGGCAATCCACCACCACCACACTGGAGTAGGGTATTACACCACAACGGTGGCCCGAACCAGTATAAATCTCGTGTCTCTCTGTGTTGCGAGTTCGTTGTGTTCATCCGCGAGATCTTAGCGAGCTAGGGCGTCGATCGGTAGGAGGGAAAGACTTTGCGCGCGCCCCAGTGTTTGAACCGTAAGGGTTTGCCGGAACCCCACATCCGACAGACTGCGAATACTCAGAGGTACTACTGCTCTGCTGGTGCTGCGGTGTCCTCCCCTGAAGCGGACTCGGATCCTGAACTGACTAGGTTAACAGAAACCTCCGAGTTAAAGGTAACACGACGGCGCTGCCTCGAGGGCTCTCCCTCCGGGGCAGGGGTAGGATGAAGCATCGGGGCTACAGGAGTAGTGAGAAGTGAAACCCACTCGGCAGGAGCACTGAGAGGATTCACGGTCGAGACGCCCGTGCTACTCGGAGGAGTAACCGGCAAAATAGGGGAACTAGAACTGACTGGAATATACGGAGTAAATCCCAGAGAAGATGGAGCAGTGCTAGATCTAGTAGAGACTAACGCAGCGGCTAAAGCAGTACGGGCACGAGTCAGCTCTCGATCCAGCTCGTGGATCAGAAGATAGCTAGCGGTGACATATCGAGCAAGGTGGCTAGCAACACTATCAGACTCCGGATCAATGATAGGGAAACGGACACGGCCATTGTCGTGCAGAGAAGGATAGTAGTAGAAACCTGGGTTGTTGTGCATTCGGACCTCGTTGTAGCGAAGCTCGACAAGGACCTCGAATGCAGCAAACTGGACAGCCTGAGAAGCGGTAGAGGCGGAACCGCTCCGAGAAGTACGAGTGTAAGAGCCGGAATCGGAACTGGTGCGCAGAGTAACCACCGTGTGATACTCATACACTGAGTCTGCTAGACGCTCCCGGTACACACGATAGACTGGGTCGTCTCCAAGAGGGTACAACCGACGCCACACGTTGCGAAGGAGGTGCGGTGACCTGTACGGCATCAGCTGCAACTGGCACGGATACGGCACCGGAGCCATCTACACTCACAACCATTAGCAGGTTAGCATAAAAAAATAAACCAAATGCCTGCAATGCAACAACCAGCTATAACTGCTACCAGCACTCAAACTTACTCGTGTCTAGCGTCCAGTTAACATGTCGTAGTCTAGCATGGCCTATAGTCAGCGCGGCTCTGATACCAAGCGTTGTGGCACCCCGGCTCAGAGCGACCGGTTTACCCTACATTGCCAACCCAGAGACCATGTCTTCTGGCAACACACAACATCTTGGTACAAAAAACAACCGCTTTATTGATTCTAGCGGATCAGAGTTTATATTACAACAGATGTCGAGGCCAAGCGGCACGCATGGTGTGGCTGAACAATATGTACATTATTTAGTGAACATAAAGGGGCCTCGATCATGACAACTACGTGGCAGGGGAACAACGTCGTAGCGGAAGCTCCATAGCACAGGGACACCGATGTGGACACGATCTAGACCCGGACAACACTCCTTTCCAACGAGAATTTCCTGAAATCTGGCATGATACGCCAGGTCAGTACATTGAATGTACTTGCAAGCTCACAATAGGCATAATCATAATGACAAACAATATCATGATAATTAACCAATTAATAATAATGCACCACCATATTGTTGGGGAATGTAGTAATTTCAAAAAATTTCCTACGCACACGCAAGATCATGGTGATGCATAGCAACGAGAGGGGAGAGTGTTGTCCACGTACCCTCGTAGACCGAAAGCGGAAGCGTTAGCACAACGCGGTTGATGTAGTCGTACGTCTTCACGATCCGACCGATCAAGCACCGAACGCACGGCACCTCCGAGTTCAGCACACGTTTAGCCCGTTGACGTCCCTCGAACTCCGATCCAGCCGAGTGTTGAGGGAGAGTTTCGTCAGCACGACGGCGTGGTGACGATGATGATGTTCTACCGACGCAGGGCTTCGCCTAAGCACCGCTACAGTATTATCGAGGTGGACTATGGTGGAGGGGGGCACCGCACACGGCTAAAAGATCAAACGATCAATTGTTGTGTCTAGGGTGCCCCTACCCCGTATATAAAGGAGCAAGGGGGGAGGTGCGGCCGGCCAGGAGGAGGCGCGCCAGGAGGAGTCCTACTCCCACCGGGAGTAGGACTCCCTCCCTTCCTTGTTGGACTAGGAGAGGAGAGGGAAGGAGATAGGGGGAAAGGAAAGGGGGGGGGCGCCGCCCCCCTCCTTGTCCAATTCAGACTTGGGGGTGGAGAGGGGCACGCGGCTGCCCCTTGGCCGCCTCTCCTCTTCCACCAATTGGGCCCATGAGGCCCAATAGCCTCCGGGGGGGGGGGGGGGGGGGGGGTTCCGGTAACCCCCCGGTACTCCGGTATATATCCGATAACCCCCGGAACCATTCCGGTGTCCGAATATAGTCATCCAATATATCAATCTTCATGTCTTGACCATTTTGAGATTCCTCTTCATGTCTGTGATCACATCCGGGACTCCGAACAACCTACAGTACATCAAAACATATAAACTCATAATATAACTATCATCGAAACGTTAAGCGTGCGGACCCTACGGGTTCGAGAACTATGTAGACATGACCGAGACACGTCTCCGGTCAATAACCAATAGCGGAACCTAGATGCTCATATTGGCTCCCACATATTCTACGAAGATCTTTATCGGTCAAACCGCATAACAACATACGTTGTTCCCTTTGTCATCGGTATGTTACTTGCCCGAGATTCGATCGTCGGTATCTCAATACCTAGTTCAATATCGTTACTGGCAAGTCTCTTTACTCGTTCCGTAATACATCATCCCGCAACTAACTCATTAGTTACAATGCTTGCAAGGCTTATAGTGATGTGCATTACTGAGTGGGCCCAGAGATACCTCTCCGACAATCGGAGTGACAAATCCTAATCTCGAAATACGCCAACCCAACAAGTACCTTCGGAGACACCTGTAGAGCACCTTTATAATCACCCAGTTACGTTGTGACGTTTGGTAGCACACAAAGTGTTCCTCTGGTAAACGGGAGTTGCATAATCTCATAGTCATAGGAACATGTATAAGTCATGAAGAAAGCAATAGCAGAATACTAAACGATCATGTGCTAAGCTAACGGAATGGGTCAAGTCAATCACAGCATTCTCCTAATGATGTGATCCCGTTAATCAAATGACAACTCATGTCTATGGCTAGGAAACATAACCATCTTTGATCAACGAGCTAGTCAAGTAGAGGCATACTAGTGACACTATGTTTGTCTATGTATTCACACATGTATTATGTTTCCGGTTAATACAATTCTAGCATGAATAATAAACATTTATCATGATATAAGGAAATAAATAATAACTTTATTATTGCCTCTAGGGCATATTTCCTTCAGTCTCCCACTTGCACTAGAGTCAATAATCTAGATCACATCGCCATGTGATTTAACATCAATAGTTCACATCACCATGTGATTAACACCCATAGTTCACATCGTCATGTGACCAACACCCAAAGGGTTTACTAGAGTCAATAATCTAGTTCACATCGCTATGTGATTAACACCCAAAGAGTACTAAGGTGTGATCATGTTTTGCTTGTGAGATAATTTTAGTCAACGGGTCTGTCACATTCAGATCCGTAAGTATTTTGCAAATTTCTATGTCTACAATGCTCTGCACGGAGCTACTCTAGCTAATTGCTCCCACTTTCAATATGTATCTAGATTGAGACTTAGAGTCATCTGGATCAGTGTCAAAATTTGCATCGACGTAACCCTTTACGATGAACCCTTTTTGTCACCTCCATAATCGAGAAACATATCCTTATTCCACTAAGGATAATTTTGACCGCTGTCCAGTGATCTACTCCTAGATCACTATTGTACTCCCTTGCCAAAATCAGTGTAGGGTATACAATAGATCTGGTACACAGCATGGCATACTTTATAGAACCTATGGCCAAGGCATATGGAATGACTTTCATTCTCTTTCTATCTTCTGCCGTGGTCTAGCTTTGAGTCTTACTCAATTTCACACCTTGTAACATAGGCAAGAACTCTTTCTTTGACTGTTCCATTTTGAACTACTTCAAAATCTTGTCAAGGTATGTACTCATTGAAAAAACTTATCAAGTGTCTTGATCTATCTCTATAGATCTTGATGCTCAATATGTAAACAGCTTCACCGAGGTCTTTCTTTGAAAAACTCCTTTCAAACACTCCTTTATGCTTTGCAGAATAATTCTACATTATTTCCGATCAACAATATGTCATTCACATATACTTATCGGAAATGCTGTAGTGCTCCCACGCACTTTCTTGTAAATACAGGCTTCACCACAAGTCTGTATAAAACTATGCTTTGATCAACTTATCAAAGCGTATATTCCAACTCCGAGATGCTTACACCAGTCCATAGATGGATCGCTGGAGCTTGCATATTTTGTTAGCACCTTTAGGATTGACAAAACCTTCTGGTTGCATCATATACAACTCTTCTTTAATAAATCCATTTAAGGATTGCAGTTTTTGTTATCCATTTGCTAGATTTCATAAAATGCGGCAATTGCTAACATGATTCGGACAGACTTAAGCATAGATATGAGTGAGAAACTCTCATCGTAGTCAACATCTTGAACTTGTCGAAAATCTTTTGCGACAATTCTAGCTTTGTAGATAGTAACACTACTATTAGCGTCCGTCTTCCTCTTGAAGATCCATTTATTTTCTATGGCTTGCCGATCATCGGGCAAGTCAACCAAAGTCTATACTTTGTTCTCATATATGGATCCCATCTCAGATTTCATGGACTCAAACCATTTCGCGGAATTTGGGCTCATCATCGCTTCCTCATAGTTCATAGGTTCATCATGGTCAAGTAACATGACCTCCAGAACAGGATTACCGTACCACTCTGGTGCGGATCTCACTCTGGTTTACCTACGAGGTTCGGTAGTAACTTGATCTGAAGTTACATGATCATCATCATTAGCTTCCTCACTAATTGGTGTAGTAGTCACAGGAACAGATTTCTGTGATGAACTACTTTCCAATAAGGGAGTAGGTACAGTTACCTCATCAAGCTCTACTTTCCTCCCACTCACTTCTTTCGAGAGAAACTCCTTCTCTAGAAAGGATCCATTATAAGCAACGAATATCTTGCCTTCAGATCTGTGATAGAAGGTGTACCCAACTATCTCCTTTGGGTATCCTATGAAGACACATTTCTCTGATTTGGGTTTGAGCTTATCAGGATGAATTTTTTTCACATAAGCATCACGACCCCAAATTTTAAGAAACGACAACTTTTGGTTTCTTGCCAAACCAAAGTTCATACGGTGTCGTCTCAACGGATTTAGATGGTGCCCTTTTTAACGTGAATGCAGTTGTCTCTAATGCATAACCCCAAAACTATAGTGGTAAATCAGTAAGAAACATCATAGATTGCACTATATCCAATAAAGTACGGTTATAACGTTTGGACACACCATTACGCTGTGGTGTTCCTGATGGTGTGAGTTGCGAATCTATTCTGCATTGTTTCAAATGAAGACCAAACTCGTAACTCAAATATTCTCCTCCACGATCAGATCGTAGAAACTTTATTTTCTTGTTACGATGATTTTCCACTTCACTCTGAAATTATATGAACTTTTCAAATGTTTCAGACTTTATGTTTCATCAAGTAGATATACCCATATCTGCTCAAAACATCTGTGAAGGTCTGAAAAATAACGATACCTGCTGCGAGCCTCAATATTCATTGGACCACATACATCAGTATGTATGATTTCCAACAAATCTGTTGCTCGCTCCATTGTTCCGGAGAACGGAGTCTTAGTCATCTTGTCCATGAGGCATGGTTCGCAAGCATCAAGTGATTCATAATCAAGTGATTCCAAAAACCCATCAGCATCGAGTTTCTTCATGCGCTTTACACCAATATGACCTAAACGGCAGTGCCACAAATAAATTGCACTATCATTATTAACTTTGCATCTTTTGGCTTCAATATTATGAATATGTGTATCAGTACGATCGAGATCCAACAAACCATTTTCGTTGGTGTGTATGACCATAGAAGGTTTTATTCATGTAAACAGAACAACTATTGTTCTCTAACTTAAATGAATAACCATATTGCAATAAACATGATCAAATCATATTCATGCTCAACGCAAACACCAAATAAAACTTATTTAGGTTCAACACTAATCCCGAAAGTATAGGGAGTGTGCGATGATGATCATATCAATCCTGGAACCACTTCCAACACACATCGTCACTTCACCCTTAACTAGTCTCTGTTTATTCTGCAAGTCCCGTTTCAAGTTACTAATCTTAGCAATTGAACTAGTATCAAATACTGAGGGGTTGCTATAAACACTAGTAAAGTACACATCAATAACATGTATATCAAATATACCATTGTTCACTTTGCCATCCTTCTTATCCGCCAAATACTTGGGGCAGTTCCGCTTCCAGTGACCAGTCCCTTTGCAGTAGAAGCACTTAGTCTCAGGCTTAGGTCCAGACTTGGGTTTCTTCACTTGAGCAGCAACTTGCTTGCCGTTCTTCTTTGAAGTTCCCCTTCTTCCCTTTGCCCTTTTCTTGAAACTAGTGGTCTTGTCAACCATCAACACTTGATGCTTTTCTTGATTTCTACCTTCGTTGATTTCAGCATCACGAAGAGCTTGAGAATCGTTTCTGTTATCCCTTGCATATTATAGTTCATCACGAAGTTCTAGTAAGTTGGTGATAGTGACTAGAGAACTCTGTCAATCACTATCTTATCTGGAAGATTAACTCCCATTTGATTCAAGTGATTGTATTACTCAGACATTCTGAGCACATGCTCACTAGCTGAGCAATTCTCCTCCATCTTGTAGGCAAAGTACTGTCAGAGGTCAAATACCTCTCGACACGGGCATGAGTATGAAATACCAATTTCAACTCTTGGAACATCTTATATGCTCCGTGGGGTTTCAAAACATTTTTGAAGTTCCGGTTCTAAGCCGTAGAGCATGGTGCACTAAACTATCAAGTAGTCATCATACCGAGCTTTTGTCAAATGTTCATAACGTTTGCATCTGCTCCTGCAATAGGTCTGTCACCTAGCGGTGCATCAAGGACATAATTCTTCTGTGCAGCAATGAGGATAATCCTCAGATTACGGACCAAGTCTGTATCATTGCTACTAACATTTTTCAACATAGTTTTCTCTAGGAACATATCAAAAATAAAACAGGGGAGCTAAACGCGAGCTATTGATCTACAACATAGATATGCTAATACTACCAGGACTAAGTTCATGATAAATTAAAGTTCAATTAATCATATTACTTAAGAACTCCCACTTAGATAGACATCCCTCTAATCATCTAAGTGATCACATGATCCAAATAAACTAAACCATGTCCGATCATCACGTGAGATGGAGTAGTTTCAATGGTGAACATCACTATGTTGATCATATCTACTATATGATTCATGCTCGACCTTTCGGTCTCAGTGTTCCGAGGCCATATATGTTATATGCTAGGCTTGTCAAGTTTAACCTGAGTATTCCGCGTGTGCAACTGTGTATTTGAACGTAGAGCCTATCACACCCGATCATCACGTGGTGTCTCAGCACGAAGAACTTTCGTAACGGTGCATACTCAGGGAGAACACTTATACCTTGATAATTTAGTGAGAGATCATCTTATAATGCTACCGTCGATCCAAGCAGAATAAGATGCATAAAAGATAAACATCACATGCAATCAATATAAGTGATATGATATGGCCATCATCATCTTGTGCTTGTGATCTCCATCTCTGAAGCACCATCATGATCACCATCGTCACCGGCGCGACACCTTGATCTCCATCGTAGCATCATTGTCGTCTCGCCAACTATTGCTTCTACGACTATCGCTACCGCTTAGTGATAAAGTAAAGCAATTACAGGGCGATTGCATTGCATACAATAAAGCGACAACCATATGGCTCCTGCCAGTTGCCGATAACTCGGTTACAAAACATGATCATCTCATACAATAAATTATAGTATCATGCCTTGACCATATCACATCACAACATGCCCTGCAAAAACAAGTTAGACATCCTCTACTTTGTTGTTGCAAGTTTTACGTGGCTGCTACGGGCTGATGAAGAACCGTTCTTACCTACGCATCAAAACCACAACGATAGTTTGTCAAGTTGGTGCTGTTTTAACCTTCGCAAGGACCGGGCGTAGCCACACTCAGTTCAACTAAAGTTGGAGAAACTGACACCCGCTAGTCACTTGTGTGCATAGCACGGCGGTAAAACCAGTCTCGCGTAAGCGTACGCGTAATGTCGGTCCGGGCCACTTCATCCAACAGTAACGCCGAACCAAAGTGTGACATGCTGGTAAGCAGTATGACTTATATCGCCCACAACTCACTTGTGTTCTACTCATGCATATGACATCTACGCATAAAACCAGGCTCGGATGCCACTGTTGGGGAACGTAGTAATTTCAAAAATTTCCTACGCACACGCAAGATCATGGTGATGCATAGCAACGAGAGGGGAGAGTGTTGTCCACGTACCCTCGTAGACCGAAAGCGGAAGCGTTAGCACAACGCGGTTGATGTAGTCGTACGTCTTCACGATCCGACCGATCAAGTACCGAACGCACGGCACCTCCGAGTTCAGCACACGTTCAGCCCGATGATGTCCCTTGAACTCCGATCCAGCCGAGTGTTGAGGGAGAGTTTCGTCAGCACGACGGCGTGGTGACGATGATGATGTTCTACCGATGCAGGGCTTCGCCTAAGCACCGCTACAGTATTATCGAGGTGGACTATGGTGGAGGGGGGCACCGCACACGGCTAAAAGATCAAACGGTCAATTGTTGTGTCTAGGGTGCCCCCTGCCCCCGTATATAAAGGAGCAAGGGGGGAGGTGCGGCCGGCCAGGAGGAGGCGCGCCAGGAGGAGTCCTACTCCCACTGGGAGTAGGACTCCCTCCCTTCCTTGTTGGACTAGGAGAGGCGAGGGAAGGAGAGAGGGGGAAAGGAAAGGGGGCGGGCGCCGCCCCCCTCCTTATCCAATTCAGACTTGGGGGTGGGGAGGGGCGCGCGGCTGCCCCTTGGCCGCCTATCCTCTTCCACCAATTGGGCCCATGAGGCCCAATAGCCTCCAGGGGGGGGGGGGGGGTTCCGGTAACCCCCCAGTACTCCGGTATATATCCGATAACCCCCAGAACCATTCCGGTGTCCGAATATAGTCATCCAATATATCAATCTTCATGTCTCGACCATTTCGAGACTCCTCGTCATGTCTGTGATCACATCCGGGACTCCGAACAACCTTCGGTACATCAAAACATATAAACTCATAATATAACTGTCATCGAAACGTTAAGCGTGCGGACCCTACGGGTTCGAGAACTATGTAGACATGACCGAGACACGTCTCCGGTCAATAACCAATAGCGGAACCTGGATGCTCATTTGACTCCCACATATTCTACGAAGATCTTTATCGGTCAAACCGCATAACAACATACGTTGTTCCCTTTGTCATCGGTATGTTACTTACCCGAGATTCGATCGTTGGTATCTCAATACCTAGTTCAATCTCGTTACCGGCAAGTCTCTTTACTCGTTCTGTAATACATCATCCCGCAACTAAATCATTAGTTACAATGCTTGCAAGGCTTATAGTGATGTGCATTACTGAGTGGGCCCAGAGATACCTCTCCGACAATCGGAGTGACAAATCCTAATCTCGAAATACGCCAACCCAACAAGTACCTTCGGAGACACCTGTAGAGCACCTTTATAATCACCCAGTTACATTGTGACGTTTGGTAGCACACAAAGTGTTCCTCTGGTAAACGGGAGTTGCATAATCTCATAGTCATAGGAACATGTATAAGTCATGAAGAAAGCAATAGCAGAATACTAAACGATAGTGTGCTAAGCTAACGGAATGGGTCAAGTCAATCACATCATTCTCCTAATGATGTGATCCCGTTAATCAAATGACAACTCATGTCTATGGCTAGGAAACATAACCATCTTTGATCAACGAGCTAGTCAAGTAGAGGCATACTAGTGACACTATGTTTGTCTATGTATTCACACATGTATTATGTTTCCGGTTAATACAATTCTAGCATGAATAATAAACATTTATCATGATATAAGGAAATAAATAATAACTTTATTATTGCCTCTAGGGCATATTTCCTTCACATATGTCCAACATGCTGTGATCATGCTCGAACGTCCCTCGGGACGGACTTACCAACCGTGATCATTTACGGATCACAAACAAATCACCATCGTGGTCTTGACAAGAGTAACTCGTTATCCTTACGGCGATCACAACCACGACCAATAGTTGGTCTCGAACATTTTGATGGCCTTTCCGCCATCATCAGCAGTGCAAAGTTCATAACTTAGTGTGCAAATTTATTAAACGTTGACTCATGGGACCTACTACGAGGCGTCCGTGACCGTGGACTTGGCTATCGATAGATTATACACTCTACAGAGGTAGCACGCTGTACCCACACCACGGAACCCATGGCCTCGCACTCCCATTCGGGTGGACCAACGGCATTCCAACGAAACCCCTCCATTGCCATGACACTCTCCCGGCCACTCCAACCCAATCCCCAACGGGCTAGTGCTGGGTGGCCCTATGTCTACCAAAGACACAACGACCACCGTCGTGGCCAAAACGATCCCACTCGGGGACCCGGTACCATAATCTCAACAACGGCCACACAAGATTACGCCTGCTTATCGGGCCAGGGTAAGCATGCCCATAACCTTCCCTAGTTGGAGGCACCGACCAGAGGCATGTCAATGGACCGAATCAAGGCCTTCCCACAAAGGCAAATGTGGTTGCACTGGGAAAAACTCGATTCAGCGGCACCATGACCCAGTCAATGATATATTCAAGTTGAGTTATATTCAGGTTCAACTTAAAATGAAAATGACCGGTGTCATAGCATGCCATGAAATGCAATACTACACATGCATCACATATTAACGAGAATGACTGATGTCAACCATATTCACACTAAGCATAAACATCAACAACTTATATTACTTTCCTGGTCAGGGTAACTCTCACTTTAACAAGATATTTTGTAGCAAGTTTTATTATTTTTCTCATGCAAGAAAATAACTTCGATTAATTTCTCATATGCATAGCAAAACTTATACTATCATCACCACCAGCAAATCCTAATTTCTTTACCAACCAAGTTAGGTTCAAACATTCTGTAAATCAAGCAAAATAGCTAAACAAGCACTTAACAGAATATTTTCTAGCAAATTTTACTATTTTATTTGTGCAAGAAAATAACTTTAAGTAATTACTCATATGCATAACAAATCATTTTATCATTACCACAAGTAGATCTTAGCTTCTTTACCAACTAAGCTAGTTTCAAACATTCTGTAAGTCAAGCATGATAACTAACAAACACTTAACAGAATATAAATAACATAATAGTTATTTAAATGCATGGATTAATCATTTCATTCAGGTAAGAAAATCATAAATATTGAAATGACACCATGAAAATGTTGCTGTGGCTTGCCTTAGTGCAGATGAGGTTCACAAGCCTTCTGGTGATCCTCAAGACAAGCCACACCCTCTGAAAATAATTTTAAATACAAGAAGAAGATATCAAGAACACTTCTGAAAATCACCAGAAAATCTAGGCAGCACAGAAAAATCTCATTTTTGGTGAGCTGCTAGATTTCTTTGCAAAGAACACAATGCAAAAAGAATCAATTCATTTGGACTTATGGTTGAAGAGTTATGGCTGTATGAAGCTTTCTGTAAATTCAAATGAATTTGAATAAAAATAAAACAAACTGGGGGGGGGGTGACGTCGAAGGCGTAAAGCCCAGGGGCGCCACCACTCGTACCGCTTCGCGCGCGTACAGAGTGGCTGACTAGCGGGCCCCGCTAGTCAGGTGAGGAGGAGGGGGAGAAGGAAACAGAGGGGGTCACGGCTTCGCCGGAGCTCTCGCCGGCGACAAGGGCTCCTTGGCCAAAACGAGAGGGAGGGATTGAGAGAGGGGACGGAGGCGCACCTGCCCGTACCCGTAGCGTAGCTAGGGGTGGTCAGACGGCGTAGGAATCGACCTCGCAAGTGGAGGAAGAACACGGTGGTCACCGGAGATGAGGAAGATGGCGAGCAGAGGTAACTCCAGGGGCTTCAAGTGGTCGGAACAGCTCACCGACGAGAGGCGGAGGCTCTGGATGGGTTGCCCTGGCCTGAGAGGGGCTGGAGCTACTGCAACGACCAGAGGGGATCGCCGGCGAGCTCGAGCTCGGGGACGGCAGCCCGCGGCCTGCCCGGCCGGGCTACGGTTTCCTACGTGCTAGAGGAGTGGGTGGGAGTGGTGGATGGTGCTCGAGGAGGCTGGGGGCGGCTCCGTTTATAGGCGAGCGGAGAGGGGGGGGGGGGGTTCGGGCTCCGCCGGTGGACACCTGTCCACGGCACCAGGCGACGAGCGACGTCAGTGAGAGGGGGAGAAGGCGACGCAGCTCACGTGGCGACTGTTGGCGAACGGG
Source organism: Triticum aestivum (assembly GCF_018294505.1). Lineage (NCBI taxonomy): Eukaryota > Viridiplantae > Streptophyta > Magnoliopsida > Poales > Poaceae > Triticum > Triticum aestivum. The sequence continues at coordinate 527,199,987 of NC_057802.1, forward strand.
GACGAGCACAGGAGCGAGGAGAAGGCGACGAGCACAGTGCGCACCACACTGTTGTGTTGGCCGGACCGTGCCCGTGCTCGCTACGGCGAGCTCCGGTGTCGGCGAGCGCCAGGGGGGAGTTAATGGCATTGAGTCGAGGATGGTGGCGAAGTTTGGCACGCTCGGGCAGACGGGGGAAGCGAGCACGCGCGAACAAAGCGCTTGGCGGCACTCAGAGCGCGTCGACACGCAGGCATGGCATGGTGGACACGCGTGGTCACCGCGCGAACTCTTCCCTCAGGCCAGCCTACGTCCAAAAATCATGTCTGGCTTGTTGTTCGTGGTGGTTTTGAAGTTTACCACGCTTTGGTTTGGATTCAGGTGCAGTAGAGGAGTTTTTACAAGCCAAGTAAGTTTCTGATCAGTAACTTTGAGAGGTTACAGAGGTCAAATGGCTGGGAGTTGGGGGCTGCGCTTTGGAGGTTAGCCATTATCTACTAAGGTGAAGAGGCACAAGAAAATCCAGGCACAATGGAGCAAGTAAAATGGTAGTTGCTGTAGAAACCACCATTTCTGTCTAGAACAGAAAATATTTTCTGTAGCAAAAATATTCCAAAAAGTGATGAAATATTTTTGCTCAGGAAGGTGTCCTAGGGTTCAAAGAATATTTGTGAATTATCTCAGATTTTTCTGGGCCATAAAAATTGGGGTTGCTTTGGAGCATATTGAACTAGCTAGGGTTTTTGAGAGGAAAATGAATATTATGAAAAATATTCCAAAGATTATTTTGGGGTGGATCAGAAGGGAAATGTTGATTAGGGAGGGAAATGAAGCACTTGGGTGAAAGCCAAGGATACCCAAGTGTTTAAGTTCATATGAAAAGATTCAAAAATTCCAAATTTCAGAATAACTCCAAATGAAAATCAGGCAAATAAGAGGGGGCAAAAACCAGGCTGTCACAGCTAGCAAATAGGTTGAGAAGCAAATAAAAAGGGAAAAGCAAAAATGAGAAAAACTATTTACACGGGAAAGCTCCCAACAAGCAAAAGAACAAGGAAATCTTTTTGGGGTTTTGTTTTTAGTGCTACGACAATTTAAACTAGGAAGAAAAATAAAAAAGAAGCAGGAAATATTTTTTGGATTTTCTCAAAGTTTTTCAAACACACAAGAAGAAAGCAAGAAAATAAATTTAACAAGGATAATACAATGAAAAAGTGTGAATACCGATAACTGAAATCAAATGTGTGAACATGAATGTAATGTTGGTGAGAAATACGTACTCCCCCAAGCTTAGGCTTTTGGCCTAAGTTGGTCTAGGGCCACTCGAAGAAACCATGGGGGTCCTATGTTGAAATGCTGAGGAGCTGGCACCTGAGGATTGATGTTTGCTTGAACTACGTCGGTATTTCCCCAAAGAGGAAGGGACGCTGCAGCACAGCAAGGTTGGGTATTTCCCTCAGTGATGAGACCAAGGTTATCGAACTAGTAGGAGAACCACGCAACACAACGTAAACAGCTCCTGCACACAAAGAACAAATACTTGCAACCCAACATAAGAGAGGGGTTGTCAATCCCTCACGTGTAAAAAGATAGGTAAAATTGTAGTAGATTGGATAAATGGATCTCGCCGGAACGCGAGATAAAATAAATAAATAAAAATTGCCTCAAGGTATTTTTGGGTTTTTGGATTAATAGGTCTGAAAATAAAAGCAAATAAAAATGGATCATGAAGGCAAATATAATAAAGAAGAGACCTGGGGGCCGTAGGTTTCACTAGTGGCTTCTCTCGAGAAAAATAGCAAACGGTGGGTAAACAAATTACTGTTGGGCAATTGATAGAACTTCAAATAATCATGACGATATCCAGGCAATGATCATTATATAAGCATCACGTCCAAGATTAGTAGACCGACTCCTGCCCGCATCTGCTACTATTACTCGACCGCTATCCAGCATGCATCTAGTGTATTAAGTTCATGGAGAAACGGAGTAATGCAATAAGATTGATGACATGATGTAGACAAGACCCATCTTGGTTTCCTTAGTAGCAACGATACATATGTGTCAGTTCCCCTTCTGTCACTGGGATCAAGCACCGTAAGATCGAACCCATCACAAAGCACCTCTTCCCATTGCAAGATAAATAGATCAAGTTGGCCAGAAAAAACCCAAATATCGGAGAAGAAATACGAGGCTATAAGTAATCATGCATATAAGAGATCAAAGAAGACTCAAATAACTTTCATGGATAAAAACATAGATCTGATCATAAACTCAAAGTTCATCGGATCCCAACAAACACACTGCAAAAAGGAGTTACATCATATGGATCTCCAAGAGACCATTGTATTGATAATCAGAAGACAAAGAGAGAGGAAGCCATCTAGCTACTAACTACGGACACGAAGGTCTACAAAAGACTACTCACGCATCATCGGAGAGGCACCAATGAGAATGATGAACCCCTCCGTGATGGTGTCTAGATTGGATCTGGTGTTTCTGGAACTTGCGGCGGCTGGAATTGATTTTTCATCGAACCCCCTAGGGTTTCTGGAATATTCGGGTATTTATAGAGCAAAGAGGCGGTGCGGGAGGCCACCGAGGTGGGCACAACCCACCTGGGCGCGCCTGGGGGCCCAGGCGTGCCCTGGTGGGTTGTGCCCCCCTCGGGGCACCCCCCAGGTGCTTCTCCGGCCCATTGGGTGTCTTCTGGTCCATAAAAATTCCACAAAAAGTTTCGCTGTGTTTGGACTCCGTTTGGTATTGATTTTTTGCGATGTAAAAAGCAAGCAAAAAACATCAACTGGCACTTGGCACCATGTCAATAGGTTAGTACCAAAAAATGATATAAAATGATTTTAAAAAAAATCCAAGAATGGTAATATAACAACACGGAACAACCAAAAATTATAGATACGTTGGAGACGTATCAAGGATCCCACTCCTGAGGCTCCGCCTGTGTTGCAACTAGGTTGTTTCGGTAGGCGACGTTGTCCTCAGGCATAATCCTGTATCCGCCCCTTGCAATAGGATCAAACAAAGCAGGTGTAGGCAATGGTATAATATCATGAGTGTTTTCACTAAAAACCAGGTGATAAGGAATAGGAATGTTAGTGTAATCGCCTGCAATAAACTGGTGGTGTTCCATGGCCGCACGATCTAGGTAAACCTTGGGCAAAGGATAATCATGCTGGCGTATCTAAACGTTAAAGTGAGTAGACAAGCGAGTAGCGTAAATACCACCATGTATTTTGCCCTTGGATTTGTTAATGTGGAGGCGACGTGCCACAATAGCTCCCAAGCTATAAGTGTTGTCACCGTGAAGTGCGCGACGTAAAACAACAAAGTCTGGAGCACTATGTGCACCTACTTTCTCTCTAGCAAGAAAATACTTTGCAATGAATAAAGCAAAATAATGCACAATAGGAAAGTGTATGCTAGTGGCAGTGACACTTGACACCCCTCTCTCATCCCCCAATGTCAGAGTGAGGTAAAAACCATCAAACTCCGCGGGCCTAGGCTTTACTAAACTCCCATCATAAGGGATCATGCATATGTCACAAAATTCAGTAAGTGGTACCTGACGGGTTTCAGCATATAAATTAAAGTCCACCGCAGGGGGATTATTCCTAGGAAGGAAATTAAAACTTTGCACAAAGGAATTTGTGAGGAGATGATACTGTTCACATTCAGCTGCGATGAAGTCAGTGAGGCCGGCATTAGCAGCATATTGTGCAAACTCCTGAAGGATTCCGGTCCCTTCCATGAAAGAGTTATGCGACCATTCGCACGGTCGTACCTTTGCCATTCTCCGGGTATGGAGATCACTATCAGATGACTCCCCAATGACTCCCTTGGAGTTCTTCTTGGAAGAAAACTTCCTAAAGATACTCATCTTTTTCTTGCGAACAAAATTCTAAAAATTTTAGTCCACAAAATTTTTCTCAACAAAACTTCACAAGATTGAAAGCAACTACTCATATGGATGCATAGAGGCCATATCAAGCATTCAAACTACTTAGAACTCTAAGAATTCAACATGCATGCTCATCTACAACAGCACCAAGAGTAGCTAATTATTCAAAATATAAAACACTAAAGCAAAAAGTAAGTGGACAAACGGAGGAGTCACATACCAAGCAACAATCCCCCAAAACAGTTTCGGAAATGGAGCTTTGAGCAAAGAGATCGAAATCCGCGGGTTTGAGAGTAAGAACACGAGAGAGAGAGAGAGCAATGGTGATTTTTTCTGGAGATAGGTGGTGATGTGGGATGAAGATATAAGTGAGGGGGCCCACGTGGGGACCACAACCCACCAGGGCGCGCCTGGGGGTCCTGGCGCGCCCAGGTGGGTTGTGCCTACCTGGTGCACCTCCCTCTAATGTTATTTGCACAAAAAATTCTTAAATATTCAAAAAAGCGTATTAAATTTTCAGAGTATTCTGAGAACTTCTATTTTTGGGTCATTTTTTTATTGCACTGGAAATTCAGAAAATAGACAAAACATGTCATTTTATTTCATTTTATAACTAATAAAAATAGAAAACAAAATGTAGGGACAGAAGTTAGTGCTCACTAAATTCATCAACTTCATACCTCTAAAAAATGATCCATTAACAAGGTTGATCAAGTCTTATTAACAACCACTTTCGATTAGCATGAAACCGAAGAACTTTCATAAATCACGGAGTTACCTCAAAGGGGATATGAATTTCCCCAACAATAAGTATTTCATATTTTTTAACAGTAGGTAGACGTAGTTGAAAACTTCCAATAGTGATTGTCAGAGATTTTTCAATAACATTAATACCATTCACTTGGAATTGTTTCTTCGGAAAGTGCACCGTATGCTCATTACCATTGATATGAAAGGTGATCTTGCTTTTATTGCAATCAATAACAGCCCCTGCAGTATTCAAAAAGGGTCTCCCAAGGATAATCGACATGTTGTCGTCCTCGGGCATCTCAAGTATAACAAAGTCAGTCAAAATAGTAACATTAGCAACAACAACGGGCACATCCCCACAAATACCAATAGGTATGGAATTTGATTTGTCATCCATTTGCAAAGATATTTCAGTAGGTGTGAGTTTATTCAAATCAAGTCTTTTGTATAAAGAGAAAGGCATAACACTAGCACCAGCTCCCAAATCACATAAAGCAGTTTTCACATAATTTCTTTTGATGGAGCAAGGTATAGTTGGTATTCCCGGGTCTCCAAGTTTTTTAGGTACTCCATCTTTAAAAGTATAATTAGCAAGCATGGTGGAGATTTCAGCTTCCGGTATTTTTCTCTTATTGGTGATGATGTCTTTCATGTACTTTGCATAAGGTGGCATTTTTAAGATATCAGTCAAGTGAGTACGCAAAAAGACTGGCCTCGGCATTTCAACAAAGCGTTCAAATTCTTCATCATCTTTCTTTTTAGTTGACTTAGGTGGAAAGGGAATAGGTTTTTGAACCCATGGTTCTCTTTCCTTACCATGTTTTCTAGCAACAAAGTCTCTTTTGTCATACCTTTTATTCTTGGGTTGTGGGTTATCAAGATCAACTGCTGGTTCTATCTCAACATCATTGTCTGATTCTTTATTAATTGTTTGAGTATTTTCATGAACCTCATCATTATCTTTTTCATTATCAGAAGGTGAGTGTTCATTACCAGATTGAGTTTTGGCATCAGAGATATAAACTTCATTATCATTAACAGGAGGTTTTTCTACTTCAGGTTCACTAGAGGCATGCAAAGTCCTACATTTTTCTTCTTCTTTCTCTTTTTAGATGGACTAGGTGCATCAATGTTAACCCTTTGAGAGTCTTGTTCAATTCTTTTTGGGTGTCCCTCAAGATGAAGTGGTTCCTGAGTCACCTTACCTCCTCTAGTGGCTACTCTACCAACAAAGTCATTTATATTGTTGTTCATTTCATCTAGCAACTCTCTTTGAGATTTAGCAACTTGTTCTAACTGAGTTTGAACCATAGAAGCATGCTTCCCCACACCTCTAACATCATTTGAAATTCTTAATAACAAGTCACTCAAGCGAGCAATCATATCAGAATTGTATTTCAATAGCTTCATAACATTTGCATTGAAGTGATCTTGTTTTCTAATGTAGTTTTCAAACTCATAAAGGCATTGGCTAGGGTGCATATTGTGAGGATTATCATTATCATTGAATTTCATTATAGAATTTACCTCTACCACCTTAGGTGGTGGTGGTGTATCAAGCCCATCTATTTCTTCAATAGGAGGTAAATTTTTGACATCCTCAGCTTTAATACCTTTTTGCTTCATGGATTTCTTTGCCTCTTGCATATCTTCAAGACTGAGATATAAAATACCCCTCTTCTTCAGAGTGGGTTTAAGCGGTGGTTCAGGAAGAGTCCAATCATCATAATTTTTCAATATGTTATTCAATAATTCTTCAGCTTGCCCAATGGTTCGTTCCCTGAAAACACAACCAGCACAACTATCTAGGAAATCCCTAGAAGCATCAGTTAGTCCATTATAAAAGATATCAAGTATTTCATTTTTCTTAAGAGGATGATCCGGCAAAGCATTAAGCAATTGGAGAAGCCTCCCCCAAGCTTGTGGGAGACTCTCTTCTTCATTTTGCACAAAGTTAAATATTTCCTGTAAGGCAGCTTGTTTCTTATGAGCAGGAAAACATTTTTCAGAGAAGTAATAAATCATATCCTGGGGACTACGCACACAGCCAGGAGCAAGAGTATTGTTCCAAGCTCTAGCATCACCCTTTAATGAGAACGGAAATTATTTGAGAATATAATAATAGCGAACTTTCTCATCCCGAGCAAAAAGAGTGGCTATATCATTCAACTTAGTAAGGTGTGCCACAACAGTTTCAGTTTCATAACCATGGAAAGGATCAGATTCAACCAAAGTAATCAACTCTGGGCCGACAGAGAATTCAAAATCCTTATCATCAACAAAGATAGGTGAAGTAGCAAACTGAGGACCACATTTCATTTTAGCATTCAAAGTCCTTTCTTTATACCTGCATAGTAATTTTTCTAGATCATCTCTATCCTTACAAGCAAGAATGTCTCTAGTTGTCACCTCATTCATAACATAGCCTTCCGGTACCTTTGGCAATTCATATCTAGGAGGGCTAGTTCTAATAGGTGTTTCAAGATTTTCAGTTTCAAGCTCTTCATCAGTTTCAACAATTTCATCAGTTTCAACATTCTCAACAGCCTTAGTTCTAGCAATTTGTTCATCAAGAAATTCACCTAGTGGCATAGTATCAGCAAGCAAGGTACTAGCATCATCATAAATATCATTCATAGCAGAAGTAGCATCATCAATAACTTGCGACATATCAGGATTAATAGCATGTGGTGGTGTTGCAAGTTTACTTATAACAGAAGGTGAATCTAAAGCGGAGCTGGATGGCAGTTCCTTACCTCCCCTCGTCTTAGAGGGAACAATCTTAGTCTTAGCATCCATCAGATTCTTCATAGTGATAAATTGATAATAATCCCAAGTGACTCAACAAATATAGCTATGCTCCCCGGCAACGGTGCCAGAAAAAGGTCTTGATAACCCACAAGTATAGGGGATCGCAACAGTTTTCGAGGGTAGAGTATTCAACCCAAATTTATAGATTCGACACAAGGGGAGCCAAATAATATTTGCATGTATTAGCAACTGTGTTGTCAATTCAATCACATCTAGAGATTAATTATCTGCAACAAAGTGATTAGTAGCACAGTAATATGATAGCTTTGATAGTAGTGGTAGCAGCAACAACAACGGTAACCGTGATAGTAATAGTTTTGTAGCAGTGACAATAGTGACAACAGCAATAGTAACTTAGCAAGATCAATATGTAGGAAAATCATAGGCATTGGATCAGCGATTTGTTGTATGATATTCATCATATAACAATCATAACCTAGGGCGATACGGCACTAGCTCCAGTTCATAAATATAATGTAGGCATGTATTCCATAAATAGTCATACGTGCTTATGGAAAGAACTTGCATGACATCTTTTGTCCTACCCTCCAGTGGCAGCGGGGTCCTATTGGAAACTAAGTGATATTAAGGCCTTCTTTTAATAGAGAACTGGAACAAAGCATTAACACGCGGTGAATACATGAACTCCTCAAACTATGGTCATCACCGGGAAGTGTCCTGACTATTGTCACTCCGGCGTTGCCGGATCATAACACGTAGTAGGTGACTATAACTTGCAAGATCGGATCTAGAACATAGATATAATGGTGATAACTAAATGGTTCAGATATGAAATCATGGCACCCGGGCCCAAAGTGATAAGCATTAAGCATGGAAAAGTCATAGCAACATCAATCTCAGAACATAGTGAATACTAGGGATCAAGCGCTAACAAAACTAACTCGATTACATGAGGAATCTCATCCAACTCCTCACTGACCAGCAAGCCTACGAAGGAATTACTCACTCCCGGTGGAGAGCATCATGGAATTGGCGATGGAGGAGGGTTGGTGATGACGAAGACGGAAGATCCCCCTCTCAAGAGCCCCAAACGGACTCCAGATCTGTAACATCCCAAATTTTCAATTTGGTATGTTATACATAGATCATCATTGCATATCATATTTTATTGCATATTGACAAATCCTCGATAAATCCTAAGCAACTCAAGGACCCTCGGAGAGAGTTGGGGATTTTCTCGAATTTTCATATTTGATTTTCATCAAATAATAAAATGAGGATTTTTGGTTTTAATTATTTTCTCTCCGGAAAAATATTTCATTAAAAATAAATGAGAGGAGAAAATATGACTTCTCCAAAGCAATTGAAATACTGGAGGAAAAATGTTAAAATCATTTATTGGATTTTATTCACAATTTTAATTGCATTAAAAATATTGCATGTTTTCAAAAATTTATTTTTGTGTCAAAACAATGTTCACCCTGTTCTAAATATTCTAACAAGGCGGGGAAAATTTGTTTTATCTTTTTTGGATTTTTATTTATTTTTCTACGAATTTTTCGGCGGAACGTTTAAAAAAAAAGAAATTTCGCGCCACGCCCGACCGGGCCGAGGCCCAGCCGAGCCACCGGCCCATCTCCACGTTCTCCTCCGCGAGCACGCCGGACGCCGCCGCCGTAACCGCCTCGGACACCGCCGCCGCGCCTTGCCCCCTCCTCCAAGCACCTCTCCCCCCTCTTTATAAACCCCGCCGCCGCCCCCTCCCTCTCACCCCGCCGCACCCGCACCCGCACCCACCGCCGGAGCCGAAGCTCGAGGAGCCGCCGCCGCCGCTCGCCAAGCCCCGCCGCCGGAGCCGCCCCTCGCCGCCCCGAGCACCCCCCCGAGCCCCGCCGCACCCCGCCGCACCCCGCCACCCTCGCCGGAGCCAGCCGGAGCCCCGCCGGAGCCCTGCCCCGACGAGGTATACCTCGCCGTCGTTGCCGGTTTTGTTTTAAAAAAAACCGTTCGTTTAAAAAAAACCCTATATCGGTTTATTTCTTCGGTTTTATTATTTTGTGAACGTTCACCGACCCGTTCGTTTTAACGAACGCGTTCGTCGGATTTTCTCTGTTAACGAACGTCGTTCTTTAACCGTTCGTCCGTTTTTCTTTTTCGTCGGATTTTTCCGCGATTATCTCAGATCTCGATTTCTGATCGAATCTTCGTTTCTGTTTAACTTTTCGCTCGTTTATCGGAATCAGGCGATTCAAGCGCCTAGAATTTCGTCTCGAAATTCTCTTTCCGTTTAACCTACTCAAACAAGTTTTTGCTACTGTAAAATTTGACCTAGATCCAGATTAGTAAACGAAGCTTGTTTCTTTCGCAGTTTGACTTTCGTTGCTTCGTTCGAGTTGATTCTTTTTGCAAACCGGAGTTCTTAAGTTGAACTTTCTGGTTGGATCTTTCATTCGAGTTTTACCTGTGCATTAGATGAGTACTTATTGTTTGCTTGTTTGTTTGCGATAGAGTACCCGGAGTGTGCCGCTTGTTACTTCGAATCGCTAGGTTTCGCGGATCATCAGCAAGGCAAGTAACACTTTGATCATATACCTTCCATACCCAGTTTTTATTGCATTAGATCTATTCCTCAAACATTGCATGATTAGGATCTAATTAAATTGTGGGTATTGGGAAGTAGTTGAGGTAGTACCTATTACCTGTTCTTTATCAAACCCTTGGGAGTTACTTCTACGTTGCTATTATATTGCCATGCTATGCTCGTAGACGTGGATTGGGTTTGAGAGATATTCATGACAGATGTGAGATTGTTAATAATGGTTTACTTAAGGTGGCAACTAAAACTCACATCTGGGTGGATTGAGGCACCTGGAGAACCCAGTGTTGTCTGTTTGTATAAGGACCGCCACCCAGGCTCAAAGGGATCATAAGATTATTCATGCTAGAAACTTCCGTGTGCAGCCACAAGATATTATGGGCTCTAGCATAGTTGAGTAGGTTACATGATCTCTTGAAGAGGTGGGCTAGCAGATGTAGGGGAAAGTAGGTGTAACTGTCCATCCGGAGTAAAGAGTGATTGTTTCTGAAAGACTGTGTCTCGTTCATCCGTTTCTCAAACACCATGTAGTGCGAGAAATCCAACGGAGGAGATCGAGTCTTGTGGGGAAAAGTGCGCAAACCTCTGTAGAGTGTACAAACTAATCATGATTAGCCGTGTCCCCGGTTATGGACAATTTGAGTATCTAGTACCTGGATTATCATTTGAATCTCATCACCATGTTACTTTTAATTAATTTTGTTGGGTTAATGATGACACTTAATTGGGATTGAGATGCTGTCAACCATCTCAATGTTCAACAACCACCATGATAGTTAAATAAAATTTATTCCTTTGCAGTAGGGAAAAACTGGCTTTCCGCAAAAACTTTAACCATAGAGCTTTCCACCAGCCATATATGCATGTAGTATAGTATTATTATTATTCATTATTCTCTATGTGTTACATTGCCAGCATATTCCACGTGCTGACCCATTTTCGGGCTGCAACGTTTCATGTTGCAGACTTTTCAGACGACGAGTAAGGTGCCTTAGGTCGTGCTCTTATACTCAGTGATGCCGCTGGAGTTGATGGACTCACTTATCTTCCAAGTCTTCCGCTGTTATCGTTTTTAGATGGCCTTAAGCCATATTTATCATACTTATTCTCTTTGGAGATATTCGATGTAATAAGTGTGTGATTGCTACTCTGTTATAAATCCTCCATTTGTACTGTGCGTGTCAGCATTACTGATCCAGGGATGACACTGGAGCACAGCAGCACAAACCATTTGAGGTCTGGTCGCTACAAGATCTGGCCTCCCGATGAAGAACAGGAGGTGACGGCGGCTCTGTATCATGAAACGAGATAATTCTTCCTCCCTATGTTTTTTCTAGAAAAATAGGATTTTATAGCATCGGTTTCAGGGTCCGCGGGGCCACCAGGTGGGGAAAACCCACCTGGGCGTGCCTGGAGGGGGTGGCGCGCCCTGGTGGTTGTGCCCACCCAGATGCCCCCCTCCGGTGGTTCTTGGCTCTAGAAATTATCTTTATTCATATAAAAATTCCTTGCAAAGTTTCGTTCCAATCCAAGAACTTTTATTTCTGCACAAAAACAACACCATGGTAGTTCTGCTGAAAACAGCGTCAGTCCAGGTTAGTTTTCATTCAAATCATGCAAATTAGAGTCCAAAACAAGAGGAAAAGCATTAGGAAAAGTAGATACGACGGAGACGTATCTGTCACCATGGGTATTCATAGCAAAACATACATCAAGTGTTCTCAAATTCATAAAAGTATTCAATCTGATAAGAACGAAATCTCAAAGGGAAAACTCAATTCATCAGAACAAGATAGAGAGGGGAAACACCATATGATACAACTATATTAACAAAGCCCGCGATACATCAAGATCGTGCGAACTCAAGAACATGAGAGAGAGAGAGAGAGAGACTACACACATAGCTACTGGTTCAAACCCTCAACCCCGAGGGTGGACTTCTCCCTCCTCATCATGGTGGCCATAGGGATGATGAAGATGGCCTCCGGTGATGATTTCCCCCTCCGGGGGAGTGCCGGAACGGGGTCTAGATTGGTTTTTCATGGCTACAGAGGCTTGCGGCGGTGGAACTTCTAATCTAGGGTTATTTTTGGAGGTTTATATATATATATATAGCATTTTTCAGCATTGGGATCACGCAAAGATGGGTCAAGAGGGGCCCACAAGACACCAGGGCGTGCCTGGGGGGGGGCGAGGGCTGGCGCGCCCTGGTGGGTTGTGCCCACCTTGTGGCTCTCCTGGCCCTCCCACGAAGCTTCTAGTGCCTCTTTTGTCCCAAAAAAATCGTCAAAAAGTTTCGTTGCATTTGGAGAACTTCTATTTCTGCACAAAAAACACCACCACGGTAGTTCTGCTGAAAACAGCTTCAGTCCGGGTTAGTTCCATGCAAATCATACCAAAACCATATAAAATTGTTGTAAACATGGCATGAATACTTCATAAATTATAGATACGTTGGAGACGTATCAACATCCTCGTGAGCTCTATCGGAGGTTGACAACTCTCGCTGTCTCTCTCCAAGATCATGGGAGCAAGGATACAGATGATAGTTGGATCAAGCGAAAGTTCCTCAAGGCCATCATGCCTTTCAACAAGGCCATGTCCTCTGTGATCCGTCAAAGACCGGACTTCCACACCTTGTGCTCAAGTGATGTGTTGGATGAGTTTATTGCCATGAACATCTTGGACAAGATTGTTGACAACATTCTAGCTCATGTCCAACGATCAAAGAGAGCCCCACCCAACCTTACTTTGAAGGCCAAGGCAATTCCGGAAGAAGAAGAAGAAGAAGAAGAGGAAGAATAAGAGAGTTGCCCCAAAGACACTAAATATGCTTATCACGAGCACGTGGCTCTTGCATCAAGGCAATTTTGGGGCAACAAGAGAAAATCGAGGCCCAACTTCTCCAAGAACAACTCAAGTGGCTCCAAGGGCAACGTGTGAGGACTTGCTACAATTTTGGCAATGTGCGTCACTTTGTGGTGGATTTCCCTTATGAGAAGAGGGAAGACAATGGTGGCAAGCTCATCCGCAAAGACAAGGCCAAGTCATTCCCTAACAAGAACAACTTCACCAAGAAGGTGCCAGAAAAGGGGTTGATGGCGCAAGAATAGTACATCTCCAATGATGAAGATGATGATACAAGTGGTGAAGGAATGGCAATGGCCTCCGTGGCCATTGCCACCTCTTCCCCAACCAAGGTGTCACTATTAGGCGCCCCCAACGAGAACATCATCGCCAAGTGCCTCATGGCCAAAGGCATCAACAAGGTAACCCCCAACATCAAAACTTCCATCACTACAAATCCTTCTTTGTTGGATTGTGTGGATGATCATGACGAGGTAAAAGTGGATGAGAATGAGTTTGACAAGTTCTTAGGTAAGCTTAAAGGTGAGACCAAGAAGCACTTTGTTGCTCTCTTGGAACAACTAGGTGAGGCCAATGATATCATTTAGTCTTATTAGGAAACCATCTCTAAGATGGAGGGGCATAGCCGTGACTATGCCGATGAGATAGTGGATCTTTCCATTGCTCTTGAGGAAGAGAGAGGTTTCTATTTGGCTCTCGAGGAGTCAGAGAATGATAACCTTGCTAAATTACAGAAAGATCATGATCATGCTCTTGCTCTTACTCGTGTGCTTAAATCCAAGAAGGTTGCACTTGGGTTTGTCCATGATAGACTCAAGGAAGAGTTTGACACACTTGACAAGGCTCAGAAGGCTTTGAAGAGTGCTCATGCTTCTCTTAAGGAGTCTCATGATCAAATCCAAGTGAAACTAACTAAGGAGATAGCCACTTGACCTCCTTTTGTTTTAATTAATAATGCCCATGCTACTAACCCATATTGTGAGCATGTGCACCTTGTGGAGGAGAATGCTAACTTGAAAGAGAAACTCGAGAAGGGCCTTGTGACTTACATACTAGGTGAGAAGAACCTCAATGACCTTTTGAGCAATCAAAAGAAAGTTGTGGCAAAGAAAGGGCTTGGGTTTGTACCCGAGTCAAAGAAGAAGAAGAGCAAGACCAAGCAAACTCTCCTGATCGAGGAAGTCTTTGTCAAAGCGGGGGAGGGTGCTCATGGGAAGAAGAAGGACAAGGGTGTGGGTGGTAATGCCAAGAAGGGCAAGACCACTCCTTCCAACAAAGCCGGCGACTTTAACCCCTCTTATGTTTTATGCCGTGCTAGCAATGGGCATGTGTATGCCAAATCTGTTGGTTCTTCTTATGAGTACATTGAATGGTCTATTTGGGTTCCTAAGACCCTTGTTACTAAAATCAAAGGACCCATTAAAAATGGGTACCTAAATCCAAGCATTGATCTCTTGTAGGAGTTTGCTTCCGATGGGGTGTCATGGTTGCTTGATAGTGGAGCGACAAATCATATGACCGGAAGCAAGGACTTTGTGGTGGATGTGCAACTACTACTTGTGAGCTGCGTTGGGATTTCCTCGAAGAGGAGAGGATGATGCAGTATAGTAGAGATAAGTATCTCCCTCAGTTATGAAACCAAGGTTATCAATCCAGTAGGAGAACCAAGCAACACTATGTAAAAAACACCAGCACGCAAACAACAAATACTTAGAGGGGTTGTCAATCCCTCAACGGTTACGAGCAAGAGAAAAATAAAAAATAAAATAAAGATAAAATTGCAACAAAGTATTTTTAGTTTTAATATATAAAGATAGACCCAGGGGCCATAGTTTTCACTAGAGGATTCTCTTGAGAAAATAGCATATGGTGGGTAAACAAATTACTTTTGGGCAATTGATAGAAAAGCAAATAATTATGACGATATCCAAGGCAACGATCATACATAGGCATCACGTCCAAGATTTATAGACCGAAACGATTCTGCATCTACTACTATTACTCCGCAGATCGACCGCTATCCAACATGAATCTAGTGTATTAAGTTCATGAAAAAATGGAGTAATGCTTTAAGCAAGATGACATGATGTAGAAAATATAAACTCATGTATGAATAAACCCCATCTTGTTACCCTTAATAGCAACGATACATACATGCCATGTCCCTTTCTATCACTGGGATTGAGCACCGCAAGATCTAACCCATTACGAAGCACCTCTTCCCATGGAAAGATAAATCAATCTAGTTAGCCAAACCAAACCAATAAATATGAGAAGAAATACAAAGCTATATTAATCATGCATAAAATATTTTAGAGAATACTCAAATAATATTCATGGGTAGATTTGACCGTAAACTCACAATTCATCGGATCCCAACAAACACACCACAAAAAGTCATTACATCAAATAGATCTCCAAGAACACCAAGGAGAACATTGTATTGAGAATCAAAAAGAGAGAACAGGCCATCTAGCTACTAACTATGGACCCATAGGTCCATGGTAAACTACTCACGCATCATCGGAGGGGCAGCAAGGATGATGAAGAACCCCTCCGTGATTGATTCCCCCTTCGACAGAGTGCCAAAAGGGTCCCAAGATGGGATCTCTCGAGAACAGAGGCTTGCAGTGGCGAAGAAATTATATCATGGACTCCCCGGTAGGTTTCCTGATTTTAGTGTATTTATAGAGGCGGAGTTAGGTCAAACAGAGGCTCGTGGGCCCCACTATGTACCAGGGCGCGCCCCAGGCCCCTGGCGCGCCCTGGTGCCTAGTGGGCCACTGCTTCGTCTTTTCGTTCCTTCTGAAGCTTTCATGGTCTCTTATTGCCAGAAAAAAATCTCCAAAAAGTTTCGTGGCATTTGGACTTCGTTTGGTACTGATATTCTGCAAAGTCAAAAACAAGCAAAGAAAACAACAATTGGCATTGGGCACTAAGTTAGTAGGTTAGTCCCAAAAAATGATATAATCTTGCTTGTAAATGTATATAAAACAAGATTGATACTATAATTGGAACAATAAAAAATTATAGATACGTTGGAGACGTATCAGTAACCAAGCCCATCTATGCCCACCCATGTTCAATTCGGTGATGCTTCAACATCTAAGGTATTAGGTCTTGGCAAGGTGGTCATTTCTCAAGATTTATCTATTGAGAAGGTCATGCTTATTTAGACCCTTGCATACAATTTACTTTCCGTTCATCAACTTGCACTCATGGGCTTTGCAACATTCTTTGATCTTGACATCATGCCCTTTTGTGGAGAAAGACTCTTAAAGTAGTTTTTGTTGGGCATGTCGCGGTCTTGCTACTTATGAGCTGCGTTGGGATTTCCCCGAAGAGGAGAGGAGATGCAGTATATTAGAGATAAGTATTTCCCTCAGTTAAGAACCAATGTTATCAATCCAGTCGGAGAACCACGCAACACCTCGTGAAGAGCACCTGCACACAAAATAACAAATACTTGCACCCAACGCGAACAAGGGGTTGTCAATTCCTTGGCGGTTAATTGCAAGGATCAAATCTTGTATAGGTAGATGGATAAATAAAACACAAAATAAAATAAAATGAAGAAAATTGCAGCAAGGTATTTTTGTTTTTCGATATATGATGAAAATAGATCCCGGGGCCATAGTTTTCACTAGAGGCTTCTCTCTTGAAAATAGCATACGGTGGGTAAACAAATTACTATTGGGCAATTGATAGAAAAGCAAATAATCATGATAATACTAAGGCAATGATCATGTATATAGGCATCACGTCCGAGACAACTAGACTGAAATGATTCTGCATCTACTACTATTACTCCACACATCGACCGCTATCCAGCATGCATCTAGAGTATTAAGTTCATAAAGAACGGAGTAACGCCTTAAGAAAGATGAGATGATGTAGACAAAGTAAACTCACGCATGAATAAACCCCATCTTTTTATCCTTAATAGCAACAATAGAATATGTGTCATGTCCCCTTCTATAACTGGGATTGAGCACCACAAGATCGAACCCATTACAAAACACCTCTCCCATTGCAAGAAAAATCAATCTAGTTGGCCAAACCAAATCAATAGATCGGAGGGAAATACGAAGCTATAATAATCATGCATAAAATAGTTTAGAGAAGACTCAGATAATATTCATAGATAATCTGATCATAAACTCACAATTCATTGGATCCCAACAAACACAGCACAAAAAGTGATTACATCGAATAGATCTCCAAGAACATCGAGGAGAACATTGTATTGAAGATCAAAGAGAGAGAAGAAGCCATCTAGCTACTAGCTATGGACCCGTAGGTCTGTGTTAAACTACTCACATATCAACGAAAGGGCAACAAGGTTGATGTAGAACCTCTCCGTGGTTGAATCCCCTCCGACAGAGTGCCAAAAAAGACCCCAGATGGGATATCCCGAACAGAAACTTATGGTGGGGAAATAGGGTTTTGGCTGGCTCTCTGTTGGTTTCCCGATTTTAGAGAATTTATAGAGGCGGAATTAGGTCAAACGGAGCAAAGATGGGCCCATGAGGCACCAGGACACGTCTACCCCCTTGGGCGCGCCCTAGTGGCTTGTGGCCACCTCCTTTGCCTTCCGACTTCCTCCCGATGCTTCTAGTGTCTCTTTTGTCCAACAAAAAATCTCCAAAAAGATTCGTGGCATTTGGACTTTGTTTGGTACTGATATCCTGGAAAACCAAAAACAGGCAAAAAACAGCAACTGGCACTGGGCACCAAGTTAATAGGTTAGTCCCAAAAAATGATATATAATTGCATTCAAAACATCCAAGATTGATACTATAATAGCATGGAACAATAAAAAATTATAGATACGTTGGAGACATATCAAGCATCCCCAAGCTTAATTCCTGCTCGTCCTCGAGTAGGTAAATGATAAAAATAGAATTTTTGATGTTGAATGCTACCTATTATGTTCATCATGTAATCTCTATTTTGTGGCATGAATATTTAAGATCCTAATGATTCAAATCAATAGTATATAGTTTGACATAAAAACAATAATAATAAGGCATACTAACAAACAATCAGGTCTTTCAAAATATCAACGCTGAAGAAAGTTATCCCTACAAAATCATATAGTCTTGTCATGCTCCATATTCTTAACACAAAGTATTTATCATGCAGAACCCAGATGACAAGCCAAGCAATTAGTCCATACTTATTAACGCGCTTCATATTTTTCAACTCTCACGCAATACATGAGCACAAGCCATGGATATAGCACTATGGGTGGAATAGAGTATGGTGATGGAGGTAATATAGAGAAGGCAAAAAAGGAGAAAGTCTCACATTGACTAGGCTAATCAATGGGCTATGGAGATGCCCATCAATTGATGTCAATGCAAGGAGTAGGGATTGCCATGCAACAGATGCACTACAAGCTATAAGTGTATGAAAGCTAAAAAAACTAAGTGGGTGATACATCCATTTTGCATCATGTTTTCCTACTGTTATTTATAATGTTTCTATGCATAATAATGCTTTTGGGAGTAATTCTAATGCCTTTTCTCTCATAATATGCAAGGTTTACACAAAGAGGGAGAATACCGTCAGCTGGAATTCTGGACCTGAAAAAGCACGTCAGAGCTACCTATTCTGCACAACTCCAAATAAGCTGAAACTTCATGGAGATTTTTTATGGATTATTTAAGAATTATTGGAGCAAATAACTACCAGAGGGGGCCCACCAGGTGGGCACAACCCACCTGGGCGTGCCAGGGAGCCCAGGCGCACCCTGGTGGGTTGTGCCCTCCTCGGCCCGCCTCCGGTGCCCCTCCTTTGGTATATAAGTCATTTTGACCTAGAAAAAAAAATAAGGAGAGGACTTTCGGGATGAAGCGCCACCGTCTCGAGGCGGAACTTGGGCAGGAGCACTTTTTCCCTCCGGCGGAGCGATTCCACCGGGGGAACTTCCCTCCCAAAGGGGGAAATCATCGTCATCGTCATCACCAACAACTCTCCCATCTTTGGGAGGGCCATATCCATCAACATCTTCACATCACCATCTCCTCTCAAACCCTAGTTCATCTCTTGTGTTCAATCTTTGTACCGGAACCTTAGATTGGTACTTGTGGGTGACTAGTAGTGTTGATTACATCTTGTAGTTGATTACTATATGGTTTATTTGGTGGACGATTATATGTTCATATCCATTATGATATTTAATACCCCACTGATCTTGAGCATTTTATCATTTGTGAGTAGTTACTTTTGTTCTTGTGGTCACGGGAGAAGTCATGTTGCAAGTAATCATGTGAACTTGATATGTGTTCGATATTTTGATGATATGTGTGTTGTGATTTCCTTAGTGTTGTCATGTGGACGTCGACTAAATGACACTTCACCATATTTGGGCCTAAGGGAATGCATTTTGGAGTAGTTATTAGATGATGGGTTGCTAGAGTGACAAAAGCTTAAACCCTAGTTTATGCGCTGCTTCGTAAGGGACTGATTTGGATCCAAAAGTTTAATGCCATGGTTAGATTTTACCTTAATACTTTTCTCGTAGTTGCGGATGCTTGCAAGGGGGTTAATCATAAGTAGGAGGGTTGTTCAAGTAAGAACAACACCTAATCACCGGTCCACCCACATATCAAATTATCAAAGTAGCGAACACGAATTAAGCCAACATGATGAAAGTGACTAGATGAAATTCCCGTGTACCCTCAAGAACATTTTGCTTATTATAAGAGACTGTTTTGGCCTATCCTTTGCCACAAAAGGACTGGGCTACCTCGCTGCACTTTACTTACCGTTAGTGTTACTTGCTCTTTACAAATTATCTTGCTATCAAACTATCAGTTACCAACAATTTCAGTGCATGCAGAAAATGCCTTGCTGAAAACCACTTGTCATTTCCTTCTGCTCCTCGTTGGGTTCAATACTCTTACTTATCGAAAGGACTACGATTAGTCCCCTATACTTGAGGGTCATCAAGGCTCTTTTCTGGCACCGTTGCCGGGGACTGAAGCACTCTTGGTAAGTGGAAATTGGTAAGGAAAAATTGTTACTACATGCTAAAATTTATTGTCACTTGTTACTATGGAGAATCATCCTTTCAGGGGTTTGTTCGGGGTATCCACCACGAACGGAACCACAATTAGTTTCCCCTCAACCTATTTCACATACTGAAAATATTGGTTATGAAATTCCTTTGGGTATGATAGAACAACTGCTAGCTAATCCTTATGCAGGAGATGGAACTGAACATCCTGATATGCACTTGATATATGTGGATGAAATTTGTGGATTATTTAAGCTTGCAGGTTTGCCCGGAGATGAAGTTAAGAAGAAGGTTTTCCCTTTATCTGTGAAGGGGAAAGCATTGGCATGGTATAGGCTATGCGATGATATTGGATCTTGGAATTGGAATCGATTAAAATTGGAATTTCATAAAAAAAACTTTATCCTATGCATCTAGTTCATCGTGATCGGAAATACATATATAATTTTTGGCCTCGTGAAGGAGAAAGTATCGCTCTAGATTGGGGGAGGCTTAAGTCAATGTTATATTCATGCTCCAATCATGAGCTCTCAAGAGAAATTATTATTCAAAATTTTTATGCTCGACTTTCTCATGATGATCGATCCATGCTCGATACTTCTTGTACTGGTTCTTTTATGAAGAAGACTATTGAATTTAGGTGGGACCTTTTAGAAAGAATTAAACACAACTCTGAAGATTGGGAACTTGACGAAGGTAAAGAGTCAGGTATTAAGCTTGAATTTGATTATGTTAAATCTTTTATCAATACCAATGCTTTTCACAAGTTTAGCACTAAATATGGACTTGACTATGAGATAGTAGCCTCCTTTTGTGAATTATTTGCTACTCATGTTGATCTCCCCAAGGAGAAGTGGTTTAAATATCACCCACCTATTAAAGAAGAAATTAAAGGACCCGATATAGCTAAAGATGAAACTATTATTTACAATGTGGATCGAGTTGTGCCTACTGCTTATATAGAAAAACCACCTTTTCCTGTTAGGATAAAAGAACATGCTAAGGCTTCAACTGTGGTTCGCAAAAGTTACATTAGAGCACCTAAACCTGCTGAGCAAATCAAAGTAGAGCCTAGTGTTGCTATGGTTAAAGATCTCCTAGTAGAAAATGTTGATGGGCATGTTATTTACTTCTGTGATGAAGCTGCTAGAATTGCCAAACCCGATGAAAAAGATAAACATAGACCAGTTGTTGGCATGACTGTTGTCTCAGTCAAAGTAGGAGATCATTGTTATCATGGCTTATGTGATTTAGGTGCTAGCGTGAGTGCTATTCCTTTTAACGTATATCAAGAAATTATGGATGAATAGCACCCGCTGAAATAGAAGACATAGATGTTACTATTAAACTTGTTAATAGAGACACCATCACACCACTTGGGATAGTTGGAGATGTTGAAGTCTTGTGTGGGAAAACAAAATACCCTACTTATTTTCTAGTTCTTGGTTCCCCACAAGATGACTTTTGTCCCATTATCTTTGGTAGACGTTTCTTAAACACCATTAATGCTAAAATAGATTGTGAGAAACAAACCGTCGGTGTTAGTTTTGGTGATGAATCTCATGAGTTTAAATTTTCTAAGTTTAGTAGAAAACATCATAAGAAATAATTGCCCAGAAAGGGTGAAATAATTGGTCTTGCTTCTATTGCCGTGTCTCCTACTGATCCACTAGAACAATATTTGCTAGACCATGAAAATGATATGCATATGAACGAAAGAAATGAGATAGATAAAAATTTCTTTGAACAATGACCTCTGCTTAAACATAATTTGCCTATAGAAACTCTAGGACGTCCTCCTCCACCTAAAGGTGATCTTGTTTGAATTGAAACAATTGCCTGACACTTTGAAATATGCTTACCTCGATGAGAAAAAAGATATATCCTGTTATTATGAGTGCTAACCTTTCAGAACATGAAGAAGAAAGATTATTGAAAATTCTAAAGAAGCACCGTGCTGTTATTGGATATACTTGATGATCTTAAGGGCATTAGTCCCACTCTCTGTGAGCATAAGATTAATATGGAACCTGATGCTAAATCCGTTGTTGATCATCAACGATGTTTGAATCCTAAGATGAAAGTGTTGGAAATATGCCCTAGAGGCAATAATAAAATGGTTATTATTGTATTTCCTTGTTCATGATAATTGTCTATTGTTCATGCTATAATTGTACTAACTGGAAACCGTAATACATGTGTGAATACATAGACCACAACATGTCCCTAGTAAGCCTCTAGTTGACTAGCTCGTTGATCAATAGATGGTTATGGTTTCCTGACCATGGACATTGGATGTCATTGATAACGGGATCACATCATTAGGAGAATGATGTGATGGACAAGACCCAATCCTAAGCATAGCACAAGGTCGTGTAGTTCGTTTGCTAAGAGCTTTTCTAATGTCAAGTATCGTTTCCTTAGACCATGAGATTGTGCAACTCCCGGATACCGTAGGAATGCTTTGTGTGTACCAAACGTCACAACGTAACTGGGTGGCTATAAAGGTACACTACAGGTATCTCTGAAAGTGTCTGTTGGGTTGGTACGAATCGAGACTGGGATTTGTCACTCCGTATGACGGAGAGGTATCTCTGGGCCCACTCGGTAATGCATCATCATAATGAGCTCAATGTGACTAAGTAGTTAGTCACGGGATCATGCATTACGGAACGAGTAAAGTGACTTGCCGGTAACGAGATTGAACGAGCTATTGGGATACCGACGATCGAATCTCGGGCAAGTAACATACCGATTGACAAAGGGAATTGTATACGGGATTGATTGAATCCCGGACATCGTGGTTCATCCGATGAGATCATCATGGAACATGTGGGAGCCAATATGGGTATCCAGATCCCGCTATTGGTTATTGGCCGGAGAGGTGTCTCGGTCATGTCTGCATGGTTCCCGAACCCGTAGGGTCTACACACTTAAGGTTCGATGACGCTAGGGTTGTAAGGAAGGTTTGTATGTGATTACCGAATGTTGTTCGGAGTCCCGGATGAGATCCCGGACGTCACGAGGAGTTCCGGAATGGTCCGGAGGTATATATTTATATATGGGAAGTCACCATACAGTCACCGGAAATATTCGGGGGTATACCTGTATTGTACCGGGACCACCGGAGGGGTTCCGGGGGTCCACCGGGAGGGTCCACCTGCCCCGGAGGGCCTTATGGGCTGTAGGTGGAAAGGAACCAGCCCTTAGTGTGCTGGGCGCCAACCCCCCTAGGCCCCATGCGCCTAGGGTTTGGGGGAAACCCTAAAGGGGGGCGCCCCCCCTTGCTTGGGGGGCAAGCCACCTCCCCCTGGCCGCCGCCCCTCCCACCAGATGGGATCTGAGGGGGCCAGCCCCCTCTCCCATGCCCCTATATATAGTGGAGGGGTGGGAGGGCAGCCATACCTTTCCCAAGGCGTAGCCCCTCCCCTCCCGAACACCTCTCCTCCTCCGCGTGTGCTTGGCGAAGCCCTGCCGGAGAACTGTCACTCCACCACCACCACGCCGTCGTGCTGCTGTTGGAGCCTTCTTCCTCAACCTCTCCCTCCTCCTTGCTAGATCAAGGCGTGGGAGACGTCCCCGGGCTGTACGTGTGTTGAACGCGGAGGCGCCGTCCGTTCGGCGCTAGATCGGATCTTCTGCGATTTGAATCGCCGCGAGTACGACTCCATCCGCGTTCTTGTAATGCTTCCGCTTAACGATCTTCAAGGGTATGAAGATGCACTCCCTCTCTCTCGTTGCTAGCATCTCCTAGATTGATCTTGGTGACACGTAGGAAATTTTTTGAATTATTGCTACGTTCCCCAACAGTGGCATCATGAGCTAGGTCTAAGCGTAGATTCTATGCACGAGTAGAACACAAAGTAGTTGTGGGCGATGATTTGTTCAATTTTCTTACCATTACTAGTCTTATCTTGATTCGGCGGCATTGTGGGATGAAGCGGCCCGGACCGACCTTACACGTACTCTTACGTGAGACAGGTTGCACCGATTGACATGCACTTGATGCATAAGGTGGCTAGCGGGTGTCTGTCTATCCCACTTTAGTCGTATTGGATTCGATGAAGAGGGTCCTTATGAAGGGTAAATAGCAATTGGCATATCACCGTTGTGGCTTTTGCGTAGGTAAGAAACGTTCTTGCTAGAAACCCATAGCAGCCACGTAAAACATGCAACAACAATTAGAGGACGTCTAACTTGTTTTTGCAGGGTATGCTATGTGATGTGATATGGCCAAAAGGATGTGATGAATTATATATATGTGATGTATGAGATTGATCATGTTCTTGTAATAGGAATCATGACTTGCATGTCAATGATTATGACAACCGGTAGGAGCCATAGGAGTTGTCTTAATTTATTGTATGACCTGCGTGTCAATGAAAACGCCATGTAATTACTTTACTTTATTGCTAACCGTTAGCCATAGTAGTAGAAGTAATAGTCGGTGAGACAACTTCATGAAGACACGATGATGGAGATCATGATGATGGAGATCATGGTGTCATGCCGGTGACGAAGGTGATCATGCCGCGCCTCGAAGATGGAGATCAAAAGGCGCAAGATGATATTGGCCATATCATGTCACTTTATTATTTGCATGTGATGTTTGTCATGTTTACATCTTATTTGCTTAGAACGACGGTAGCATAAATAAGATGATCCCTCACTAAAATTTCAAGAGATGTGTTCCCCCTAACTGTGCACCATTGCGAAGGTTCGTTGTTTCGAAGCACCATGTGATGATCGGGTGTGATAGATTCTAACGTTCGCATACAACGGGTGTAAGCCAGATTTACACATGCGAAACACTTAGGTTGACTTGACGAGCCTAGCATGTACAGACATGGCCTCGGAACACAAGAGACCGAAAGGTCGAACATGAGTCGTATAGAAGATACGATCAACATGGAGATGTTCACCGATGATGACTAGTCCGTCTCACGTGATGATCGGACACGGCCTAGTTGACTCGGATCATGTATCACTTAGATGACTAGAGGGATGTCTATCTGAGTGGGAGTTCATTAAATAATTTGATTAGATGAACTTAATTATCATGAACATAGTCAAAAGGTCTTTGCAAATTATGTCGTAGCTTACGCTTTAGTTCTACTAAGATATATTCCTAGAGAAAATTTAGTTGAAAGTTGATAGTAGCAATTATGCGGACTGGGTCCGTAAACTGAGGATTGTCCTCATTGCTGCACAGAAAGCTTATGTCCTTAATGCACCGCTCGGTGTGCTGAACCTCGAGCGTCGTTTGTGGATGTTGCGAACATCTGACATACACGTTTTGATGACTACGTGATAGTTCAGTGCGTAATGTTGAACGGTTTAGAATTGAGGCACCGAAGACATTTTGAAACGTCGCGGAACATATGAGATGTTCCAAGAGCTGAAATTGGGATTTTAGGCTCATGCCCACGTCAAGAGGTATGAGACCTCTGACAAGTTTCTTAAGCCTGCAAACTAAGGGAGAAAAGCTCAACCATTGAGCATGTGCTCAGATTGTCTGAGTACTACAATCGCTTGAATCGAGTGGGAGTTAATCTTCCAGATGAGATAGTGATGGTTCTCCAAAGTCACCGCCACCAAGCTAGTGGAGCTTCGTGATGAACTCTAACAAATCAGGGATAGATATGATGATCCTTGAGCTATTCGCGATGTTTGACACCGCGAAAGTAGAAATCAAGTAGGAGCATCAATTGTTGATGGTTAGTAAAAC
This sequence comes from Triticum aestivum, assembly GCF_018294505.1. Classification (NCBI taxonomy): domain Eukaryota; kingdom Viridiplantae; phylum Streptophyta; class Magnoliopsida; order Poales; family Poaceae; genus Triticum; species Triticum aestivum. The sequence goes on from NC_057802.1 coordinate 527,225,620, forward strand.
CACTAGTTTCAAGAAGGGCACGGGCAACAAGGGATACTTCATGAAACGACAAATCAGTTGCAGCTCTAGTGAAGAAAGCCAAGGTTGAACCCAAACCTGAGACTAAGTGCTTCTGTAATGAGGGGAACGATCACTGAAGCAGAACTACCCTAGATACTTGGTAGATGAGAAGGCAGGCAAGGTCAACAGAAGTATATTGAATATACATTATATTAATGTGTACTTTACTAGTACTCCTAGTAGCACCAGGGTATTAGATACCGGTTCGGTTGCTAAGTGTTGGTAACTCGTAATAAAAGCTGCGGAATAAACGGAGACTAGCTAAAGATGAGATGACGATATGTGTTGGAAGTGTTTCCAAGGTTGATGTGATCAAGCATCGCATGCTCCCTCTACCATCGAGATTGGTGTTAAACCTAAATATTTGTTATTTGGTTTTTGTGTTGAGCATAGACATGATTGGATTATGTTTATCGCAATGCGGTTATTCATTTAAGGAGAATAATGGTTACTCTTTTGAATAATACCTTCAAATGGTCTTGCACCTAAAATGAATGGTTTATTGAATCTCGATCATAGTGATACACATGTTCATGCCAAAAGATATAAGATAGTAATGATAGTACCACATACTTGGCACTGCCATTTGAGTCATATTGGCATAAAACGCATGAAGAAGCTCCATGTAGATGGATCTTTGGACTCACTCATTTTTGAAAAGATTGAGACATGCGAACCATGTCTATTAGTATGAAGAAAGTCCATAGAGATGGATCGTTTGGACTCACTTGATTTTGAATCACTTGAGACATGCAAATCATACCACATGGACAAGATGACTGAAAGGCCTCGTTTTCAGTAAGATGGAACAAGAACGCAACTTGTTGGAAGTAATACATTTTGATGTGTGCAGTCCAATGAGTGCTGAGGCATGCAGTGGATATCGTTATGTTCTTACTTCACAGATGATTTGAGTAGATGCTGAGAATATTTACTTGATGAAACACAAGTCTGAATTATTGAAAGGTTCAAGTAATTTCAGAGTGAAGTTGAAGATCGTCGTGACAAGAGGATAAAATGTCTATGATATGATCATAGAGATGAATATCTGAGTTACGAGTTTGGCACACAATTAAGACATTGTGGAAATTGTTTCACAACTAATACCGCCTGGAACACCATAGTGTGATGGTGTGTCCGAACATCATAACTGCACCCTATTGGATATGGTGCATACCATGATGTCTCTTATTGAATTACCACTATCGTTTATGGGCTAGGCATTAGAGACAACCGCATTCACTTTAAATAGGGCGCCACGCAATTCCGTTGAGACGACACCGTATGAACTATGGTTTAGAGAAACCTAAGTTGTCGTTTCTTAAAAGTTTGGGGCTGCGATGCTTATGTGAAAAAGTTTTAGGCTGATAAGCTCGAACCCAAAGCGGATAAATGCATCTTCATAGAATACCCAAAACAGTTGGGTATATACCTCCTATTTCAGACCTGGAAGCAAAAGTGATTGTTTCTAGAAACGGGTCCATTCTCGAGGAAAAGTTTCTCTCGAAAGAATTGAGTGGGAGGATGGTGGAGACTTGATGAGGTTATTGAACCATGACTTCAGCTAGTGTGTAGCAGGGCACAGGAAGTTGTTCCTATGGCACCTACACCAATTGAAGTGGAAGCTTATGATAGTGATCATGAAACTTCGGATCAAGTCACTACCAAACCTCATAGGACGACAAGGATGCATGCTACTTCAGAGTGGTACGTAATCCTGTCTTGGAAGTCATGTTGCTGGACAACAATGAACCTACGAGCTATGGAGAAGCGATGGTGGGCCCAGATTCCGACGAATGGCTCGAGGCCATAAAATCCGATAGAGGATCCATGTATAAAAACAAAGTGTGGACTTTGGAAGAACTACTTGATGGTCGTAAGGCTGTTGGGTGCAGATGGATTTTAAAAGGAAGACAGACAATGATGGTAAGTGTCACCATTAAGAAAGCTCGACTTGTCGTTAAGATGTTTTCCAGCAAGTTCAAGGAGTTGACTGCGATGAGACTTTCTCACTCGTAGCGATGCTAAGAGTCTGTTGGAATTATATTAGCAGTTACTGCATTCTTTATGAAATCTTGCAGATAGGATGTCAAAATATTGTTTCCTCGACGATTTTCTTGAGGAAAGGTTGTATGTGATACACCAGAAGGTTTTGTCAATCCTGAAATATGCTAACAAGTATGCAAAGCTCCAGCAATCCTTCTAAGGACTAGAGTAAGCATCTCGGAGATGGAATGTACGCTTTGATGAGATGATCAAAGATTTTGGGTTTTTACAAAGTTTATGAGAAACTTGTATTTCCAAAGAAGTGAGTGGGAGCACTATAGATTTTTGATGAGTATATGTTGTTAACATATTGTTGATCAGAAATGATGTAGAATTTCTGGAAAGCATACAGGGTTATTTGAAAAGTGTTTTTCAATGGAAAACCTGGATTAAGCTACTTGAACATTGAGCATCAAGATCTATAAGGATAGATAAAAAAACGCTTAATAGTACTTTCAAATGAATACATACCGTGACAAGTTTTTGAAGGAGTTCAAAATAGATCAGCAAAGAAGGAGTTCTTGGCTGTGTTACAAGGTGTGAGTATTGAGTAAGACTCAAGACCTGACCACGGCAGAAGAGAGAGCAAGGACGAAGGTCGTCCCCTATGCTTTAGACGTAGGCTCTACAGTATGCTATGCTGTGTACCGCACCTGAAGTGTGCCTTGCCATGAATTAGTCAAGGGGTACAAGAGTGATCCAGGAATGGATCACATGACAGCGGTCGAACTTATCCTTAGTATCTAGTGGACTAAGGAATTTTCTCGATTATGGAGGTGGTAAAAGAGTTCGTCGTAAAGGGTTACGTTGATGCAAACTTTGACACTAATCCGGATGACTCTGAGTAGTAAACCGGATTCGTATAGTAGAGCAGTTATTTGGAATAGCTCCAAGTAGCGCGTGGTAGCTGCATCTACAAGATGACATAGAGATTTGTAAAGCACACACGGATCTGGAAGGTTGAGACCCGTTGACTAAAAACCTCTCTCACAAGCGAGATATGAACAAACCCCATGGGTGTTGGATTCATTACAATCACATAGTGATGTGAACTAGATTATTGACTCTAGTGCAAGTGGGAGACTGTGGGAAATATGCCCTAGAGGCAATAATAAAATGGTTATTATTGTATTTCCTTGTTCATGATAATTTTCTATTGTTCATGCTATAATTGTATTAACTGGAAACCGTAATACATGTGTGAATACATAGACCACAACATGTCCCTAGTAAGCCTCTAGTTGACTAGCTCGTTGTTCAATAGATGGTTATGGTTTCCTGACCATGGACATTGGATGTCATTGATAACGGGATCACATCATTAGGAGAATGATGTGATGGACAAGACCCAATCCTAAGCATAGCACAAGGTCGTGTAGTTCGTTTGCTAAGAGCTTTTCTAATGTCAAGTATCGTTTCCTTAGACCATGAGATTGTGCAACTCCCGGATACCGTAGGAATGCTTTGTGTGTACCAAACGTCACAACGTAACTGGGTGGCTATAAAGGTACACTACAGGTATCTCTGAAAGTGTCTGTTGGGTTGGTACGAATCGAGACTGGGATTTGTCACTCCGTATGACGGAGAGGTATCTCTGGGCCCACTCGGTAATGCATCATCATAATGAGCTCAATGTGACTAAGTAGTTAGTCACGGGATCATGCATTACGGAACGAGTAAAGTGACTTGCCGGTAACGAGATTGAACGAGCTATTGGGATACCGACGATCGAATCTCGGGCAAGTAACATACCGATTGACAAAGGGAATTGTATACGGGATTGATTGAATCCCGGACATCGTGGTTCATCCGATGAGATCATCATGGAACATGTGGGAGACAATATGGGTATCCAGATCCCGCTATTGGTTATTGGCCGGAGAGGTGTCTCGGTCATGTCTGCATGGTTCCCGAACCCGTAGGGTCTACACACTTAAGGTTCGATGACGCTAGGGTTGTAAGGAAGGTTTGTATGTGATTACCGAATGTTGTTCGGAGTCCCGGATGAGATCCCAGACGTCACGAGGAGTTCCGGAATGGTCCGGAGGTAAAGATTTATATATGGGAAGTCACCATACAGTCACCGGAAATATTCGGGGGTATACCGGTATTGTACCGGGACCACCGGAGGGGTTCCGGGGGTCCACCGGGAGGGTCCACCTGCCCCGGAGGGCCTTATGGGCTGTAGGTGGAAGGGAACCAGCCCTTAGTGGGCTGGGCGCCAACCCCCCTAGGCCCCATGCGCCTAGGGTTTGGGGGAAACCCTAAAGGGGGGCGCCCCCCCTTGCTTGGGGGGCAAGCCACCTCCCCCTGGCCGCCGCCCCTCCCACCAGATGGGATCTGAGGGGGCCAGCCCCCTCTCCCATGCCCCTATATATAGTGGAGGGGTGGGAGGGCAGCCATACCTTTCCCAAGGCGCAGCCCCTCCCCTCCCGAACACCTCTCCTCCTCCGCGTGTGCTTGGCGAAGCCCTGCCGGAGAACTGTCACTCCACCACCACCACGCCGTCGTGCTGCTGTTGGAGCCTTCTTCCTCAACCTCTCCCTCCTCCTTGCTAGATCAAGGCGTGGGAGACGTCCCCGGGCTGTACGTGTGTTGAACGCGGAGGCGCCGTCCGTTCGGCGCTAGATCGGATCTTCTGCGATTTGAATCGCCGCGAGTACGACTCCATCCGCGTTCTTGTAATGCTTCCGCTTAACGATCTTCAAGGGTATGAAGATGCACTCCCTCTCTCTCGTTGCTAGCATCTCCTAGATTGATCTTGGTGACACGTAGGAATTTTTTTGAATTATTGCTACGTTCCCCAACAGTGGCATCATGAGCTAGGTCTAAGCGTAGATTCTATGCACGAGTAGAACACAAAGTAGTTGTGGGCGATGATTTGTTCAATTTTCTTACCATTACTAGTCTTATCTTGATTCGGCGGCATTGTGGGATGAAGCGGCCCGGACCAACCTTACACGTACTCTTACGTGAGACAGGTTGCACCGATTGACATGCACTTGATGCATAAGGTGGCTAGCGGGTGTCTGTCTATCCCACTTTAGTCGTATTGGATTCGATGAAGAGGGTCCTTATGAAGGGTAAATAGCAATTGGCATATCACCGTTGTGGCTTTTGCGTAGGTAAGAAACGTTCTTGCTAGAAACCCATAGCAGCCACGTAAAACATGCAACAACAATTAGAGGACGTCTAACTTGTTTTTGCAGGGTATGCTATGTGATGTGATATGGCCAAAAGGATGTGATGAATTATATATATGTGATGTATGAGATTGATCATGTTCTTGTAATAGGAATCATGACTTGCATGTCAATGATTATGACAACCGGTAGGAGCCATAGGAGTTGTCTTAATTTATTGTATGACCTGCGTGTCAATGAAAACGCCATGTAATTACTTTACTTTATTGCTAACCGTTAGCCATAGTAGTAGAAGTAATAGTCGGCGAGACAACTTCATGAAGACACGATGATGGAGATCATGATGATGGAGATCATGGTGTCATGCCGGTGACGAAGGTGATCATGCCGCGCCTCGAAGATGGAGATCAAAAGGCGCAAGATGATATTGGCCATATCATGTCACTTTATTATTTGCATGTGATGTTTGTCATGTTTACATCTTATTTGCTTAGAACGACGGTAGCATAAATAAGATGATCCCTCACTAAAATTTCAAGAGATGTGTTCCCCCTAACTGTGCACCATTGCGAAGGTTCGTTGTTTCGAAGCACCATGTGATGATCGGGTGTGATAGATTCTAACGTTCGCATACAACGGGTGTAAGCCAGATTTACACATGCGAAACACTTAGGTTGACTTGACGAGCCTAGCATGTACAGACATGGCCTCGGAACACAAGAGACCGAAAGGTCGAACATGAGTCGTATAGAAGATACGATCAACATGGAGATGTTCACCGATGATGACTAGTCCGTCTCACGTGATGATCGGACACGGCCTAGTTGACTCGGATCATGTATCACTTAGATGACTAGAGGGATGTCTATCTGAGTGGGAGTTCATTAAATAATTGATTAGATGAACTTAATTATCATGAACATAGTCAAAAGGTCTTTGCAAATTATGTCGTAGCTTACGCTTTAGTTCTACTAAGATATATTCCTAGAGAAAATTTAGTTGAAAGTTGATAGTAGCAATTATGCGGACTGGGTCCGTAAACTGAGGATTGTCCTCATTGCTGCACAGAAGCTTATGTCCTTAATGCACCGCTCGGTGTGCTGAACCTCGAGCGTCGTTTGTGGATGTTGCGAACATCTGACATACACGTTTTGATGACTACGTGATAGTTCAGTGCGTAATGTTGAACGGTTTAGAATTGAGGCACCGAAGACATTTTGAAACGTCGCGGAACATATGAGATGTTCCAAGAGCTGAAATTGGGATTTTAGGCTCATGCCCACGTCAAGAGGTATGAGACCTCTGACAAGTTTCTTAAGCCTGCAAACTAAGGGAGAAAAGCTCAACCATTGAGCATGTGCTCAGATTGTCTGAGTACTACAATCGCTTGAATCGAGTGGGAGTTAATCTTCCAGATGAGATAGTGATGGTTCTCCAAAGTCACCGCCACCAAGCTAGTGGAGCTTCGTGATGAACTCTAACAAATCAGGGATAGATATGATGATCCTTGAGCTATTCGCGATGTTTGACACCGCGAAAGTAGAAATCAAGTAGGAGCATCAATTGTTGATGGTTAGTAAAACCACTAGTTTCAAGAAGGGCACGGGCAACAAGGGATACTTCATGAAACGGCAAATCAGTTGCAGCTCTAGTGAAGAAAGCCAAGGTTGAACCCAAACCTGAGACTAAGTGCTTCTGTAATGAGGGGAACGATCACTGAAGCAGAACTACCCTAGATACTTGGTAGATGAGAAGGCAGGCAAGGTCAACAGAAGTATATTGAATATACATTATATTAATGTGTACTTTACTAGTACTCCTAGTAGCACCAGGGTATTAGATACCGGTTCGGTTGCTAAGTGTTGGTAACTCGTAATAAAAGCTGCGGAATAAACGGAGACTAGCTAAAGATGAGATGACGATATGTGTTGGAAGTGTTTCCAAGGTTGATGTGATCAAGCATCGCATGCTCCCTCTACCATCGAGATTGGTGTTAAACCTAAATATTTGTTATTTGGTTTTTGTGTTGAGCATAGACATGATTGGATTATGTTTATCGCAATGCGGTTATTCATTTAAGGAGAATAATGGTTACTCTTTTTGAATAATACCTTCAAATGGTCTTGCACCTAAAATGAATGGTTTATTGAATCTCGATCATAGTGATACACATGTTCATGCCAAAAGATATAAGATAGTAATGATAGTACCACATACTTGTGGCACTGCCATTTGAGTCATATTGGCATAAAACGCATGAAGAAGCTCCATGTAGATGGATCTTTGGACTCACTCATTTTTGAAAAGATTGAGACATGCGAACCATGTCTATTAGTATGAAGAAAGTCCATAGAGATGGATCGTTTGGACTCACTTGATTTTGAATCACTTGAGACATGCAAATCATACCACATGGGCAAGATGACTGAAAGGCCTCGTTTTCAGTAAGATGGAACAAGAACGCAACTTGTTGGAAGTAATACATTTTGATGTGTGCAGTCCAATGAGTGCTGAGGCATGCAGTGGATATCGTTATGTTCTTACTTCACAGATGATTTGAGTAGATGCTGAGAATATTTACTTGATGAAACACAAGTCTGAATTATTGAAAGGTTCAAGTAATTTCAGAGTGAAGTTGAAGATCGTCGTGACAAGAGGATAAAATGTCTATGATATGATCATAGAGATGAATATCTGAGTTACGAGTTTGGCACACAATTAAGACATTGTGGAAATTGTTTCACAACTAATACCGCCTGGAACACCATAGTGTGATGGTGTGTCCGAACATCATAACTGCACCCTATTGGATATGGTGCATACCATGATGTCTCTTATCGAATTACCACTATCGTTTATGGGCTAGGCATTAGAGACAACCGCATTCACTTTAAATAGGGCACCACGCAATTCCGTTGAGACGACACCGTATGAACTATGGTTTAGAGAAACCTAAGTTGTCGTTTCTTAAAAGTTTGGGGCTGCGATGCTTATGTGAAAAAGTTTCAGGCTGATAAGCTCGAACCCAAAGCGGATAAATGCATCTTCATAGAATACCCAAAACAGTTGGGTATATACCTCCTATTTCAGACCTGGAAGCAAAAGTGATTGTTTCTAGAAACGGGTCCATTCTCGAGGAAAAGTTTCTCTCGAAAGAATTGAGTGGGAGGATGGTGGAGACTTGATGAGGTTATTGAACCATGACTTCAGCTAGTGTGTAGCAGGGCACAGGAAGTTGTTCCTATGGCACCTACACCAATTGAAGTGGAAGCTTATGATAGTGATCATGAAACTTCGGATCAAGTCACTACCAAACCTCATAGGACGACAAGGATGCATGCTACTTCAGAGTGGTACGTAATCCTGTCTTGGAAGTCATGTTGCTGGACAACAATGAACCTACGAGCTATGGAGAAGCGATGGTGGGCCCAGATTCCGACGAATGGCTCGAGGCCATAAAATCCGATAGAGGATCCATGTATAAAAACAAAGTGTAGACTTTGGAAGAACTACTTGATGGTCGTAAGGCTGTTGGGTGCAGATGGATTTTAAAAGGAAGACAGACAATGATGGTAAGTGTCACCATTAAGAAAGCTCGACTTGTCGTTAAGATGTTTTCCAGCAAGTTCAAGGAGTTGACTGCGATGAGACTTTCTCACTCGTAGCGATGCTAAGAGTCTGTTGGAATTATATTAGCAGTTACTGCATTCTTTATGAAATCTTGCAGATAGGATGTCAAAACATTGTTTCCTCGACGATTTTCTTGAGGAAAGGTTGTATGTGATACACCAGAAGGTTTTGTCAATCCTGAAATATGCTAACAAGTATGCAAAGCTCCAGCAATCCTTCTAAGGACTGGAGTAAGCATCTCGGAGATGGAATGTACGCTTTGATGAGATGATCAAAGATTTTGGGTTTTTACAAAGTTTATGAGAAACTTGTATTTCCAAAGAAGTGAGTGGGAGCACTATAGAATTTTTGATGAGTATATGTTGTTAACATATTGTTGATCAGAAATGATGTAGAATTTCTGGAAAGCATACAGGGTTATTTGAAAAGTGTTTTTCAATGGAAAACCTGGATTAAGCTACTTGAACATTGAGCATCAAGATCTATAAGGATAGATCAAAAAACGCTTAATAGTACTTTCAAATGAATACATACCGTGACAAGATTTTGAAGGAGTTCAAAATAGATCAGCAAAGAAGGAGTTCTTGGCTGTGTTACAAGGTGTGAGTATTGAGTAAGACTCAAGACCTGACCACGGCAGAAGAGAGAGCAAGGACGAAGGTCGTCCCCTATGCTTTAGACGTAGGCTCTACAGTATGCTATGCTGTGTACCGCACCTGAAGTGTGCCTTGCCATGAATTAGTCAAGGGGTACAAGAGTGATCCAGGAATGGATCACATGACAGCGGTTGAACTTATCCTTAGTAACTAGTGGACTAAGGAATTTTCTCGATTATGGAGGTGGTAAAAGAGTTCGTCGTAAAGGGTTACGTTGATGCAAACTTTGACACTAATCCGGATGACTCTGAGTAGTAAACCGGATTCGTATAGTAGAGCAGTTATTTGGAATAGCTCCAAGTAGCGCGTGGTAGCTGCATCTACAAGATGACATAGAGATTTGTAAAGCACACACGGATCTGGAAGGTTGAGACCCGTTGACTAAAAACCTCTCTCACAAGCGAGATATGAACAAACCCCATGGGTGTTGGATTCATTACAATCACATAGTGATGTGAACTAGATTATTGACTCTAGTGCAAGTGGGAGACTGTGGGAAATATGCCCTAGAGGCAATAATAAAATGGTTATTATTGTATTTCCTTGTTCATGATAATTTTCTATTGTTCATGCTATAATTGTATTAACTGGAAACCGTAATACATGTGTGAATACATAGACCACAACATGTCCCTAGTAAGCCTCTAGTTGACTAGCTCGTTGATCAATAGATGGTTATGGTTTCCTGACCATGGACATTGGATGTCATTGATAACGGGATCACATCATTAGGAGAATGATGTGATGGACAAGACCCAATCCTAAGCATAGCACAAGATCGTGTAGTTCGTTTGCTAAGAGCTTTTCTAATGTCAAGTATTGTTTCCTTAGACCATGAGATTGTGCAACTCCCGGATACCGTAGGAATGCTTTGGGTGTACCAAACGTCACAACGTAACTGGGTGGCTATAAAGGTACACTACAGGTATCTCCGAAAGTGTCTGTTGGGTTGGCACGAATCGAGACTGGGATTTGTCACTCCGTATGACGGAGAGGTATCTCTGGGCCCACTCGGTAATGCATCATCATAATGAGCTCAATGTGACTAAGTAGTTAGTCACGGGATCATGCATTACGGAACGAGTAAAGTGACTTGCCGGTAACGAGATTGAACGAGCTATTGGGATACCGACGATCGAATCTCGGGCAAGTAACATACCGATTGACAAAGGGAATTGTATACGGGATTGATTGAATCCCGGACATCGTGGTTCATCCGATGAGATCAGCATGGAACATGTGGGAGCCAATATGGGTATCCAAATCCCGCTATTGGTTATTGGCCGGAGAGGTGTCTCGGTCATGTCTGCATGGTTCCCGAACCCGTAGGGTCTACACACTTAAGGTTCGATGACGCTAGGGTTGTAAGGAAGGTTTGTATGTGATTACCGAATGTTGTTCGGAGTCCCGGATGAGATCCCGGACGTCACGAGGAGTTCCGGAATGGTCCGGAGGTAAAGATTTATATATGGGAAGTCACCATACAGTCACCGGAAATATTCGGGGGTATACCGGTATTGTACCGGGACCACCGGAGGGGTTCCGGGGGTCCACCGGGAGGGTCCACCTGCCCCGGAGGGCCTTATGGGCTGTAGGTGGAAGGGAACCAGCCCTTAGTGGGCTGGGCGCCAACCCCCCTAGGGCCCATGTGCCTAGGGTTTGGGGGAAACCCTAAAGGGGGGCGCCCCCTTGCTTGGGGGGCAAGCCATCTCCCCCTGGCCGCCGCCCCTCCCACCAGATGGGATCTGAGGGGGCCGGCCCCCCTCTCCCTTGCCCCTATATATAGTGGAGGGGTGGGAGGGCAGCCATACCTTTCCCAAGGCGCATCCCCTCCCGTCTCCAACACCTCTCCTCCTCCGCGTGTGCTTGGCGAAGCCCTACAGGAGAACTGTCACTCCACCACCACCACGCCGTCGTGCTGCTGTTGGAGCCTTCTTCCTCAACCTCTCCCTCCTCCTTGCTGGATCGAGGCGTGGGAGACGTCCCCGGGCTGTACGTGTGTTGAACGCGGAGGCGCCGTCCGTTCGGCGCTAGATCGGATCTTCCGCGATTTGAGTCGCCGCGAGTACGACTCCATCAACCGCGTTCTTGTAACGCTTCCGCTTAGCGATCTTCAAGGGTATGAAGATGCACTCCCCCTCTCTTGTTGCTAGCATCTCCTAGATTGATCTTGGTGACACGTAGGAAATTTTTTGAATTATTGCTACGTTCCCCAATAGAAAGAAGTGGTAAGAAGTAAAATATTAAAGTTTCTAGAAGCAGGTATAATCTATCCCATAGCTGATACTAGATTGGTGAGTCCCGTTCATTGTGTCCCTAAGAAAGGAGGCATTACCGTTGTTCCTAATGATAAAAATGAACTTAATTATTCCACAAAGGATTGTTACTGGCTATAGAATGGTGATTGATTTTAGAAAACTAAATAAAGCAACTAGAAAAGATCATTACCCTTTGCCTTTTATTGATCAAATGCTAGAAAGATTATCGAAGCACACACACTTTTGCTTCCTTGATGGATACTCCATTTTTTTCTCAAATACCTGTTTCACAACCTGATCAAGAGAAAACCACCTTTACTTGCCCTTTTGGCACTTATGATTATACACTAGTACAGCGACGTGCTATACAAACGGTTTTTAACCCCTTTCCGCGACGACATTTGGAACCGTCGCCAAGTGAGTGTGGGTGATAGGGGGTCCTTCCCACACGACCTAGAAACCGTCGGGATAGGCCCTCCTGGGACACCAAATGAGCTCGTGTGCGATCGGGCGAGGCATCGAAACCCAATCATTTCCGTAGGTATGTACATCCCACACGATGAATCCTAGAAAAATATTTCCGTAGGTATGTATATCACACAAAGTTCTTTGTATGGAAACGTTTGTGCAAGGTGGCCTAACGCAAACAGTTCACTGCCGGAAGCCGTGTGTGATAGTTGTTCGAACACGCCTACTTTCTAGAAACCGTGCAGGTTGTTTGAGTTCATCGCCCATGGTGCTGTCTGAGTAACCGTCTGCAATAGAAAACCCTAATAAGTAGGGTAATTATCCTATTATTGATAATCCATGTACTAATCAAATTGATATTTCTTATAAAACACACCAGATATTTCATATCCGTTTAACAGCAACCAGGATTTCATAATCGAATTACATCAGATAGCTTCGGCACTCAGTTACGCCATTACACAACAGCACCAAGTTTCACATGCAGCATCAAAAACCTTTGGAAAGTAGCATCATACACGGTAAATAGACAGATGAATCTCGTCTGGGAAACTGCAGAAGCGGAAGGCAAATATGGAGCCTTCAGTGATGTTGAATGTCCTTGCAGATTTAGGCTAGTGGCTATGGATAATTTCCCGCCCAACCTTCGTCCTCTTCAGCAAGACTTCAATATTGTACCATGGGTGTTGAATGAATACCTTCCTTGCCTCTTGACCATGCATGTGGTTTGAGAGGTAATCATCGATGAACTGCTTTGAAAAGTACTGAAAACAAAGCTATGCATAAATCGCTGTTATAAATTTTGAAATGGCGCAAGGGGTAAAAACAAGGTAAAAGAGTTAGTACCATCCTATAGTTGACTGATGTCTTCTTCATTGTGCAAACAAAGATCTTGTTGTTATTCGTCGCAAGTTTCTTCATCCTAACAATCTTTCTGAGTTTCTTGACTTGACTGATATTCATGGACATCTCATTTCCCCATATGCAAAATGGGTCGAACAGTGGTCTAAGCCTCTGACAGCAGGACCTACATGTGCAAGACCAAATTGTAAGAAACCTAAATATTAGAATGATTCCTGCAACTGCACAATAATGTGCTATTAGCCAAAGGACCCTGCTTGAACAAACCTCGATGGTAAACCGCAGTGTCTCCCATTGTTTCCCTGCAACACACATAAGGAAGATCTTGATCAGGTTAACTGAGAGTTTCCATACTATCAGTAGAATATGTATTGAGTACAGCCAAATTCGATTGGTGTCACATGCATAACAATACAAAAATTGTACCCACAACAAATGAAAATCAAATTGCAGAACTGAACCAAACAGTTAAATGGACAGCAGACCAAATGAACCAAAATAGTTAACTGAGCACGACATTGCAGAATAGAAACATGTACTAGAAGATAAGACAGTTAACAAAACAAAGAATGCTTGAGAACAGTACTACAAAATGTAGCAATTGTTGGACCAAAGTGTTAACTGAACATTGCATTTCAGAGGACCAAACTGTTAACTGAACATCAGACTGCATATTAACATTACAGAGGACAAATCACTAGAAGGCACTGGCGGTGGCCTCGCGAAAACAGAACGAACTGTATTTTAAAGTAGACAACCACGTGGCAGTGTCACCGGTGGCCTCAAGGACGAGGTGCTCTTCCAAGTTCTGGCAGTCAACACGCATGGCAGCCATAGCGACCTCGTGCACGCGTGCGGCCGCATGCTACTGAACTCCACGTTATACTGTGTGCAAAATGGCTGTGGGCAGCACTTAATAGGAGGAAGGGGGCAGTGATTTCGGTGGAAGGTGTCGCGTTATCGGTCGGGGCATGTGGGACGGGAAAGGAGGAGGATGGTGTGGGTGTGGTGTGGATTACCTGACCATATCGACGAGGCCGCGCAGCAAGAAGAAGGGTCGGCGGTGAGGAGTCCGCGCATCAAGAAGAAGGGTCGGCGGCGAGGAGTCCGCGCAGCAAGAAGAAGGGTCGCCGGCGAGGAGGCGACGCTGCAAGAAGAAGGGTCGCCGGCGATGAGGCGGCGCTGCAAGAAGAACGGTAGCCGGCGAGGAGGCGGCGCTGCAAGAAGAAGGGTCGCCGGTGAGGAGGCTGAGCTGCCAGTAAGCAGCAGTAAAGGTTTGAACTTGGAACGCAAGGAGGAATAGTGAAAATGTGGCTTTTGGTGGGAGGGAGGGGGCGGGGAGATAGATATTTCCGCGGTGGCAAAAATTTCGCTCAGTCCCGCGAGAAACTGGCGCGCAAGTGTGGTTCAAGCGGGGGCGGTGGACTGTAGACGACAAAGCTTCCTACGTAAGCTAGACAAGACGGTGCACCAAGATATTTTATATCGCATCCCACACGATTCTTTCTAGTAAACTGTTTGTGGTATGCCTGATTTTTTCATTATGTTTTGAAAGACAAGATGGTGTTATGGAGGGAAAGGATGGTGTTTGAATTGCTAGAACATTTACGTACAGTGAACATGCAACTAGTACATGAGTGTCGTGTTTATATTTGGAATTATTCCGGGTTCGTTTGGCATTTTTATGCATTAATTGAGTTTCTGGGCATTTAATGTGCATAATTCAAATTTGAACTACAAGCACATGCTCCAATGCACCAAAGTTTGTTGAAAAATCACATGTGTGTCTTTGGGTGAATTTCTAGGTCCCATGCAAGAAATGGGAATGCAATTCAAACATGTGGGCGTCGTGGCTCGGCCGGAAAGATTGAGAAACTTGGTTTTTTAATTCCTATAAACCCAAAACACGGCTGAAAATCATGAAACTTGGTATGGTGTCATGACATGGCACCAACATGCTGCGGTAATTTTCTTGGCCGAATTGGGACAAGCTTCGGTGTAAGCTTCTTGCAAACCGGAGCTTCCCTCAAGAAGGCTCGTGGTTCCAAGAGGGAACGTGTCACCTCCGTGTACGAAATGACATACGTACACTGCCTTCTCCCGCCTTAATTTTTTGACATAGGCAGATTAGACCAAATAGAAGTATCGTGCTAAATTTTGGAATTATTTCGGGTTCGTTTGGCCTTTTTTATACATTAATTGAGTTTCTGCACATTTAATGTGCATAATTCAAATTTGAACTACAAGCACATGCTCCAGTGCACCAAAGTAGGTTGAAAAATCACATGTGCATCCTTGGGTGAATTTCTAGGTCCCATGCAAGAAATGGGAATGAAATTCAAATATCTGGGCGTCGTGGCTCGGCCGGAAAGATTGAGAAACTTGGGTTTTTAATTCCTGTAAATCCAAAACACGCCTAAAAATCATGAAACTTGGCATGGTGTCATGACATGGCACCAACATGCTACAGTAATTTTTTTGGCCGAATTGGGACAAGCTTTGGTGTAAGCTTCTTGCAAACCGGAGCTTCCCTCAAGAAGGCTCGTGGTTCCGAGAGGGAACGTGTCACTTCCATGTACGAAATGACATACGTACACTGCCTTGTCCCGCCTTAATTTTTTTACACAGGCAAATTAGACCAAATAGAAGTATCGTGCTAAATTTTGGAATTATTCCGGGTTCGTTTGTCCTTTTTTCTACATTAATTGAGTTTCTGCGCATTTAATGTGCATAATTCAAATTTGAACTACAAGCACATGATCTAGTGCACCAAACTTGGTTGAAAAATCACATGTGTGTCCTTGGGTGAATTTCTAGGTCCCATGCAAGAAATGGGAATGAAATTCAAACATCTGGGCGTCGTGGCTCGGCCAGAAAGATTGATAACTTGGTTTTTTAATTCCTGTAAATCCAAAACACGCTTGAAAATCATGAAACTTGGCATGGTGTCATGACATGGCACCAACATGCTGTGGTAATTTTTTTGGCTGAATTGGGACAAGCTTTGGTGTAAGCTTCTTGCAAACCGGAGCTTCCCTCAATAAGGCTCGTGGTTCTGAGAGGGAACATGTCACCTCCATGTGCGAAACGACATACGTATACTGCCTTCTCCCGCCTTAATTTTTTTACACAGGCAGATTAGACCAAATAGAAGTATCGTGCTAAATTTTGGAATTATTCCGGGTTCATTTGGCCTTTTTTATACATTAATTGAGTTTCTGCGCATTTAATTTGCATAATTCAAATTTGAACTACAAGCACATGCCCCAGTGCACCAAAGTTGGTTGAAAAATCACATGTGTGTCCTTGGGTGAATTTCTAGGTCCCATGAAAGAAATGTGAATGAAATTCAAACATCTAGGCATCGTGGCTCGGCCGGAAAGATTGAGAAACTTGTTTTTTAATTCCTGTAAATCCAAAACACGCCTGAAAATCATGAAACTTGGCATGGTGTAATGACATGGCACCAACATGCTGTGGTAATTTTTCTGTCCGATTTGCGAAGGCGCACACATTAACAATCAACAAAGTCATTTTGGAACAATTGTTGTCACGTTACAAATCGGAAACACAAGTATTATTGAAACCGTGGGCGTTCTACTTACCAATTACGTGCCGCCACACGTCCCCTTTTTTATTGGCTAGGAGGTGCCGTGCAGGGTAGCTATTTGAGTACAGGAGGCGTGCAATCAGACCCCTGCGCGTGCTCATCGGGAGGAGAGCCCTTTGACCTCTACCCGCCGCGCACCTCCCTCCCAATGTCTCCATTAATGGCGACCGAGCCCCTGTTCTACGACGTGCCTATATGTCTCACTTGCCTGAGATTTCAGAGAGAAAAATGAAAATCTGAAAAGCAAGCATGATGAATATGAGGATGATGACAATGGATAATAATTGTCTTACATATTTAGGAACATAATTAAAATCCCCGCGAAAAAAGGAACATAATTAAAAAAAGGCCACATGTGGCAGCGCCTGAAATACACAAGGGCAAAAGAAGAAGGAAGACAACGATCTGGCTCGCTGATCTCTACTTTCTTGATCCGTTGCTGCAGGCCGCGCGAACTAGTCTCCGCGACGAGCGGCGATGAGCTCTTTCTTGTCCTCAAGATGCTGCTTGAGAGCATCGACGGATTTCTCCACCAGCCTTCTGCGCTCGATGCACAGCATGGCATTCTCGTCCATAAGTTTCTCGACGATGACGCCGGTCCTCTTCAACAAGGCAGTGGTCTCCTCCTGCTGCTCCGCACTTCCGACGATCTTTGCCCTCAGTAGGTCGCGCTCGACCCGGAGCTTCGCATTGCTCTCATTTAGTTGCCAGATGACGCCGGCAAAAGAGGCTTTCATGTCGTCCTGCAACCTGGCCCAGCCGGAGATCTGATCCATCTAGCTATGGACGATTGCATGCATGCGCCTGTAAGTGTCCTCACCTGCCCGCGAGACATTTTCCCAGGCTTCCGCGGCGCGGCGGGACATCTCTGCTGCATTCGCGGCACGACGGGACATCTCTTCTGCTTCCGCGGCGCGGCCGGACCAGTCTGCCGCATCGACGGCACGGCGGGACCTGCGTGCTGCTTCGGTGACACGGCGGGACCTCTGTGCTGCTATGGCCGCGTGGCGGGACATGTCGGCCGCGTTCGCGGTGAGGCGGGACATATTTGTGCTTCCGCTTCCATGCTCGCATTTCCTTGGTGGCAATCTCTCGACCCAGAACTCACGCTGGCCATGGCTGATGCAAGGGTATATATGATGATGAATGACTTGTTTGTTTTTGTGGATGAGGAGTTGAGGAGGAATGTCCAGTCATCTTGGAGTAGTAGTATTTATAACCAAGTACTAATATGCTCCTAAGTGGGAAACCGTTTAGTTTTGACCAGTGTGAACAGGTTTGCAATTTGGAATGTGACAGGACCCATGCTCAAAATTTACTGACGGTTATAAGTGCGGCACTATTCCCGGAAGGCGTAACGTGGGCACGTACGCCTTCTTGGCCGCGTACATGGCGTTTGCACCATAGGGTGCACCGCAATAGGCAATGTCAGCACATGTCTTGTTCCAACAACCGTGCGCGCTCGTCATTACCATCGCGCATGCTTCTTTTAATTAGAATGTGTGTGCCCGTCTAGCGCACACACGTTGATCTATCTAACTGTTTCAGTTTGTTGTGGCTAATCGCAAACAGTTCATCCGTGTGAAGTGTATGCCATCAATCGCAGACACTTTGATCTGGCTGACTCGTTTATGTTCTGTTGCCTTATGGCAAACAATTAATCCTTCTGAAGCGTATGCCCTCAATGGCACACACCTTTATCTAGCTGCCCATTTCTATTGTTCCTCCTCATCACAAATAGTTCATCCGAGTGAACCGTATGCTGTATATCGCACACGCCTTCATCTGGCTGCCCGTTTCTTTTGTTCTGCCTCATCGCAAATAGTTCATTGAACTGAACCGTATGCCCTGCATCGCACACGCAACTAAAATCTGAACCGTGTTTGATGGCTCCGCCATCGCAAACGTTTTGCACCTTTTTTGACGGTTCTTTTACACCACCGTTTGCGATTATTGCATCGCACACAGTTTCGTCGAATGGTCTCTGATCGTAGTGTCACGTTAGCAGCATCCTGCAGTAGTGATAGATGCATGCCTTTTGGTTTATGCAATGCACCTTCTACCTTTCAAAGATGTATGACTGCTATATTCTCTGATTTTTATGAAAATATTTTTGAGGTTTTCATGGATGATTTTTTTGTATATGGATCTTCTTTTGATGATTGCTTAAGCAACCTTGATCGAGTTTTGTAGAGATGGGAGCAAACTAATCTTGTCTTGAATTGGGAGAAGTGCCACTTTATGGTTAATGAAGGTATTGTCTTGGGGCATAAAATTTCTGAACGAGGTATCGAAGTGGATAAAGCTAAAGTTGATGCAATTGAGAAAATGCCATGTCCTAAAGATGTCAAAGGTATTTGTAGTTTCCTTGGTCATGCTAGTTTCTATAGGAGATTTATTAAAGACTTCTCTAAAATTTCTAGGCCCCGTACAATATTTTACAAAAGGATGTTCCATTTGTTTTTGATGATGATTGTGTAGAAGCCTTTGGAACACTTAAGAAAGCCTTGATTTCTGCACCTATATATTGTTCGACCACCTGATTGGAACTTGCCTTTTGAAATTATGTGTGATGCTAGTGATTATGCTGTTGGTGCTATTCTAGGACAAAGAGTTGATAAGAAATTAAATGTTATCCATTATGCTAGCAAAACTCTAGATAGTGCCCAAAGAAATTATGCTACTACTGAAAAAGAATTTTTAGCAGTTGTGTTTGCTTGTGATAAATTCAGATCCTATATTGTTGACTCTAAAGTTACTGTTCACACAGATCATGCTGCTATTAAATATCTTATGGAAAAGAAAGATGCTAAGCCTAGACTCATTAGATGGGTTCTCTTGCTACAAGAATTTGATTTACATATAACTGATAGAAAAGGACCTGAGAACCCCGTAGCTGATAACTTGTCTAGGTTAGAGAATATCCTTGATGACCGACAACTTATTAATGATAGCTTTCCTGATGAACAATTAGCTGCAATAAATGTTTCTCATAACACTCCCTGGTATGTTCACTATGCTAATTATATTGTTGCTAAATACATACCACCTAGTTTCACATACCAACAAAAGAAAAAAAATTCTTTTATGATTTAAGACATTACTTTTGGGATGACCCACATCTTTATAAAGGAGTAGACGGTATTATTAGACGTTGTGACCTGAGCATGAACATGAACAAATCCCACGGAAATGTCACTCCGAAGCTTATGGAGGGCATCATGCGGGAGATAGAACTGGTCACAAGGTATTGCAATCTGGTTTTTATTGGCCAACTCTCTTCAAGGATGCCCGTAAGTTTGTTTTATCTTGTGATGAATGTCAACAAATTGGTAATATTGGTAAGCGTTAAGAAATGCCTATGAATTATTCACTTGCTGGTTAACCATTTGATGTTTGGGGTTTTGATTATATGGGGCCTTTTCCTTCCTCTAATGGGTATACACATATTTTGGTTGATGTTGGTTACGTTACTAAGAGGGTAGAAGCTATTGATGCGGCTTGAACTACGCCAGTATTTCCCCAAAGAGGAAGGGATGATGCAGCACAGCTACGTAGGTATTTCCCTCAGTGATGAGACCAAGGTTATCGAACCAGTAGGAGAACCACGCAACACCACGTAAACAACTCCTGCACACAAAAAACAAATACTTGCAACCCGACGTAAGAGAGGGGTTGTCAATCCCTCACGGGTAAAAAGATAGGTAAAATTGTAGTAGATTGGATAAATAGATCTCGCGGGAACGCGAGATAAAATAAATAAATAAAAATTGCAGCAAGGTATTTTTTGGTTTTTGGATTAACAGATATGAAAATAAAAGAAAATAATAATAGATCGCGAAGGCAAATATAATAAAGAAGAGACCCCGGGGCCGTAGATTTTACTAGTGGCTACTCTCAAGTAAATAGCAACAGTGGGTAAACAAATTACTGTTGGGCAATTGATAGAACTTCAAATAATCATGACGATATCTAGGCAATGATCATTATATAGGCATCACGTCCAAGATAAGTAGACCGACTCCTAGCTGCTTCTACAACTATTACTCCACACATCGACCGCTATCCAGCATGAATCTAGTGTATTAAGTTCATGGGGAAATGGAGTAATGTAATAAGAACGATGACATGATGTCGACAATATCTATTTATGTAGAAATAGACCCCATCTTGTTATCCTTAATAGCAACGATACATATGTGTCGGGTCCCCTTTTGTCACTGGGATCAAGCACCGTAAGATCAAACCCATCACAAAGCACCTCTTCCCATGGCAAGAAAAATCGATCTAGTTCGCCTAACTAAACCAAAGATTCGAAGAATAAATATGAGGCTATAAGTAATCATGCATATAAGAGATCAAAAGACTCAAATAACTTTCATGGATAAAAACATAGATCTGATCATAAACTCAAAGTTCACCGGATCCCAACAAACACACCGCAAAAAGAGTTACATCAAATAGATCTCCAAGAGACTATTGTATTGAGAATCAAGAGAGAAAGAGGAAGCCATCTAGCTACTAACTACGGACCTGAAGGTCTACAAAAGACTACTCACGCATCATCGGAGAGGCACCAATGAGGACGATGAACACCTCCATGATGGTGTTTAGATTGGGTCTGGTGTTTATGGAACTTGCGGCGGCTGGAATTGATTTTCGTCGACTCCCCTAGGGTTTCTGTAATATTGGGGTATTTATAGAGCAAAGAGGCGCTGCGGGAGGCCATCGAGGTGGGCACAACCTACCTGGGCGCGCCTGGGGGCCCAGGCGCTCCCTGGTGGGTTGTGCCTCCCTTGAGGCACCCCTAGGTACTTCTCCGGCCCATTGTATGTCTTCTGGTCCATAAAAATTCCACAAAAAGTTTTGCTGCATTTGGACTCCGTTTGATATTGATTTTCTGCGATGTAAAAAACAAGCAAAAAACAACAACTCGCACTTGGCACTATGTCAATAGGTTAGTCCCAAAATATGATATAAAATGATTGTAAAACATCCAAGAATTATAATATAACAACATGGAACAATCAAAAATTATAGATACGTTGGAGACGTATCAGCATCCCCAAGCTTAATTCCTGCTCGTCCTCGAGTAGGTAAATGATAAAAACAGAATTTTTGATGTGGAATGCTGCCTAACATGTTCATCACATATTCTTTCTTTTATAGCATGGACAATTGGAGTTTTATATGGTTCAAAGCAATAGTCTAGTTTTGACATGAGGACTTTAATACTCAAGCATATCAACAAGCAACCATGTTTGTCAAAATATCAACGCTAAAGCAAGTTATCCCTAGCCCATTATGCTCAATCATTGATCCATTCATGAAACACACTCGCATATTAGCTACACCCAATGCTCAAGTACGATCATAGTGCCCCTTAGTTGGTGCTTTATAAGAGAAGATGGAGACTCAAGTAAAAATAAAAATTGCATAAAGTAAATAGGAAGGCCCTTCACAGAGGGAAGTAGGGATTTGTAGAGGTGCCAGAGCTCAAAGGGAAAAAGATAGAGATAAAACATTTTGGGTGGCATGCTTTTCCTGTCAACGAAAATGATCGAGTAGTTCCCAATACTTTCCATGCTGGATATATCATAGGCGGTTCCCAAATAGAAACTAAAGGTTATTCCTTTTTCCACCATACTTTCACTTTCCATGGCTAACCGTATCCACGGGTGCCTTCCATACCAACACTTTCCAAGGAATTTATTATTTGACAACATAAAGTAAATTCATTTTTCATTTCTGGACTGGGCATCCCTAATACCTTTGTCGTACTCTCATGCAATGACAAGTGAATAAACACTCATCTTGAGAATAACACGTCTATCACGGAAATATATCAGCCACCCCCTATCGTTTCATGAGCGGTACGAGCACACAAAAGAGAAGTTTATTTTGAAAATTATATATGGCACATACAAATTTGCTTAGAACGGCAAAAAATACCGCATATAGGTAGGTATAGTGGACTCATATGGCAAAACTGGTTTAAAGGATTTTGGATGCACAAGTAGTGATCGTACTTAGTGCAAAATGAAGGCTAGCAAAAGATTGAGAAACAACCAACCAAGTAATGAAAAATCTCATAAGCGAGCATTAAGCATAACTAACACCGAATAATGCACCAAGTAGGATGTAATTTCATTGCATAACTATTGACTTTCGTGATTGCATAGGGAATCACAAACCTTAACACCAATATTCTTACTAAAGCATAACATCAACATGACTCACCTATTATATCAACATATCTCAAAAGTATTAAAATGAATCAAGTTTATTTTGTCCAATGATCTTCATGAAAGTTTTTATTATATCCTCGTTGGATATCTATCACTTCGGGACTAGTTTCATATGTTGCTTTTGATAAGCTCAAACAAATATAAGTGAAGAACATGAGCATAAAAAATTTCTTCTCTCAAAATAATTTAAGTGAAGAAAGAGAGAATTTCTTAATTTTTTTACTAACTCTCAAATAAATCTAAGTGAAGCATGAGAGAATTTCTTCAAAAATACTAAAGCACACCATGCTCAAAAAGATATAAGTGAAGCACTAGAGCAATTCCATCGCTAAAAAATATTTAAGTGAAGCATAGAGAGCAATTCTAACAAGTCATGGCATAATTTTGGCTCTCTCAAATAGGTGTGTCCAGCAAGGATTCATGACTAAAAACACAAAGCAAAACAAGCAAAGACTCATATCATACAAGACACTCCAAGCAAAACTCATACTATGTGACGAATAAAAATATAGTTTCAAGTAAAATACCGATGGTTGTTAGAAGAAAGCGGGGATGCCACTCGGGGGCATCCCCAAGCTTAGTTGCTTGATACATCTTGAATATTTTCTTGGGGTGCCTCGGGCATCCCCAAGCTCAGCCTTTTGCTAATCCTTAGTCCTTCATCCATCGTAAAGTCACCCAAAACTTGAAAACTTCAATCACACAAAACTCAACAAAACCTTCGTGAGATCCGTTAGTATAGGAAAGCAAATCAATACTATAAGTACTGTTGAAAACCCATTCACATTTTATTTTTGCATTATACCTACTGTATTCCAACTTTTCTATGGCAAAAACTCTTAAAAGAAAACCATAGAATCATCAAAACAAGCACACAACGCAAAAAAAAAGCAGAATCTGTCAAAAACAGAACAGTCTGTAGCAATCTGGAGATTTCGAATACTTCTGTAACTCCAAAAATTCTGAAAAATTAGGAAAATGTGGGAAATTTGTATGTAAATCTTCTTGAAAAACAATCATTATTTTATCGCGCTTCTGTTAGAAATTAAAATTATTTATCTGGGCGCAAACGTTTCTGTTTTTCAGCAAGATCAAAGCAACTATCACCCAACATGATCCCAAAGGCTTTAGTTGGCACAAACACTAATTAAAACACCAAAAACACAATCATAACAGTAGCATAATTGTTGAAACACTCAAGAACAGAAAGAAAAGTACAAAAATGAATTTTATTCATTGGGTTGCCTCCCAACAAGCGCTATTGTTTTATGACCCTAGCTAGGCATAATTCAATGATTCAAGTATTGTCATCTTTATTTCTATTTTCCTTAGAGGTGTCCTTGTCGGGGGGGGGGGGTTTGTAAAGACAACATAGAACATCTTATCCGTACAGACTTTAGCACTATCAAGTTGCTTATCATCATATCCTTTTTGATTTCCGGCAACAATCCAAGAATAGTGTTGGTTAACAACATTGAAAACTTGTTGGATTATATCTAAAACAAGGACTTACTTTCTAAGATTCTCATAAAAGATTTGATTGTCCACAAGCAAATGTCTTAGCACATAATCACTATTATAAATAATTTCATCTATCACTGGTTTTTCACGATTCATACCATAGAAATCAAAAATTTCCCTTGCTTCCCGTACTGTGTAATCAAATTCATTCATAAGAACAAGGGTGGCCAACTTTTTAGCTTTAGGATTCTTTATAATAGGTAGCTCAAAAAACAATCTCTGCAAGGTAGGATGGGTACAGATAAATTTATTTTCAAGTTTCAGAACTAGTGCTGAAATAGCTTCCGCATAATATTTAGTCCTCTCAAGAATAGGAGCATCGTCAAGACTTAAATTTCCAACACAATTGAAAAATTCTTGGTTACGTTCTTTTCCTACAACATTCCCTTGCCCCAAAATAAAAGTTTTAGCATCCAGATTGCCAGATCGTCTAATTTTAGGAGTTAGGCCATCATCTATTTTTGCCATACCGAAATCACTCATGATTGCAAGCAAAAAGATAGATCTGACGAGAAAACGGCGAACGAAAAAGAGGACAAATAAAACGGCCAATTTTTGTGAAGTGGGGGAGAGGAAAATGAGAGGCAAATGGCAAATAATGTAAATTGCAAGGAGATGAGATTTGTGATTAGGAACCTGGTAGATGTTGATGATGTCTCCCCAGCAACGGCGCCAGAAATTCCTTTTGATGCGGCTTGAACTACGTCGGTATTTCCCCAAAGAGGATGGGATGACGCAGCACAACTACAGTAGGTATTTCCCTCAGTGATGGGACCAAGGTTATCGAACCAGTAGGAGAAACACCCAACACCACGTAAACAGCTCCTGCACACAAAGAACAAATACTTGCAACCCGACGTAAGAGAGGGGTTGGCAATCCCTCACGGGTAAAAAGATAGGTAACATTGTAGTAGATTGGATAAATAGATCTCGCGGGAACGCGAGATAAAATAAATAAATAAAACTTGCAGCAAGGTATTTTGGGGGTTTTGGATTAATAGATCTAAAAATAAAGGCAAATAAAAATAGATCGTGAAGGCAAATAAAATAAAGAAGAGACCCGGCGGCCGTAGATTTCACAAGTGGCTTCTCTCAAGAAAAATAGCAACGATGGGTAAACAAATTACTGTTGGGCAATTGATAGAACTTCAAATAATCATGATGATATCCAGGCAATGATCATTATATAGGCATCATGTCCAAGATTAGTAGACCGACTCCTGCCTGCATCTACTACTATTACTCCACACATCGACCGCTATCCAGCATGCATCTATTGTATTAAGTTCATGGGGAAATGGAGTAATGCAATAAGAACGATGACATGATGTAGACAAGATCAATTTATGTAGAAATAGACCCCATATTGTTATCCTTAATAGCAACGATACATATGTGTCGGTTCCCCTTCTATCACTGGGATCAAGCACCGTAAGATCGAACCCATCAGAAAGCACCTCTTCCCATGGCAAGTAAAATCAATCTAGTTGGCCTAACTAAACCAAAGATTCAAAGAAGAAATATGAGGTTATAAGTAATCATGCATATAAGAGACCAAAAGACTCAAATAACTTTCATGGATAAAAACATAGATCTGATCATAAACTCAAAGTTCATCAGATCCCAACAAACACACCACAAAAAGAGTTACATCAAATAGATCTCCAAGAGACCATTGTATGAGAATCAAGAGAGAGAGAGAGAGAGGAAGCCATCTAGCTACTAACTATGGACCCGAAGGTCTACAAAATACTACTCACGCATCATCGGAGAGGCACCAATGAGGATGATGAACCCCTTCGTGATGGTGTTTAGATGGGATCTGGTGTTTTTGGAACTTGCGGCGGCTGGCATTGATTCTCGTCGACTCCCGTAAGGTTTCTGGAATATTGGGGTATTTATAGAGCAAAGAGGCGGTGCAGGAGGCCACCAAGGTGGGCACAACCCACCTGGGCGTGCCTGGGGGCCTAGGCATGCCCTTGCGGGTTGTGCCTCCCTCGGGGCACCCCCAGGTTCTTCTCCGGCCCATTGGATGTCTTCTGGTCCATAAAAGTTCCACAAAAAGCTTCGCTGCATTTGGACTCCGTTTGATATTGATTTTCTGCGATGTTAAAAACAAGCAAAAAACAGCAACCGACACTTGGCACTATGTTAATAGGTTAGTCCCCGAAAATGATACAAAATTATTATAAAACGATTGTAAAACATCCAAGAATGATAATATAACAACATGGAACAATCAAAAATTATAGATACGTTGGAGACGTATCAGCTATTCCAACTAGTAGTGCTGATCATAACACTTCCATTAAAATGCTTAAAGAAGTTATTCTCCTGAGGTTTGGAGTCCCTAGATATTTAATGACTAATGGTGGTTCACACTTTATTCATGGTGCTTTCTGGAAAACGCTTGCTAAATATGATGTTAACCATAGAATTGCATCACCCTATCACCCTTAATCAAGTGGTCAAGTTGAACTTAGGAATAGAGAAATAAAACTAATATTGCAGAAAACTATTAATAGTTACCGAAAGAATTGGTCTAAGAAATTGGATGATGCACTTTGGGCCTACAGAACATCATATAAAAATCGTATGGGTATGTCTCCCTATAAAATGGTCTATGGAAAAGCTTGTCATTTGCCTCTTGAGTTACAACATAAAGCATATTGGGCAATTAAAGAACTCAACTATGATTTCAAACTTGTCCGTGAAAAGAGGTTATTTTATATTAGCTCACTAGATGAATGGAGAACCCAGGCCTATGAAAATGCCAAACTATTTAAAGAAAAAAATTAAAAGATGGCATGATAAAAGAATCCAAAAGCGGGAATTCAAAGTCGGAGAATACATTCTTTTGTACAACTCTCGTTTCATATTCTCTGCAGGAAAACTTCTCTCCAAATGGGAAGGACCGTATGTTATTGAAGAGGTTTACCACTCTGGAGCTATCAAAATAAATAATGCCGAAGGTACTAACCCGAAGGTGGACAATGGTAAAAGAATTAAACACTACATCTCAAGTATGCCTATTAATGTTGAAAGCAATATTATTCAAACTATGACACCTGAGGAACACATAAAGAAGACCTTCTGGAACAGTCCAGAATAATTAAAAAAGAGGAGGTACATGATACGGTAAGTAAACGGACTCCAAAAAATATGCAAAAATATTTTCTGTCAGTTTTGGAATAAATAAAAAATTTGGAAAATAAGAAACAAGCAGGAAGGCACCCATGGGGGGTACAAGACACTAGGGCGCGCCAGGGGGCCCTGGCGCGCCCAGGTGGGTTGTGCCCACCTCGGGAACCTTCTCGACTCCGTTTTCCTCCCGTTTTCTTGTTTCCCAAGATAAAAAAAATCTTTATATAATCCCCAAACGTATTGGTCACCGTATCACGGAGAAATCTTCTGCTCTTCTTTCTTGTTGTTTTCCGACAGATATGAAAATATGTCATCTCAAGATTCAGAGGAGAGCCCTGTTTCTTACCAGCCCTTACATAAAAATATCTTCAAGGGCAGTTATCCCTATATATGGTTCACCGATGTGGAAGATGAGGATGAGCCAGTCCCTCCTCGGTTCGAGCAAGAAAGTAAGGAGGCATTATGCAAGAGGATAATAAAGCTTGAGATGGAGAACGATGGTTGAGGATAGATAATTTTATTCTCCGACGCATGCTGGAAGAAAAGGATAAGCCCACTACAGCTTCATCACCACCACCACCTTCTTCATCACCAAAGGAGACTTGAGTTCATGGTATGGACACTCCCCTTGGCTTGTGCCAAGCTTGGGGGAGCTGTCCCGGTATCTTATCATCATCACTATCTTTGCCTTCATCTAATTTAGTTTGATCTTTAGTTTTCCTATGATTTAGTTGAATAAAAGTTTAGTTCAATCCTTTCTTTTCGAGTGTTTGCTTAGTGATCTATCTATCGATGTAATCGTGTTCGAGATATATAATAAAGAGTAGTTTGAGTTTTATTTCTTTACTTTATTGTTTCAATGAAAAGATCATATGCTAATCTTATGGTAAGTAATGACATCACATACGGAAAAGTGTAAGTGGTAAAATTTGTTGGAGATTGACAAACATAGCATTGGTCAATGACGCAATTCATGAAAGAATTAATAAGGGAAGAGAAGATTCACATGCAAATACACTATCATGGACATGTTTTATGATTGTGAGCCCCCATTAAATACTTTGTGTCAAAATAGTTGACGTTGGACAAGGAAGACAACGTAATGATTTATGTTTGTTCATATTCACATAGAAGTTATATTGTCATAGGTCCTTTAACATGTGGTGCTTGCTCAATATCTTTTCTAGACAAAAATTCCGCACTAAGTAGAGATACTACTTGGGCATCCAAAAACCCTTAACCCAAATCTTAGTTTGAGAGTCCACCATACCTACCTATGGATTGAGTAAGATCCTTCAAGTAAGTTGTCATCGGTGCAATAAGGCACTAAAAATTGCCTCTAAAAGTGTTGGATCATTTAGTGTAAGATAAAATTCAGCGTTGTACGAACTTGTGATGGCAAAGAATAAAAGGGACAGATTGCATAATAAAGGTTGCTATCATAAGGGGCAATACGACATTCTTTTGAGTTAAGGGATTTGGCATACAAACAAATAAGTGCATGACAACCTCTGCTTCCCTCTGCAAAGGGCATAACTTTTACTTTTATGCATTTACTTTTATGAAGAGTCAAAGTTTTCTTCCCTATTCCTTTTTATTTTTTATTTTTGCAAGCATCACGTGGTTAGGAAAGATCTAGGCACATATATCCAGTTGGATATGAGTAGGCATGAGTTATTATTGTTGACATCACCCTTGAGGTGAATATGTTGGGGGGTGAAACTATAAGCCCCTATCTTTCTATGTGTCTGGTTGAAACTTTTTGTTCATGGGTACGTTGTGAGTGTTAGCAATCATAGAAGATTAAATGATGGTTGAGTAAGTGGACTTGCCTAAAGGCTCCGATACATGACCCTTCCTGAAAATATGATGAACTGTAGTTGCAAAGTTGACTGGGAACATAGTTTGTTGGTTTTCAATAAAGATTATGCTTTATACTTCGATGTTGTGATGAATTGTTACTTGTTCATGAGAAGCTATATGATAAAAGCTATATGATAAAGTTATGTGATACAAGTTATTTGATAAAGTTTTATATTAAAGTTCTTTGCTGTTATAATAATATGCATGATGCTTCTATGTCCGTATTTTGTTTTTATCGACACCTCTCTCTCTAAGCATGTGGACATGTTTTACGATTTCTGTTTTCCCTTGAGGACAAGCGCGGTCTAAGCTTGGGGGAGCTGATACATACATTTTGCATCATGTTTTCCTATTGTTATTTATAATGTTTTTATGCATAATAATGCTTTTGGTAGTAATTTTGATGCCTTTTCTCTCATAATATGCAAGGTTTACACAAAGAGGGAGAATACTAACAGCTGGAATTCTGGACCTGAAAAAGCACGTCAGAGCTACTTATTCTACACAACTCCAAATAAGCTGAAACTTCACGGAGATTTTTTATGGCTTATTTAAGAATTATTGGAGCAAATAACTACCAGAGGGGGCCCACTAGGTGGGCACAACCCACCTGGGCATGCCAGGGAGCCCAGGCGCGCCCTGGTGGGTTGTGCCCTCCTCGGCCCGCCTCTGGTGCCCCTCTTTTGGTATATAAGTCATTATGACCTAGAAAAAAAATAAGGAGAGGACTTTCGGGATGCAGCGCCTCCGTCTCGAGGCGGAACTTGGGCAGGAGCACTTTTGCCCTCCGGCGGAGCGATTCCGCCGGGGGAACTTCCCTCCCGGAGGGGGAAATCATCGTGATCGTCATGACCAACAACTCTCCCATCTTTGGGAGGGCCGTCTCCATCAACATCTTCAAAAGCACCATCTCCTCTCAAACCCTAGTTCATCTCTTGTGTTCAATCTTTGTACCAAAACCTTAGATTGGTACTTGTGGGTGACTAGAGGTGTTGATTACATCTTGTAGTTTATTACTATATGGTTTATTTGGTGGAAGATTATATGTTCAGATCCATTATGCTATTTAATACCCCTCTGATCTGGAGTATGATTATCATTTGTGAGTAGTTACTTTTGTTCTTGAGGTCACGGGAAAAGTCATGTTGAAAGTAATCATGTGAACTTGATATGTGTTTGATATTTTGATGATATGTATGTTGTGATTCCCTAGTGGTGTCATGTGAACGTCGACTACATGACACTTGACCATATTTGGGCCTAAGGTGTCGTGAGAAACCACGACCACCTATGTGGCCATGAGCCCCTTGTGGTTCGGCAGGGGGATGAGCACATTGCATAAAGAGCGGACAATCGTAGCGCAGCACGACAGAGATCACACAGGCAATTTTACCCAGGTTCGGGCCACCACGGGGCGTAAAACCCTACTCCTGCTTTGGTGGATTTATGGTGGATTGTGGTGGAAACGCATTGCTCTTGCCCGGAAGGGTTGCCTCGGGGTGAGAGCAGCTACGTGCGTATGAGTGTACAAGGGTCCGAATCCCTTCTATGGTTGCCACATGCCTCCTTTTATAGATGAAGGGGTCACCACAATGGCAAATCAGTCATTGTGTACTCATTAGATAGAAAACAGTGCTATCATACCTAACTCTACAGACTGGGCAGAGCACATTAAATGCGTCACTTAGTGTCACATCATGGCATGCCCGGCAAGCCTTGCCGGGCAGTTCGGCCACCTTCTTATCTGCCTGCTTGACACGTCGCTGAACGGGTGTCATTTATAGGTGATTTCCATAGGAACTGGCTGCCATGTGGCAAAAACACAGCCACTTAGTCACTTGGGGGCTTGACACCGCACCGATCGATGACTTGCGTCGCTGTGAGGTGGAGCGATGAAGCCTTGGCGGGGTAGTTTACCTTCGTAGGGCTTGGCAGGCCTGCAGGGATAGTCTTGAGGCTTGTCTCTGGAGAACCCTCGTCCTCTCCAGGCTCGCCTGCTCGCCAAGGGAGGCTTTCCCTTGGTGATATCTTGTTTCCTTTGGCTTGTCTTGGTCTTCTTGATCCGCACTCTGATTCCTCAAAGAGCTGATCTCTTCTGCTTGGTCTGGTCTTGGATGTTGTAATCTTGCTGGGACGGTGGTTTGCTGTCTGTGTACAAGTCAAGGGGAACACACACCCTTGTTTGTGTACCCCGACAGAAGCCCCCAGGCCTGAGCCATACGTGTCGCTGGGCATGTTGGGTTAGGCCCCAAATAGTGCACGGACACGTGGCGAGAGAATAATGTGCGCACAATGGTTTGTCATGATAGCCAGTCAATCCAACGTCCACTTCGCGCAATTACCGCGGGTCGTGGGGTAGTGGGACTGTAGCAGTTAATGTGAAACGGTAACTTTCTGAAGAGTCGCACCCCCCACGTCCTTTCCTTAGGAGAGGAAAATGCGGAAGGGCACTGCTCATTCATTGCTTGCTCCGCCCTTCCATCATCTTCTTCCGCAAGCCAAACAATCGTTCTTCTTCCTCGCCCACACTTGCCGCCGATCCTCCATCCACCTTTCTCCCCCCATCTCCGTCGCAGCTTGAGGAAATGGGGATGAAAGCCGCTGCCAAGGGGAAGCGGACGACCACCATGAAAGAGGTGGCCGCCGAGGGAAGTAAGAGGGCAACGAAGTTGGACAAGAGGCGGAGGGGAGACATCGTCTTCTTCCAGTCGAATCTGGACGGCGACGTGCTGGAAGAAAGGTAAGGATACCTGTGGGGGAGGGAAGTCCCAAAAGGGCATGGCGCACCCAAAGTTCTGGCGGAGGGGAAAGAGGACCCGCCAGATTCACACTAATTCTTCTGTGCGTATTTCATGTGCGCCTCTGCCCTCCCTTCTCGGATTTCTTCGAAGCCATGATGATGATCTATGGATTCCATCTTCTGGATTTCACGCCAAATGCAATGGCGTGCATGGAGATTTTCGCCCACTTGTGCGAGAATTTCGTCGGAGTTGCCACCAATGTTGACTTGTTCAGGCACTATTTTGTCCCGCGGGTGGAAAACAAAGCCCACCGTTCCGGGAACATAAGCTGGATGCCACGGGTGGCGAGGGGAAGTTGGGATTACCTCCTAGGTCAGCAGCGCGGCAGATGGGAGGAATGGAGGGCAAATTGGTGCTGGATCCAACACAAGAAGGCCCCAGATTTCTACCAAGCGCGGACAGAGTGCATTGAGCACGGCAACGATTGGAGGGAATTCGGCCTCTCCGACGATAGGCTCCACCCAACAATAAACAGGATTACCCGCCTAAATGCTGCTGGGCTAACTATCGAGCATGTGGGAGCTGATTTCCTCCTTCGTTGCATCGCACCTCTACAGAAGAGGGACATGTTCGCCTAGGAGTATGGAAATGCAGCAGACCGAATGAGATTGCTCCCTGGCCTGGCCAACAACCTGTCAGTCTATGTCCATGCTTGGTTGTGTGGTCAACTGTTTGGCAGCCTTGGGCTATTCAAGTTGCCGGCAAATGTCATCCCACTGAACATCAATTCCGCTAGGGACCACATCTTGACATGGATGCTAGATTGCAACGCCCATGGAGTTTCGAGTGATTGGCGGTTACCCACACTGGACAAAGAGCTTGCATGGTCCTCCACCCTGGTGGAAAGGGCTACTAGGGTGGAGACCAATATGTACAAGCGCACCTCCAAGGTGGAGGAGGCGTACATCAGGAAACGACTGAAGGAGGA
The DNA here is from genome assembly GCF_018294505.1 of Triticum aestivum. Taxonomy (NCBI): domain Eukaryota; kingdom Viridiplantae; phylum Streptophyta; class Magnoliopsida; order Poales; family Poaceae; genus Triticum; species Triticum aestivum. The sequence goes on from NC_057802.1 coordinate 527,258,857, forward strand.
CAGGGCACTTAGAGCTGCTGCGGTGGCGAAGGCTGGAAAGGCAGCAAAAGGAAAGGAGGAGACTGAGGACGAAGGTTCCTTCCACGGCAGGAGGGAGGCGCAAGCCACAGAGGGGGCTGCCGGGGACAAGCTTACCGGGAGTGAGCTCGCCGAGAACGAACCTGCCGGGGAAGAGCTTGCCGGGGACGAGCCTTCCGGGATTGATGCTCTGTACACCGCGGTGGCAGAGGCCCAGGAGGAAGAGGAGGTTGAGGAGGTGGACGAGCCCGAGGAGGGGTGGCTTGCAGCAGGACCTCAAGCCCCCGAGCTAGTCTTGGACCAGGGCTCTCGCAGGTGGGTTGCCACCCGGGGAGCGGCGGTTCCCGATCCTGTGCCTGCCGCCAAGAAGGTGAAGAAGATTGCCTCCAAGAGCAACAAGCCGGAGGCGGCATGCCGGCAGTCCTCTCACCCTGCCGGGGCTAAATCCCCTCCCGCCCAGCAATCGGTGGTCATGGGAGTTGAATCCAGCTCCCAGTCTGGCTCGAGCTCCTCGCAGAGATCATCCTCATCGGAGCCCCCCACGCCCCGGCAAGGCTCAAAGATGCCAGGAAGTTCCATTCCTCCGCCCCAGAAGAGAAGCCGGGCGCCCTTGCCGTGCATCGAGTTTGAGCTGAACTCCATACTCATTGATGAAGAGTAAGAGGAAACAACCTCCTTTCCTTATAGTGGCTTTAGTTTGCCTACTTGCTCTTGTTGACTGATCTTTTGCTTGCTATTTCTCCAGGGAGGAGGAGGAGGAGGAGGCAGAGACCCTCATACACCGGTCCAAAAAGTTCAAGCACGCAGAGCCGCCGAAGGCTGTGGAGGGCACAGTCCTGGCGGGTGATACGTCTCCAACGTATCTATAATTTTTAATTGTTCCATGTAGTTATATTATCTTTCTTGGATGTTTTATAATCATTTTATGGTACTAACCTATTGACATAGTGCCAAGTGCCAGTTGCTATTTTTTGCATGTTTTTTTACATCGCAGGTAATCAATATCAAACGGAGTCCAAACGCAGCGAAACTTTTTGTGGATTTTTTTGGACCAGAAGACATCCAATGGGCCAGAGAAGCGCCTGGGGGGGTGCTCCGAGGGGAGCACAACCCACCAGGGTGCGCCAGGGCCTCCCGGACCGCCTCTTTACTCTATGAATACCCCAATATTCTAGAAACCTTAGGGGAGTCGACGAAAATCATTTCCAGCCACCGCAAGTTCCAGAAACACCAGATCCAATCTAGACACCATCATAGAGGGGTTCATCATGTCCATTGGTGCCTCTCTGATGATGCGTGAGTAGTTCTTTGTAGACCTTCCGGTCCGTAGTTAGTAGCTAGATGGCTTCCTCTTTCTCGTTTGATTCTCAATACAATGGTCTCTTGGAGATCCATATGATGTAATTATTTTGCGGTGTGTTTGTTGGGATCCGATGAACTTTGAGTTTATGATCAGATCTATATCTTTTTATCCATGAAAGTTATTTGAGTCTTCTTTGATCTCTTATATGCATGATTGATTATAGCCTCGTATTTCTTCTCCGATATTTGGGTTTTGTTTGGCCAACTTGATCTATTTATCTTGCAATGGGAAGAGGTGCTTTGTGATGGGTTCGATCTTATGGTGGTTGATCCGAGTGAGAGAAGGGGAACCGACATGTATGTATCGTTGTTATTAAGGATAACATGATGGGGTCTATTTCTCAATAGATAGATCTTGTCTACATCATTTCATCGTTCTTATTGCATTACTCCGTTTCTCCATGAAATTAATACACTAGATGCATGCTGAATAGCGGTCGATGTGTGGAGTAATAGTAGTAGATGCAGGCAGGAGTTGGTCTACTAATGTTGGACGTGATGCCTATATAATGATCATTGCCTGGATATCGTCATGATTATTTGAAGTTCTATCAGTTGCCCAACAGTAATTCGTTTACCCACCGTTTGCTATTTTTTCTCGAGAGAAGCCAATAGTGAAAACTACGGCCATCGCGTCTCTTCTTTAATATATTTGCCTTTGTGATCTATTTTCCTTTGCTTTTATTTTCAGATCTATTACACCAAAAATACAAAAATACCTTGTTGCAATTTATTTTATCCGAGATCTATTTATCCTATCCATCATATTTTTATCACGTTCGTTTGCCAATTTTTGGCGGCGTTACCCGAAAGGGATTGACAACCCCTTTAAGACGTCGGGTTGCGAGTATTTGTTATTTGTGTGCAGGTGCTGTTTACGTAGTGTTGCTTGGTTCTCCTACTGGTTCGATAACCTTGGTCTCATTGTTGAGGGAAATACCTACCATCCTTGTGCTGCATCATCCCTTCCTCTTTGGGGAAATACCGACGTAGTTCTAGCAGACATCAGCGGGGAGCAGCACGAATGACCCAACACCAAGCCCCCAGCTCAGCCCCCGACATGATAGCACGGGATTGGCCCCTCCTGTGGGGAGCGATGCAGGAGATATCGCAACCTCCTCGGCTGGAAGAGGGGGAGAGATGACCCAGGACGAGCTCCTCGAGGAAGGACTCTGTGACAGCCTGGTTTTTGCCCTCCTTTATTTGCCTGATTTTCATTTGAACTGATTTTGAAATTTGGAGTTTTTGAATCTTGTCAAATGGACTTAAACACTCGGGTACCCTTGGCTTTCACCCAAGTGCCTCATTCCCTCTCTAATCATCATTCCCTCTCTGGTTCTACCCAAAATAATATTTGGAATATTTTTCTTTAAATAAAAATATTCATTTTTCCTCTCCAAAACCCTAGCTAGTTCAATGTGCTCCAAAGCAACCCCAATTTTTCTTGCTCACAAAAATCTGGTAAAATTCACAAATATTCTTTGAGACCTAGGGCACCTTCCTCAGCAAAAATATTGCACCACTCTTTGGAATATTTTTGCTACAGAAAATATTTTCTGTTCTGGACAGAAATGGTGGTTTCTACAACAACTACCATTTTACTTGCTCCAATGAGGCTGATTTTTCTTGTGCATCATCAGCTTAGTAGATGATAGCTAGCCTCCAAAACCTAGCCCCAAAATCCCAGCCGATTGACCTCAGTAAACTCTCAAAGTTACTGATCAGAAACTTACTTGGCGTGTGAAAAAATTTCTACTACACCTGGAACCAAACCAAAGCGTGGTAACCTCTCAATCTACCACGAACAACACGCCAGACATGAAGTTTAGGCTTAGCTCGGCCTGATGTCATAGTTCACGCGGTGACCGTGTTCGTCCAGGGGTGCTGGCATGCGTGTCGACATGCTCTGGGTACCGCCGAGCGCTCTGTTTCGCGCGTGCTCGCTTCCCCGACTGCCAAGCCTTGCCAAAGCTCGCCACCATCTTCGTCTCAACTCCCTTAACCCCCCTGGCACTCGCCGGCGCCGGAGCTCGCCGCAGCGAGCACGGGCGCGGTCCGGCCAACGCAACAGTGCGCTGTGCACTCTGCTCGTCGCCTTCCTCTCGATCCTATGCTCGTCTCCATTCGCCCACAGTCTCCGTGTGAGTTGCGTCGCCTTCTCCCCCTCTCACTGACGCCGCTCGTCGCCAGGCGCCATGTCCAGGTGTCAACGGCGGAGCATGAACCCCCCCTCTCAGCTCGCCTACAAATGGAGCCACCCCAAGCCTCCTCGAGCACCATCCACCACTCCCACACACTCCACAACCTCGTAGATAGCCGTAGCCCGGCCGGGCAGGCCGCGGGCCGCCGTCCCCGAGCTCGAGCTCGCCCGCGATCCCCTCGGGTCGTCGTGGTAGCTCCAGCCCCTCCCAGGCCTGGGCGACCCGTCCCGAGCCTCCGCCACTCTTCGGTGAGGCCGTTCCTACCTCTTGGAGCCCCTGGAGTCGCCGCAGTTCGCCGTCTTCCTTCGTCTTCAGCGACCACCGCTCTCTGCCTCCACTTGCGGGGTCGATTCCGACGCCGTCCGATCACCCCTAGCTACGCTATGGGTATGGGCAGGTGCGCCTCCATCCCCTATCTCAATCCCTCCCTCTCGTTTTGGCCAAGGAGACCTCGTCGCCTGCGAGAGCTCCAACGAAGCCGCAACCCCCTTTGTGTCCTCCTCCCTCTCCCCCTCGCCTGACTAGCGGGGCACGCTAGTCAGCCACTCTGTACGCGCGTGAAGCGGTACGAGTGGTGGCGCCCCGAGGCTTTACGCCTTCGACGTCACCCCCCTTAGTTTGTTTTATTTAAATTCAAATTCATTTAATTTCCAGAGAGCTTCAAACAGCTATAACTCTTCAACCATAATTCCAAATGAATTGATTCTTTTTGCATTGTGTTCTTTGCAAAGAAATCTAGCAGCTCACCAAAAATGAGATTTTTCTGTGCTATCTAGATTTTCTGGTGATTTTCGGAAGGGTTCTTCGTATTTTCGTTTTGTGTTTAAAATTATTTTCAGAGGGTGAGGCTTGTCTTGAGGATCACCAGAAGGCTTGTGAACCTCATCTGCACTAAGGCAAGCCACAACAACATTTTCATGGTGCCATTTCAATATTTATGATTTTCTTACTTGAATGAAAGATTTAATCCATGCATTTAAATAACTATTATGTTATTTATATTCTGTTAAGTGCTTGTTTTCGTTAATATGCTTGATTTACAAAATGTTTGAAACTAACTTAGTTGGTAAAGAAACTAGGATTCATTTGTGGTAATGAAAGAATAATATTGTTATGCATATGAGTAATTACTTGAAGTTATTTTCTTGCATGAGTAAAATAATGAAACTTGCTAGAAAGTATTCTGTTTTAAAGTGAGGTTTATTCTAATCAGAAAAGTGGCATGAGTTGTTGATGTTTATGCTTAGTGTGAATATAGTTGACTCAGTCATTTCTGTTAATATGTGATGCATATGTAGTGTTGCATTTTCATGGCATGCGATGACACCGGTTATTTTTACTTTAAGTTGAACCTGAATATAACTCAACTTGAATATATCGTTCGCCGGGTCATGGTGCCACTGAATTGAGTTTTTCCCAGTGCAACCACATTTGCCTTATGGGAGGCCTTGATTCGGTCCGTTGTCATGCCTCTGGTCGGTGCCTCCAACTAGGGAAGGTTATGGGCATGCTTACCCTGGCCCGGTAAGGAGACATAACCTTGTGTGCCCGTTGTTGAGATTATGGTATCGGGTCCCCTTGTGGGATCGTTTTGGCCACGACGGTGGTCGTTGTATCTTTGGTAGACACGGGGCCACCCAGGACTAGCCCAGTGGGGATTGTGTCGGAGTGGCCGGGAGAGTGTCATGGCAATGGAGGGGTTTCGTCGGAATGCCGTTGGTCCATCCGAATGGGAGTGCGAGGCCATGGGTTCCGTGGTGTGGGTACAGTGTGCTACCTCTGCAGAGTGTAATAATCTATCGATAGCCGAGTCCACGGTAACGGACACGCTCGTAGTAGGTCACACCATGGGTCAATGTTTAATAAATTTTGCACACTAAGTTATGAACTTTGCACGGTTGATGATGGTGGAAACCATCGAGATGTTCGAGACCAAGTATTGGTCATGGTTGTGATCGCCGTAATGATCACGGGATACCCCTAGTCAAGACCATGATGGTGGTACGTTTGTGATCCAAGAACGATCATGGTTGGTAAGCTAGTCCCGAAGGACTTTTATCACAAGAGCATGATCACAGCATGTTGAAACATTATTGCATTATTAATTGGTTAATTATCATGATATTGTTTGTCATTATGATTATGCCTGTTGTGAGCTTGCAAGTACATTCAATGTACTGACCTGGCGTGTCATACCAGATTTTAGGAAAGTCTCGTTGGAAAGGAGTGCTGCTCGAGTCTAGATCGTGTCCACATCGGTGTCCCTGTGCTATGGAGTTTCCGCTACGACGTTGTTCCGCTGCCGCGTAGTTGTTATGGTTGAGGCCCCTTTATGTTCACTAAATAATGTACATATTGTTCAGCCGCACCGTGTGTGCCGCTTGGCCTCGACACCTGTTGTAATATAAACTATGATCCGCTAGCATCAATAAAGCGGTTATTTTCTGTACCAAGATGTTGTGTGTTGCCAGAAGACATGGTCTCTCGGCTGGCAATGCATGGTAAACCGGTCGCTCTGAGCCGGGGTGCCACAACGCTTGGTATCAGAGCCGCGCTAATTGTAGGCCACGCTAGACTACGACGTGTTAACTACACGTTAGATACATGTTTAAGTTGAGTGCCGGTAGCATTTATATCTGGTTGTTGCATTGCATGCACTTGTTTTATTTTTATGCTAACCTGCTAATGGTTGTGAGTGTAGATGGCTCCGGTGCCGTATCCGTGCCAGTTGCAGCTGATGCCGTACACGTCACCGCACCTCCTTCGCAACGTGTGGCGTCGGCTGTACCCCCTCGGAGACGATCCAGTCTATCGTGTGTACCGGGAGCGTCTAGCTGACTCAGTGTACGAGTATCACGCAGTGGTTACTCTGCGCACCAGTTCCGATTCCAGCACTTACACTCGTACTTCTCGGAGCGGTTACGCTTCTACCGCTTCTCAGGCTATCCAGTTTGCTGCATTCGAGGTCCTTGTCGAGCTTCGTTACAACGAGGTCCGGATGCAGAACCACCCAGGTTTCTACTACTATCCTTCTCTGCACGACGACAATGGTCGTGTCCGTTTCCCTATCATTGATCCGGAGTCTGATAGTGTTGCTAGCCACCTTGCTCGTTATGTCACCGCTAGCTATCTTATGATCCACGAGCTGGCTTGAGAGCTGACTCGTGCCCGTACTGCTTTAGCCGCTGCTTTAGTCACCACTAGATCTGCCACTACTCCATCCTCCCTGGGATTTACTCCTTATATTCCAGTCAGTTCTAGCTCCCCTGTTTCACCGGTTACTCCTCCGAGTAGCTCGGGCGCTTCGACCGTAAATCCTCTCAGTGCTCCTGGTGAGTGGGTTTCACTTCTCACTACTCCTGTAGCCCTGATGCTTCACCCTACCCCTGCCCCTGAGGGAGAGCTCTCTAGGCAGCGTCGTCGTGTTACCTTTAACCCGGAGGTCTCAGTTAACCTCATCAGTTCAGGATCCGAGTCCGCGTCAGGAAAGGACACCGCAGCACCAGCAGAGCAGTAGAGCCTCTGAGTATCCGCAATCGTCGGGATGATGTCCGGATGTAGTAGTACGAGTCATGATGTTTCGTTTCTGTATGAGAGTAGTTGAACCTGGCATGTTGGTTATCTTTCATGTATGAGTCTATGTATAATTATGTTGGAACTTTATTTTATTCGCCATGTTTTCTTCGTCATTTCGGTTTTTCTCGGGCTTTTGTTGCTGGCTTTTCCCAATTTATTTTGAATGCTTCTCATCGTGGTTGCGTTGCCTTGGGAAAAATCATAATAGGATGCCGCGGGGAGGCAGCACCAGCAACATTCGCGAGGGTACCCCTGTTCGTCGTTCCGCACGACAGGCAGGACACTCCCCCGAGCCATACGTTCCGCCACCGCCTCCACCGCCAAATCCGCCCTCCACCGAGCAAATTCTGCGTATGTTTGAGGAAAGAAGGAACAATGATCTGATTGAAATATTAAGAAGTGTGCAAGCTATGGTTGGACAGAATGCAAATCAGAACGGTCATTACACCAAGCTGTCAGATTTTCAAAGGACCAAGCCACCCAGTTTCAGTGAGGTTGTTGATCCCTTGGATGCAGACGATTGGTTGCGTACCATTGAGAAAAAGCTTGAGATTGCTCGTACTGAAGAAAATGATAAAGTTCCATTTGCAACTCATTATCTTGAAGGCGCTGCTGCCATATGGTGGGAAAATGCAAAAGCCATGTGGCCCGCTGAGGAAGAAATCACCTGGTCAAAATTCAAGGAGCAGTTCCGGAAATATCATATCCCTACTGGAATTATGAGGACTAAGCAGCGTGAATTTCTCGCACTCGTCCAAGGAAATCAGTCTGTGGGGGAATATTTGCAAAAATTCAATCATCTGGCCTGTTACTCCCTTTATGACGTGGCCATCGAAGAAGGAAAGATTGACAGATTTCTTGGTGGATTAAATCCTCAACTCCGGTGTACTCTCAGTATGTTTGATTTCCCAGATTTCCAAACTCTGGTGAACAAGGCTTTTATTGCTGAAAGGGAGCACAAGCTTGTATCCGATAATAGGCCTGTTAACAACGAGAACAAGCGCAAGTTTGAGCCAAAGAAGGATGGACAACTAGTGCAAAAGACTCGTACCTGGCAGCAGACTCAGGTGGAATACAAGCCCAATTGGCAACAGAATGTTAACAAGACCACCACTCAAGCCAAGAATGTCGTGACCAACCCAGTGCATGAGGAGTGCCAGCGCAACAATTCTTGCTTCAGTTGTGGGCAAAACAGACATTATGCCAGACAGTGTCCCAAGAACAGCAAGGCAAATGCTCTATTCAAGCCACAAGTCAACTATATGGAGTCATGCCCGACCCAGCAAAACATCATTGGGCACATTCATCACCTCTCCGCCGATGAAGCCCAAGAGAACCCCGAAGTCGTCATTGGTATGTTTTTTGTTAATAACATACATGCAGTAATTTTATTTGACTCCGGGGCTTCCCACTCTTTTATTTCTCGGATTCTGTTTTTTTGAGGGTGAATGACAGTGGGAGAGGCTCCCACTGACTTTGTATTACTCACAAAAGAACAGTTACATATGTGTTACAAAGGGTGTTTGCGGCCCCCCGGCCATGCAAGCTATCCACAACCCTAGTGACCCAAATTTACAATGTAATTAGACAGGAATGGGCGAAGTTCCTCTCTGCAGTTATGTGCTAGCAACTCCAAGAGATGCTTGAATCTAGCCAGCCATGCTCCGAAGGAGTGCTGAATCCCTCTGAAGTGTTGGTTGTTTCTCTCCATCCATAGGCTCCAAGCAGCCAAAAGAAATATATCCATGAAAAGAGGTTGCCTCCAGTTATCCCTACCCCCCCCCCCGCAGCAGTGCCAATCTGTTGGCATCTATCGGCCACGCCAGTCCAACTTTACTCCAGCAGTGTTGGCTAAAGGGGCAATTGAAGAACAGGTGTTCCACAGTTTCCTCGGGAGGGTTTTGACAGAACATGCATGTGTAGTTCCCCCCCGCGACAGCAAAATGTCTGCGTTTGAGCATATTCCTGGTATTCAGACGATCAACTAGGAGTAGCCACCCGAACATCTTGAATTTGATCGGGCTCTTGGCTTTCCAGAGCCATCCGAACGCCTCATCTGCCACAACCTGCTTGTAGCAGTGATTATGGAATTTCTTGGACGAGAAGTGCCCGAGCGTGCATTCCCAGATGTCGCAACGGTCGTTGGCCACACGATTTTGTGTCAACCCCTCCTGGATCTCTTTGATCTCCTCCCTCGGCTGGATCGAGAGAGGCAGACTAAAGATCATGGCTGGGTCAGTTGCAGTAAGAACCTGAGCAATGGAGTCGTCTTCATTCAAGCAAAATGAGAAAGCCCGTGGGTACATATCCATGAGTGGGGAATCCTGACTATTATCAGACAAAACATCTTTCCAGAATAAAGCGCTAGAGCCATCCCCCAGGGTGACTTTGGTGATCCCCCGGAAGATCCCACTGAGTTGCATCACGTCCTTCCACCAGAAAGAGCCCACTGCCTCAGTTGCATGTGGTATTCTGTTTCTGTAGTAAGCGTCCCAAACCAGCTCCACCCAGGGGACATCTTCATGATTATAGAATTTGAATAGATGTTTTAGGAGAAGGGCAACATTCTGTGTTTTGATATCAATAACACCAAGGCCTCCGCAGCGTTTTGGGCGGCAGACAAGTTCCCAGGCCGCAAGGGAGTTATTCTTGACCCCATCATCAGAATTTTTTGCCCAGAGGCAATATCTACGCAGTTTGTCCAGATGCTCGACCACTTTTGGGTGCAATTTGATTGTGCACATTGCATATATCAGCATCGAAGTCACAACAGAATTGACCAAGGTCAGTTTGGCCCCGGATGACATCAGCGACAACGCAGTGGACGTCTTCCTCTCGACTGCATTTACTAGCGGCATGAGATCAAGAACACTTGGCCTCGTCGTGCCCATTGGCAGGCCAAGGTAGGTGAAGGGCATGGAACGAACAGAACAACCAAAAACCCCAGCCAATTCACAAGCACGCTGGTGATCAATGTTAATGGGTATAAGAGTTGATTTCTAAAAATTGATCCTCAGCCCAATCGAAATAGCATAATCCTCCAAGATAGTTTTCATACGGGCAACCTGTTCGGGACATGCCTGCATAACCAAAATCGTGTCGTCAGCGTATTGGACAACGGGGAAGTCACCCGCCTGTCACGAGGGAGAGGAAGCTCAACTAGTCCTCGAGCAAAGCATCATTGATTGCTGCTTGGAGAAGGTCTGCCGCAAGGACGAAGATCAACGGTGAGAGAGGGTCCCCCTATCGCACACCACATTTACAGTTGAATTTCCGACCAGGAACTCCATTAAGGAGTACAGAAGAAACCCCGAGCCAAAGATCGTTTTCATCCATCCAAGCCATTTGTCATCAAAACCCATGTGCTTCATGATCTCCATCATGGGGGCGTGCTCAATCGTGTCAAACGCCTTAGCAAAGTCTAACTTGAGGAGGATGTTTTCCCTCGCTGAGGTATGGCATTGATGGATATATTCAAACGACCACGCCAGGCAATCTTGGATTGTCCTCCCTTTGATGAAACCGTACTGGTTTTTGTGGATGATTTTGAGGATGACTTTCTGTAGCCGGTTAGCCAAGATCTTTGTGATGATTTTCAGACAACAATTCAGTAAGGTAATTGGTCTATAATCATTTGCAGTTTCTGGAGAAGAGTTCTTAGGGATCAAGGTGATATACCCCTCACTAATGCTGGTGATATCTAGCCCTCCAGCATGAAAGGCATGGCACAGCTCATAGAAGTCCGACTTGATGATCTGCCAGCAGCTCTTAAGGAAACAACCATTAAAACCATCAGGACCCGGAGCCCTGTCACTCGGCATTTCCTTAATAACAGTATCAATCTCTTCATTGGAAAAAGGTGCCGACAATTGATCCAGTCCCTCGATCCGACGAATGGTTCTAGAAAGATCAAAACGCATGTTAGTGGGTTTAGAAGAACCCAAACGATCCTTATAGGTTTTGAACAACACCCCTTCCTTGCCAACGTGGTCATGGATTTCCACAGCACCATCACGAAGCATGGCAATAGAATTATGTCTATATCTCTCAGTGGCCAGAGATTGAAAGAGCTTGGTGTTTTCATCCGCAAATCTGAAATACCTGATCGTGCATCTTTTCCTCCAGTACTCGTTCTGAAACTGTAGCAGTGTCTGCAAGTGAGATTTCAAAATCCTCCGAAAGTTTGACTCCTGGATAAATAGAGGTCTTTTGTCCTCGAGATTATCCATCCTAGCTAAAGATTCATTACTGTTCTGGATCATAATTTTCAGCTTTGAGATATCTCTGCTCCATCTCTTGAGATCATATCTCAGAGTTTTCAGTTTTTTACAAATGCGGGCAGCAGCGTTCGGGGCATGGCATGCCTTGGACCAAGAGGCGGCAACCACATCCATAAACCCAGAATGGTTAACCCAAAAATTCTCAAAGCGGAAGAGTTTGGACTTGGGGATAGTAGATTCAATTGTAACCACACACGGAATATGATCAGACACCGGTTTCCCCAATGGCAGGACCATCGTGTTTGGGAAGGAGGTAGTCCAACAAGAGGAAGAAAAGAACCAATCGAGCTGTTCGAGCAGGGGGTCGTCTTGCATATTGCTCCAGGTATATGTTCTGCCCTTCACAGGTAGCTCCATCAGAGACTGCGCTCGAATGATTTCATTAAACAACAACATGTCCGCAGCGTCGCCCCCTGGCTTGTTTCTATTATTCGTGGAACGAATAAAATTGAAATCTCCAAGGATCAACCAATTTTCATCATCAGGTATATTTAGGTCAAATAACCAGTTAGTAAAATCCACCCGACGCTGACCAGAGCATGGACCATAGACATTGATCAATTTCCAAGAATCACTAGACTGAGTAGCAACGAAAGAGACACCCACAGCAAACGAGTCAACATACCAAGGCGTGCCCACAAACACAGAGCTATTCCATATGATAATAAGACCACCAGAGGCACCCACTGATGGGGCAAACACAAATTTATCAAAACGCTTAGGGCAGAAAGTTTTAATAAACGCCAGATCAAAAGAGTCACGCTTTGTTTCCTGGATACATAGCACAGAACAACCACTAGTATCAATAGCATTCCTAAGAGCCAAAGTTTTAGCATCAGAGTTGATGCCCCTGATGTTCCACGATAGAACATTCCACGACTTATTCATGAGCGAGCGGAAATTCAGTCTCCAGCTCCAGTGGACGAGCGCTGATCATCCAGCAGCTTCTCGGGAGAAAGAACATCCTGCGCAATCCCGCAACGGCTGCCCATCTGTTGAAGATCTTCAATCGTCATAGGAGGGGGACAAGCGTCAGACCTAACCTGCACGGGGCAGCAGCCAAAGAAACAGCTGTGATAAAAGAGGTCTCGCGTGGTTTCACCCGTGACTTAGAGCGCTTGGTGTCAGAGACGTGATTGATCTTGAAACCATCATACTTATTAGATCGAGTGCTTCTTCTGACAGTGGTTGTGTCGAGAGGCACTAGCACATTGCGGGACTGGGGAGCATTATAAAGAGAAGTAGAAGCAATCACCTGAAGAGCAGTCTCTTGATCAGACATGGGCACTGACTATAACTCTGTATCTTCAGAAACAAGTCATGAGATCACCTTGAGACCAGGAGAGCGAGCCGCCATCTCCCAATCAGTATCAATCACTTCAGACCTGCACTCAATAGACTCCTGCAGCAGAAACGAGGGTATGATGACAGCCCCCAACTGAAAGATTGAACTGAACACCTCTGACATAACATCACGCTCTGGGACCATGCCTTCAAGCCAGGCAACCACAGCAACATTCAGTTGGTTCTGGAGAAACTTGAATGGGTTAAGGGGTAACATAACAGCCTCAGATTGCTGAAAGGTGAGGGCCGGCGTATATATGCGTTTGAGCATCCCTCCCATCCAAAGCAACAACTCATGATCGACGACCACAAAGAAATTAGCTGAATCTCCTCCTGCTCTGACAAACGCTAGTCGTGCAGTAGGGTTCCCAAGCACAAAACCATCAGCCAACGCTTCCACCGCCTGAAACTCTGAGTCAGAAGACCAAATATCCGACAGGTTGTCCTGAACATTGTTTTCTGGGTCCACACCATCCATCAGGGACGGCCCGTCGTACTGGAAGAAAGTTCTAAAACTGAACCCTGTGTATGGCGGAGGAACCACGGGCCACATAGGCCAACCATTCTCCTGAATGTGCACCTGGGCAGGATCCGGGGCGTTCCATGCCGCTTCATTCAGAGCCTCTTGAGCAGCCATCTCATCAATTCTTGCCTGCTGCATGAGAGTGTAATAGGGAAGCTCATATGGGTGGGGTGATGCATTCAGAAGAGGAGGAACATCTTCGTTACCAACTAAGCTGGGAATAGTATTTCTGCCATTCAGAACATACACAGGTACAGACCAAGATCGAGCAAGCCCTGGCAACAAACCAACCCTGGTAACCAACAGACTGTGCGGCACCTCAGCAACATCTTTGATATGACACTTAACCAGAACTCTAGCTTTGTTGTGACCCGGGCGTGGCCAGACAAGGAGCTTTCCAAAATTAGAGACAGCCTTATGAATATAGTGTTCAGTCTGGTAGTCCATTGGGAAAGCCAGAAACATGACCCAAACCTCATATTCAAAAGCAGGCATGCGCATATTGAAACATTCATCATGAGGTACTAAAGAGAAAGTAGAATCCTCAGTCAGAGCGTGAGGTCCCTCTCTAATGGCAGCATCCCGACTCTCCATATCCGCAAAAACCACACAACCAATTCCCAGCGGGTAAATAAAATCATCCACCAAATCATACTCTAGATCCCCAGTGATAATGCGACAGACCTCGGCTAGCCAGAGCTCCTTTTGATGATCAGGGACTGGAGGATGGACTGAAACAATAGCATACCTGTCATGGTTGAGGGGCGGATCATCTACCACCATGACATGGCGCTGGACGCGATGAGCAGGGCCACGGTCGAAGGTCGATCCAACCGGAGCGAAGGCGAACGGGCGCACTGGGAAGTTCGCCATAGCTAGAGTTGCCGGAGGTTTAGAATCCGCCGAAAGGGGAATCGCCGATGATGGGAGCGGGGGCAATGAAGGTGGGGGTGGTGAGCTCGAGGAGGACGCCGGCTCACTCGATTGGGGTTTTTGGCAGGCTGAAGTGACTACACCCTGACCGGGGAGGCGTATCGTCAAGCAATGGGCGGTGGCCACTTCCGAGGAGCGTGGGATTTTCTGTTTCTGTTTCCAAACCCAACGGGCACGCGTATCCCTCACAACACGGGCCATACCAACACCCATAGAATTTCCAAACACAGACACACCCAACTCACCCCGAGGCAAGATCCTCTCAGATTTTGTTACTTGTAGGGATTTTTGTGCCCAAGCCAAATGAGGTAAAAATTTGCAAGATCTGGGCTTACGGGCCGCATGACCCAGACGGTGGCAAAGCGTGCAACGACGAAGCCCAGGACAAAGCCTAGTCATGTGGTCAATTGCAGAGCAGGCATTGCATGGATGGCCTAAAGGGTCCGGGCCCACCTTGCATGGCACATGCTTATTGGAGTTTCTTCATGAAGAACAACAGGAACCATGCCAAGAAACATCCCCACAACAGTGATAAAAGTACCCAGTGCAATTGTCAGCGACATGACCAAGCCGATCACATATAGAACAATGCTTAAGCCGTTTGTATATATAATCTTTGGTTGGAACTGATGAAATTTGTACCATTTGCTTAACACTGTCATTATCATAACCAGCCTGCCATCCATCCAATATGGAGTAAAGAGTATCATCCGGGATGGACTCCCATGATCCCAAATCAAACAACCCACCTCGAAAAGAAGGCAACTTGGCCGGAATATCGGAGGAGATAGGTAGGGATATGGACCCAATCCGAAAAATATCCGGAGAAACCGGAGCCAGAAAACTACCAAAAGAGATCACAGCCGGAGGCTCGCCGGAATGCAAGTCCGTCGGCGGCGGGATCAAACCCAAATTCTGAAACACTGGAATAGATGCAGGATCCATAGGCACATTATGCTGTGAAGATAACCATTTAGATTTGATAGCCGGACCAGGTGAAGAAGCCAAACCAGTCAGCTCAGAGTCCGCATGCCATGATTGAATCCGGGGGCGATTGTCCATACCGCGATGCAAATGAAAATGACAAATAAAATCCGGCCAAATACGGTCCCGTAGACCAAAGATAAAGTGACCCACTCGATTTGATGCCACCGAGAACCGGAAATGACGATCCCCAAGCGAACAACATTGAAACCATCACTAAGCCCTCCAATACATGACTGAAGAGCCAAACCAACCGAGTCCACCGAGAGGGGAAAAGAGGCCGAGGAGAAGGAAACTTCAAGGAAGAATTCCTTGGAGCCGGGGTTGGGGACGAAGTGGACCGTAGATCCAAACCATGCACGCACCTGTGCCTCGACCTTAAGGCCGGGGGAAAAGTCCCAATGGAGGAGGCCATCCATTGGGTTCGCGAGGTGGAGATCGTAGGGTTAAACCCTAGAATCGCCATGGGAGTCGCCAGAGGTGGAGAGGAGAGGGGTGGGAGTCGCCATACCGCTCCATGATCTCGGAGTTTTGTTGCCCAAAACAAATTTCCTTGTTCTCTTTTGGGCAAAAATATGCTGGTACAAACCCCGGGATCTTTAATTAAGAGCCATCTGGTCTGCCGTAATCTAGAAATCAATATCAACAGAGTCGGTTTTCCAACTTCTTTGATAATTATTGAGTCCGACAAGTTGGATGTTATATTGGGTATGAATTGGTTGACCCAATATCAAGTTTGGATAAACTGCGCGACCCGAGAAGTCACTATGACCAGTCAAAATGGGCAGTCTACAAATTTCTATGCTCGCAGAAGCATACCCAAGAAAGAGATAGTCTTCACCGCTGTGGCTGAATTGGAATCAATTCCTGTGGTCAGTAAGTTTCCTGATGTATTTTCCGAAAAATTGCCAGGCATGCCGCCAGATCGAGAGCTTGAGTTTGCAATAGATCTTGTGCCTGGAACCGCACCGTTATACAAGAAGTATTATCGAATGCCCTCATCAGAATTAGTGGAGCTAAAGAAACAGCTTGATGAACTGCTCTAGAAAGGATATATCCGTCCCAGCTCTTCACCATGGGGATCACCTGCTATTTTCGTGGACAAGAAGGATGGCAGCCTCCGCATGTGTGTGGATTACCTTCAGCTGAATGAGGTCACCATCAAAAATAAATATCCGCTGCCAAGGATTGATGATCTGTTTGATCATCTCAGTGGGGCCAAGGTATTCTCTAAGATTGATTTACGGACGGGACATCATCAACTCAAGATTAAAAAGGAAGATATTCCTAAGACCGCATTCACTACTCGGTACGGTCTTTATGAATATACAGTTATGTCCTTTGGTCTCACCAATGGCCCTGCCTTCTTCATGCATATGATGAACAAAGTATTCATGGACTTCCTCGATAAGTTCGTGGTAGTCTTCATCGATGACATACTCATTTACTCCAAGAGTAAAAAAGATCACAAGGATCACCTCCGAGCAGTGCTACAACGACTCCGCGACCATCAACTATACGCCAAATTCAGTAAATGCGAGTTTTAGCTCAAGCAAGTTGGGTTTCTCGGACATGTACTATCCACCAAAGGTATAGCCGTGGACCCGAGCAAAGTAAAGGATGTGCTCGATTGGTTGCCACCCATGACCGTAACACAGATCTGGAGTTTCCTTGGATTAGCCGGATATTATCGTCGCTTCATTGAAGGATTTTCGAAGATTGCTAAACCCATGACGGAGTTGCTCAAAAAGGATAAGAAGTTTGAATGGATTGAGGACTATGAGAAAAGTTTCAATGAGCTAAAGATGCGGCTGACAACCGCACCTGTATTGACTCTTCCAGATATCTACCACAGTTCTGATGTGTACTGAGACGCCTCCAGACAAGGACTTGGATGCGTACTTATGCAAGACGACAAGGTAGTAGCATATGCATCGCGACAGCTACGACCCCACGAAGGAAATTATCCTACTCATGATTTGGAATTGGCCGCGGTGGTTGATGCTCTAAAAATTTGGAGGCACTACCTCATTGGGAAGAGGTGCCAAATTTTTACCGATCCCAAAAGTCTCAAGTATATATTTACTCAACCGGATTTAAATCTCCGTCAACGAAGATGGCTTGAGTTGGTCAAGGATTATGATCTTGGAATAAATTACCACCCGGGTAAGGCCAACGTGGTTGCCGATGCACTCAGTCGAAAGCCTGTCAGCCTAAATGTCATATTGAAATCCTTGCCTCCTGAACTTCAAGGGGAGATCGCTCAGCTCAACCTAGTTATAGTCGATGCTGGCCTCGCTAAAATTTTGGAAGTTACCCCCACACTTGAGGAAGAAATCTGCAAGGCCCAGCCAGCGTGGGATGGAATGAAGAAAGACATTGCCTATTTTGTGGCTTGTTGCGACATATGCAACAAGGTGAAGGCAGAGCATCAGAAACCAGCCGGACTTCTCCAACCACTACCAGTATCACAATGGAAATGGGATGATGTCTTCATGGATTTCATCACGGGACTGCCCAGGACTCAGCGAGGAATTGATGCAATATGGGTCATAGTGGACACCTTAACCAAGGTTGCCCACTTTATCCCGATCAGAACCACATATCGAGCGGACCAACTTGCACAACTGTATGTATCCAGGATAGTCAGTCTGCATGGAGTACCCCGAACCATCACTTCTGACCGAGCTTCACTTTTACCTCCGCTTTTTGGTCATGTCTCCATCAAGCCTTGGGGACAGCACTGAAATACGGTACCGCTTATCATCCTCAGACTGATGGACAGACAGAGCGGGTAAGCCAAATACTCGAAGATATGTTGCGAGCCTGTGTTTTAGCCCAAGGGCCTAAATGGGAAGACTGCTTGCCGTATGCCGAGTTTTCTTATAACAACAGCTTCCAGACGAGTCTAAAAATGTCACCGTATGAAGCCTTGTATGGCCGTAAGTGCCGCACTCCTTTAAATTGGTCTCAAACTGGGGATAGCCGTATCTTCGGAACATATCTCATGATGGAAGCTGAGAAACAAGTTAAGGAGATCAGAGACAGATTGCAATTGGCCAAATCTCGACAGAAGAGTTATTATGATGCAAAGCACCGACAAATCAGTTTTGAACCCGGAGAACACGTATACCTCCGAGTCACTGCTATGAAAGGAGTCAAGAGATTTCAGACTCGTGGAAAGTTGGCACCTAGATTTATTGGTCCATTTCCAATCATGTCCCGAGTGGGATCTGTTGCATATCAGTTGTAACTACTCCCTGAATTATCGGACGTGCACAACGTGTTTCATGTTTCCCAGTTGAGGCGATGCATATCGCCGCCTGAGAAAAAGACTGCTATGACTGAGATAGAGTTGGCAAGGGATTTAACATATGAAGAGAGACCCATTAGAATTTTGGATCAGATGGAAAGAGTCACTCGCAGTAAAGTGAGGAAGTTTTACAAAGTTCAGTGGGAGCATCACACGGAGTTAGAATCAACGTGGGAACGGGAAGAATTTCTAAGGGCACATTATCCAGAATGGTATTCCCAAGCAACCGAATCTCGAGGAAGAGATTCATTCTAAGTGGGGGAGGTTTGTGACAGCCTGGTTTTGGCGCTCCTTTATTTGCCTGATTTTCATTTGAATTGATTTTGAAATTTGGAGTTTTTGAATCTTTTCATATGGACTTCAACACTTGGGTACCCTTGGCTTTCACCCAAGTGCCTCATTTCCCTCTCTAATCATCATTCCCACTCTGGTTCTACCCAAAATAATATTTGGAATATTTTTCTTTAATGAAAAATATTCATTTTTCCTCTCCAAAACCCTAGCTAGTTCAATGTGCTCCAAAGCAACCCCAATTTTTCTTACCCACAAAAATCTAGCAAAATTCACAAATATTCTTTGAGCCCTAGGGCACCTTCCTGAGCAAAAATATTGCACCACTCTTTGGAATATTTTTCCTACAAAATATATTTTCTGTTCTGGACAGAAATGGTGGTTTCTACAGCAACTACCATTTTACTTGCTCCAATGAGGCTGATTTTTCTTGTACATCATCACCTTAGTAGATGATAGCTAGCCTCCAAAACCCAGCCCCAACCTCCCAGGCGTTTGACCTCAGTAAACTCTCAAAGTTACTGATCAGAAACTTACTTGGCGTGTGAAAAAATTTCTACTACACCTGGAACCAAACCAAAGCGTGGTAACCTCTCAATCTACCACGAACAACACGCCAGACATGAAGTTTAGGCTTAGCTCGGCCTGATGTCATAGTTCACGCGGTGACCGCGTTCGTCCAGGGGTGCTGGCATGCGTGTCGACGCGCTCTGGGTACCGCCGAGCGCTCCGTTTCGCGCGTGCTCGCTTCCCCGACTGCTAAGCCTTGCCAAACCTCGCCACCATCTTCGTCTCAACTCCCTTAACCCCCTGGCACTCGCCGACGCCGGAGCTTGCCGCAGCGACCACGAGCGCGGTCCGGCCAATGCAACAGTGTGCTCTGCATGCTCGTCGCCTTCCTCTCGATCCTGTGCTTGTCTTCGTTCGCCCACAGTCCCCGCGTGAGTTGCGTCGCCTTCTCCCCCTCTCACTGACGCCGCTCGTCGCTGGGCGCCATGTCCAGGTGTCAACGGCGGAGCCCGAACCCCCCCTCTCGGCTCGCCTATAAATGGAGCCACCCCCAGCCTCCTCGAGCACCATCCACCACTCCCACACACTCCACAACCTCGTAGATAGCCGTAGCCCGGCCGGGCAGGCCGCGGGCCGCCGTCCCCGAGCTCAAGCTCGCCGGCGATCCCCTTGGGTCGTCGCGGTAGATCCAGCCCCTCCCAGGCCTGGGCGACCCATCTCGAGCCTCCGCCACACTTCGGTGAGGCTGTTCCGACCTCTTGGAGCCCCTGGAGTCGCCGCAGTTCCCCGTCTTCTTCGTCTCCGGTGACCACCGCTCTCTGCCTCTGCTTACGAGGTCGATTCCGACGCCATCCGACCACCCCTAGCTATGCTACGGGTACGGGCAGGTGCACCTCCACCCCCTCTCTCGATCCCTCCCTCTCGTTTTGGCCAAGGAGCCCTCGTCGCCGGCGAGAGCTCCGGCGAAGCCGCGACCCCCTCTGTTTCCACCTCCCTCTCCCCCTCGCCTGACTAGCGGGGCCCGCTAGTCAGCCACTCTGTACGCGCGCGAAGCGGTATGAGTGGTGGCGCCCCTAGGCTTTACGCCTTCGACGTCACCCCCCTCAGTTTGTTTTATTTAAATTCAAACTCATTTAATTTCCAGAGAGCTTCAAACAGCTATAACTCTTCAACCATAAGTCCAAATGAATTGATTCTTTTTGCATTGTGTTCTTTGCAAAGAAATCTAGCAGCTCACCAAAAATGAGATTTTTATGTGCTGTCTAGATTTTCTGGTGATTTTCAGAAGGGTTCTTCATATTTTCTTTTTGTGTTTAAAATTATTTTCAGAGGGTGAGGCTTGTCTTGAGGATCACCAGAAGGCTTGTGAACCTGATCTGCACTAAGGCAAGCCACAACAACATTTTCATGGTGCCATTTCAATATTTATGATTTTCTTACTTGAATGAAAGATTTAATACATGCATTTAAATAACTATTATGTTATTTATATTCGGTTAAGTGCTTGTTTTAGTTAATATGCTTGATTTATAGAATGTTTAAACTAACTTAGTTGGTAAAGAACTAGGATTCATTTGTGGTAATGAAAGAATAATATTGTTTTGCATATGAGTAATCACTTGAAGTTATTTTCTTGCATGAGTAAAATAATAAAACTTGCTAGAAAATATTCTATTTTAAAGTGAGGTTTATTCTAATCAGAAAAGTGGCATGAGTTGTTGATGTTTATGCTTAGTGTGAATATAGTTGACTCAGTCATTTCCGTTAATATGTGATGCATATGTAGTGTTGCATTTTCATGGCATGCGATGACATCGGTTATTTTTACTTTAAGTTGAACCTAAATATAACTCAACTTGAATATATCGTTGGCCGGGTCATGGTGCCACTGAATCGAGTTTTTCCTAGTGCAACCACATTTGCCTTATGGGAGGCCTTGATTCGGTCCGTTGTCATGCCTCTGGTCGGTGCCTCCAAGTAGGGAAGGTTATGGGCATGCTTACCCTGGCCCGGTAAGCAGACATAACCTTGTGTGCCCGTTGTTGAGATTATGGTACCGGGTCCCCTTGTGGGATCGTTTTGGCCACGACGGTGGTCGTTGTGTCTTTGGTAGACACGGGGCCACCCAGGACTAGCCCAGTGGGGATTGTGTCGGAGTGGCCGGGAGAGTGTCATGGCAATGGAGGGGTTTCGTCGGAATGTCGTTGGTCCACCCGAATGGGAGTGCGAGGCCATGGGTTCCGTGGTGTGGGTACAGTGTTCTACCTCTGCAGAGTGTAATAATCTATCGATAGCCGAGTCCACGGTTACGGACACGCTCGTAGTAGGTCACACCATGGGTCAACGTTTAATAAATTTTGCAAACTAAGTTATGAACTTTGCACGGTTGATGATGGTGGAAAGCCATCGAGATGTTCGAGACCAAGTATTGGTCATGGTTGTGATCGCTGTAATGATCACGGGATACCCCTAGTCAAGACCACGATGGTGGTACGTTTGTGATCCAAGAACGATCACGGTTGGTAAGCTAGTCCCGAAGGACTTTTATCACAAGAGCATGATCACAGCATGTTGAAACATTATTGCATTATTAATTGGTTAATTATCATGATATTGTTTGTCATTATGATTATGCCTGTTGTGAGCTTGCAAGTACATTCAATGTACTGACCTGGCGTGTCATGCAAGATTTCAGGAAAATCTCGTTGGAAAGGAGTGCTGCTCGAGTCTAGATCGTGTCCACATCGGTGTCCCTGTGCTATGGAGTTTCCGCTACGACGTTGTTTCGCTGCCGCGTAGTTGTTATGGTCGAGGCCCCTTTATGTTCACTAAATAATGTACATATTGTTCAGCCGCACGGTGTGTGCCGCTTGGCCTCGACACCTGTTGTAATATAAACTATGATCCGCTAGCATCAATAAAGCGGTTATTTTCTGTACCAAGATGTTGTGTGTTGCCAGAAGACATGGTCTCTGGGCTGCCAATGCATGGTAAACCTGTCGCTCTGAGCCGGGGTGCCACAGACTCACTCCGCCCGCTGATTGAGTTGAGGAGCCCCCGATGATGACTTCAACAGGAGAGCTTGCCCAGGATGATGTTGTGGTTGTCATGGGAGGGGACGGAATCCATGACCTGGCAACCGATGTTGCCGGGGAAACTGAGGCCTCCGCCTAGCAGAGTCCTCCGGGTAATTCATCTATTCTTTCCTTCCTTCTCTTTCTTCTTTTTTTATGCTCCGGGCTTCTCTGATACTTCTGCTTCTTGAGTTTTGCTTGCTGTCTTTGCTTGCAGTCCCTCAGGTCGAAGAGCCTGAACTGCTGGAAGAAGTGGCCATCATTGGGAGAGATGCCGCGGATGAGGCCGCCAAAATCATTGATGCGGAGGGACAGAGCCATGCTGCCGGGAGCATTCATGAGCCCCCGACGGAAACGGAGCAGATCCTTGATGGTGCGCGAGGGGCGGGGGAGACGATCAAGGAGAATGTTCCCCTCCAAACCATGGATCCCCTCCCAGCATTTGGTAATGTGGCGGGGGTCTCGGAGCCGCCCTCGAGCCAGTTGGCGCTGGTGCTCACGCAGCCTGGGCTCGGAGCCCCCGGTTCGTCAGCGGCGGCAAGCCTGGAACTTGATGAAGAGCTCCAGTGCATTCTGGCATCGTTGTACCAAGGGTTCGAAGAGGTAGATGATTATGTCGCTGCTGTAATGGACTTGTCTTTTATGGAATCCATGGTGGCAGGCATTAAGGAGACGCAGGGCTGACACAGCCAGAAATGGCAGGTGCTCAAGGATCAGCGCAAGTTAGCCAACAAAGTGGATCAACAACTGAGGGACCAGGGTAGAAAGGTGCGCGACTAGCGCAACAAGCAGTTCTAGGTCCTGATGAGGCAGCATGAGACAATCTCGATGGCGAGGGAGGATTTTATTGCCCGAGAGGCTCACATGGCAGACTGCAAGGTGCTTCTAGACGCCAGAGAGCAGGACATCTCTTCTTGGGACGAAAAGCTTGAGGCCACCCTTCATGCCAAGGATGACGATATGGAAGCCCTCGTGCAACAACGCACCAAGGAGCTAGAGGACAAGCACAAGGTCGCCCTGGACACCCTCACTGCTGATTCTGCTACCCAGTTGAAGAAACTTGCCGATGACCTTGCCGCTGCTTCCTCTGCCAAGACTGACCTCGAACAACAGGTGTCCAAGCTGATGGAAGACCTTGCCGGGAGTGTCAAGGAGGTCGCGACTCTCAAGGAGGAGGCGCAGAAAGCAGAGATCCTTCTGAAGGATATACAATCGCAGCTCTTCTCCAAGGGCCAAGGCCTCGAGACTGCCAACATCACCATCGAAGATCTGAAGGCCAGGATTGGCACCTTGGAGAGCTCGGTAGAGTCCAGCGGGGCTCATGAGCAGCAGCTAACAAAGGACCTGGACAACGCGAGGCGTCTTCGGAAGGATGCAAAAGACAATCTGGTGAACCATTCCGAGCAGGTCGACCTCTGGATCAAGAGCTTGATTGACATTGCCGAGCGTCTCACTGCTCAGACCGCATCGATGGGCATGGAAGAGCCAGTCTTTTCGGCCAGCAGGCAGGAGGTCCCCAGCGTCAAGCTAGGGTTCTTCTTTAACGAGCTGATCGACAAGCTGAAGGCGCATGAAGAGGGAAGGGCCAGTTGCTTAACTGAATCTCGAAAGCTTGCCCGCAAGGCCCTTTTCATGGTTTTGAGCAATATCGCCTATCGCCATCCGGACCTCGACCTTGCCGATGGCTTCAGATAGCCGCCGGAGGGCGCGGATGTTTCTGCTGCCGAGGAGAAGGCTGCCCCCCTCACCGCCAAGGTCCTTTCCGTCCCAACGGCTCCACGTGGTTGTCAGTCCCGGCACTGAACTATTCTCACCACCGCGCTGTCTTGTAACAAAACATGAATCATGCCATGTATTTGGACATCGTTTTATTTATGCTCGCGTGGAACTGATGTTTTTGCTTAATCTTAATTGTGTGTTTATCTCCTTAGAGTTCACCCGTCAGTGTTCGTATGATTAGTCCTTATGCATGTTCTGGTTGCCTCCCGGTATCATATTGGCCGCGATTGTCGTAAGGGTCAGACCCTTAGCATTCATCTTGGCGTGGATGTGTCTCGACAGGTTTTTCCTCGGTAGTTTTCGATGCAGCCACTCATTCTGCAAGCAGGCTCGGAACAGAACGAGGGTGCAAACAGAGAAACTAGCAAGGTGCCATCACACGATGGATTTCCTCATACGAACACGTCGGTATCCAAGGGATAAACAAGCGCAAGATCTTAAATTCATAAGGGAGTAATGATTGCGTGGACTTAGCTTTGTCCTCGCTTCCTCCCATTCCCTTTAGCTACAAGTGCTTGCCGCGTTCGCATGCTTCGGGACGGATGGATGCCGTGCACGTAGTTCTCTGGTTCCCGGCAGGGACCGATAAAAAAATCATATGTATCTTGCGGGTGGCAGGACGCGGTGCAAGGTACGACCTGTTTCTCTCTCCTCCCCTCCATACTTTTTTGAACAATCTGGTGGCGGCTGGCATAGAAGTCACGCGAATGCGAGCGGCCTTGCCGGAGCACACTTGCCGGGGCGTCGATCAACGGATGGGCACCGGCGCTACACTCAGGATTTCCCTGAGTAGGGTAAATGCTGAACCGAGTTTCATGCGGTACTCATCAACATTGATGATGCTAAAACCCAGAGTGGCTCGATTTTCAATAAGTGGGGGTGGCGGAAAGAGAAACCCTGTACCTATACACTTTCGTCCTTTCCCCTTATGGGGCTTGCATGGCGATCACGCCGCCCGGACCGCAGGCGTTGGCTTGCTGGCATCATTACTAGTTCTCGCGGCCGCAGCGGCCACGACGGAGGGAGGCAATGGAGATTGAACAAGGTGCGGGGGAAGCGATATCGCTCCCCCTCTCAGTTCCCATCATCCCCGCCTTCTCTTGGGCGTCACGGATGATGAAGCAGTTGATGAATAAAATGATGATGAAGATGACGCGCTACGTACGCTCCTCGGGTTCGCCCAAGCGCTTGGCCCTACCCGGCGCGCCAAAGATGTCATGGGAAACCACGGCCACCTATGGGGCCATGAGCCCCCTTGTCAATCGGCAGGGGGGATGAGCACATTGCACAAAGATCGGAAAATCATAGCGCAACATGTCAGAGATCACACAGGCAATTTTACCCAGGTTCGGGCCGTCGCGAGGCGTAAAACCCTACTCCTGCTTTGGTGGATTTATGGTGGATTGTGGTGGAAATGCAGTTCTCTTGCCCGACAGGGTTACCTCGGGGTGAGAGCAGCTATGCTTGTATGAGTGTACAAGGGTCCGAATCCCTTCTATGGTTGCCACGGGCCTTCTTTTATAGATCAAGGGGTCACCACAATGGCAAGTCAGTCATTGTGTACTGATTAGATAGCAAACAGTGCTATCATACCTAAATTTGCAGACTGGGCAGAGTGCATTAAATTTTCCTCTTAGTGTCACATCATGGCATGCCCGGCAAGCCTTGCCGGGCAGTTTGGCCACCTTCTTGCCTACCTGCTTGACACGTTGCTGGACGGGTGTCATTTGGTGGTGATTTCCATAGGAAGTGGCTGCCCTGTGGCAAAAAAACGACCACTTAGTCACTTGGGGGCTTGACACCGCACCGGTCGATGACTTGTGCACTGTGAAGCCTTAGCGGGGTAGTTTGCCTTCGTAGGGCCCGACAGGCCTGCCGGGATAGTCTTGAGGCTTGTCTCTAGAGCAACCTCGTCCTCTCCTGGCTCACCTGCCCGCCAAGGGAGGCTTTCCCTTGGTGATATCTTGTTTTCCTTGTCTTTTCTTGGTCTTCTTGATCCGCACTCTGATTCCTCAAAGAGCTGATCTCTTCTACTTGGTCTGGTCTTGGATGTTGTAATCTTGCTACGTTGGTGGTTTGCTGTCCGTGCACAAGTCAGGGGAAAACATACACCCATGTTTGTGTACTCCGACATAAGGGAATGCATTGTGGAGTAGTTATTAGATGATGGGTTGCTAGAGTGACAGAAGCTTAAACCCTAGTTTATGTGCTGCTTTGTAAGGGACTGATTTGGATCCAAAAGTTTAATGCTATGGTTAGGTTTTATCTTAATACTTTTTTCGTAGTTGCGGATGCTTGCGAGGGGGTTAATCATAAGTAGGAGGGTTGTTCAAGTAAGAATAGCACCTAAGCACTGGCCCACCCACATATCAAATTATCAAAGTAGCGAACGCAAATTAACTCAACATGATGAAAGTGACTAGATGAAATTCCCGTGTACCCTCAAGAATGTTTTGCTTATTATAAGAGACCGTCTTGGCCCGTCCTTTGCCACAAAAGGATTGGGCTACCTTGCTACACTTTAATTACCATTACTGTTACTTGGTCTTTACAAATTATCTTGCTATCAAAGTATCTGTTACCAACAATTTCACCTGCAGAAAATACCTTCACTACAAAAAAGAGTCACATCCGTGACATTTTGGGCCAAACGATTTTTTCTGTCATGCTTATGACACTTCTATGATGATAATTGTGACAAAACCCAGTATCATCATACATGTGGTGGGCTCCTACTTCTATGACAAAAATCATGACAGAAAATGGGCTCTTCGTCCTGGGCGGGCCAGAGACGCAGCTGCATGACATTCTTTGGGCCGTCCATGACGGAAAAAATCATGGTAGAAGAGAGGGGGAGGAAAATATCGGGGAGTTCCCGGTTACGGTGGGTGGTCGGGGCTGAGTGATGCATGTTGGTTTGCACATTTTCTCTCGTATACTTACGCGCGTGTGTGTGCGAGGCATTGGGCTCTAACTGAACCCGAGCGAGGTGTTCGCTTACTGAACCCGAGCGATTGCACTGGCTACGTTACTGAACCCGAGCGATCGATCCCTGGCTGTTAATTGAACCCGAGCGATTCCTTCGCTACTATAGCTAACTGAAGCCGATCGAACCTGCTGCCTCTTGATGAACAGTGAGCGTTATTGGAGGTTGGATGAACAGTTCCCGGCGGGGGTTGGATGAATAGGACCCCATGGTAGTAGAGGCCGTTGCCGCTGGACGAACATGACCCCGACCGAGCTGGTTGGGGGTGGATGAACAGGACCCCGTGAGGGCTGGTTGAACAGTAGTCGGTGGAGGGCTGGATGAACAGTAGCTCCGTGGAGGGCTGGTTGAACAGGACCCCGTGTGGAGGGCTGGTTGAACAGTAGCCGGTGGAGGTTGGATGAACAGGACCCCATGGTGAATAGTAGCTGGTGGGAGCTAGAGGAAGTCGACGGTGGATGAACAGTAGCCCGTGGAGTCTCATTTTGTGGTACGCCACACCCCTCCCGATGAACAGGACCCCCGTTTTGACCGTAGGCGCTCCAACACAAGTCCGTTTCCTCTGTTTTGTGGTACGCCACACCCCTCCTGATCAACAGCACCCCGTTTCGACCGTAGGAGCTCGAACACAAGTCAATTTCCTCCGTGTTGCGGTACGCCAGACCCTTCCTGATGAACAGGACCCTGTTTTGACCGTACGCGGTCGAACACAAGGCCGTTTTCCTCTGTTTTGCGGTACGCCATACCCTGTTCTGGCTATTCCATCCAAGCCAGTTGGCTCCCATTGAACACGACCCATTCCAAACCAGTCTGGTGCCTCCCGATGAACAGGACATGTTCTGACCCAGTCACTTGCTCCCAGTGAACACGATGCTGTTTTCTCCGTTCCGACTCAGCCGGTTATCTGAAGATGAACAGGACAACGTCGCTGCCATCCGTTCCCTCTCCATATACACGAGCCCTGGCCGTCCGTATGCGTGAGTACGAGTTTCGAGACCCCGCTTGTATGTACGTACGTGGCCGTATTTTTGGCGTGTGGCTGTATGTACGTGTACACGGTTTAGACGGGACAGCCTGAACTGCTATGTGGGGGGCTCTACTATGACATGTGCTGCTACTTACTCGGCCACGATTCATCGTTGCAGAGCGACTGATCGACCAGTATGTACGTACACGTTCACGACAAGACAGACAACGCTACGTATGCTTCGACCGGGTGGGTCCCGTCTGTTAGGGAGGATAAGGACACACTTCCTTGCGTGCGAAGATATAGTTGCTCGGTCCTAGCTGTCAGGGGGGAATCATTTTTTCCCGCAATAAGGATGCACTTCCTTGCATGCGAAGCTGGTGGGTCCCAGCTGTCGGGGGAGAAAACATTATTTTTCAGGGTAAAAAGGATGCAGTTGCATGCATGCGTCCATGGGCGTGGTGCGTCCCCACTGTCAGCCTCTCACGTACAGTCATCTTCTGATGACTCTCATATGTTAACCATGTTAACCACACCGTGCCGAGCGCACCAAGGCCAATGGATGATGGTGAGGCCCCAAACTGGAACAACCTAGAGATGGGGAAGACGCGGCAGTGGAGTCGCAGATGGAGAGGAGTGGGAAACTTGACTGGTTCGGGTGCGCGGCAGCACTATCGTGCACGGGAGACAGGAGCAAGAACAGAGGTTGAAGAAGCAGCACGGCTGTTGGATTAACATCCAACGGTCCAGCTGGTATAATCATTTGTTGATTAAGTTGACAAAGTCCTACATACGCGTCAGCTTAGTAGGCCCACAAGTCAGCCACAAAATCTGTCGGGTCCCAGCTGTCATCGGGAGGAATAGTTTTTTCCGCATAACAAGGAGGCACTTCCTTCTGTGCGAAGATACAACCGGTGGGTCCCAGCTGGTAGGGGGAGGAAACATTTTTTCAGCTTAATAAGGAGGAACTTTCCTTGCGTGCGACCATGGACCTCGTGGGTCCCAGCTGTCAGGCTCTCCACGTACAGTCCTCTTCCGATGACTCTCATTTGTTGACCACACCGCGCCGAGTGCAGCGAGGCGGTGGACGACGGTGAGGCCTCGGACGGGAACGACCCGGAGATGGGAAGACACGGCTGTGGAGTCGCAGATTGAGAGGAGTACAAGGGTTATAACTGGTTCTGGTGTGGCGTGGGGCTGCAGTCAGTGGAGAATAACATGAGGTGTGGAGGGGTGGAGGGATAGCCTGGCCGGCGGTGGGGTAGCGCTTCGCAGGGATGCATGCTAAGCACAACCGCTAGCCGTCGGAGGCCGGAGCAGGTGGTCCCGGCGACGCTGGAGGAAGAAGACGAGAGATTGAAGGTGCATGCCGGTTGTTGGATATAAATCCAATGGATGTGGATGATGTCAGACTCATTTGTTGACTAAGTTGACAATGCCTTGCGTAGGCTTCGACCTATTGGCCCACATGTCAGCCTGCAAAAATTGAAGGAAATATGCCCTAGAGGCAACAATAAAGTTGTTATTTATATGTCCTTATATCATGATAAATGTTTATTATTCATGCTAGAATTGTATTAACCGGAAACTTGATACATGTGTGGATACATAGACAAAACATAGTGTCCCTAGTAAGCCTCTATTAGACTAGCTCGTTAATCAAAGATGGTTAGGTTTCCTAACCATAGACATGTCTTGTCATTTGATGAACGGGGTCATCATTAGGAGAATGATGTGATGGACAAGACCCATCCGTTAGCTTAGCATAATGATTGTTAAGTTTTATTGCTATTGCTTTCTTCATGACTTATACATATTCCTTTAACTATGAGATTATGCAACTGCCGGATACCGGAGGAATACCATGTGTGCTATCAAACATCACAATGTAACTGGGTGATTATAAATATGCTCTACAGGTATCTTCGAAGGTGTTTGTTGGGTTGGCATAGATCGAGATTAGGATTTGTCACTCCGAGTATCGGAGAGGTATCTCTGGGCCCTCTCGGTAATGCACATCATGATAAGCCTTGCAAGAAATGTGACTGATGAGTTAGTTGCGGGATGATGCATTATGGAACGAGTAAAGAGACCTGCCGGTAATGAGATTGAACTAGGTATGAAGATACCGACGATCGAATCTCGGGCAAGTAACATACCGATGACAAAGGGAATAACGTATGTTGTCATTACGGTTTGACCGATAAAGATCTTCATAGAATATGTAGGAACCAATATGAGCATCCAACTTCCGCTATTGGTTATTGACCGGAGAGGTGTCTCGGTCATGTCTACATAGTTCTCGAACCCGTAGGGTCCACACGCTTAACGTTCGATGACGATTTTGTATTATATGAGTTATGTGATTTGGTGACCGAATGTTGTTCGTAGTCCCGGATGAGATCACGGACACGACGAGGAGTCTCGAAATGGTCGAGAGGTAAAGATTCATATATTGGACGGTGATATTCGGACACCGGAAGTGTTCCGGGGGTACTGGGTGCATATCGGGTCACCGGCAGGGGTTCCGGGCATCCCCCCGGCAACTACATGGGCCTTAATGGGCCAAGAGGGGGACAGACCAGCCCCTAAGGGGCTGGTGCGCCCCTCCCATATGGGCTGGCCAAATTGGAGTAGAAAAGGGGAAGGAGGAAAGGAAAAAAAGGGAATAGGATTCCCCCTTCCCCGTCTTCCCTTCCTACTCCGAATAGGAATAGGAAAGGGGGAGGCCGAATTGGGAGGACCCCAAGTAGGATTCCTCCTACTTGGGGCGCCCCTTGGCTGCCTCTCCTCCCCTCAAACCTATATATATATATATATATATGAAGGGGGGCACCGCTAGAACACACAACAAACATTGTTAGCCGTATGCCGCGCCCCCCTCCACAGTTTATGCCTCCAGTCATATTCATGTAGTGCTTAGGAGAAGCCCTGTGCGGATCACTTCACCAGTGTTGACGAAACTCTCCCTCGACACTTTGCTGGATCAAGAATTTGAGGGACGTCATCAAGCTGAACATGCTCAGAACTCGGAGGTGCCGTAAGGTGCTTGATCGGTCGTAACGAGAAGAAGTTCGACTACATCAACTGCGTTGTCAAACGCTTCCGCTTTCGGTCTATGAGGGTACGTGGACACACTCTCCCCCTCTCGTTGCTATGCATCTCCTAGATAGATCTTGCGTGAGCGGAACAAATTTTTCTAATTGCATGCTACGTTTCCCAACAAAAATGTGGCATATATTTGACCGATGTTTTCTAGAATTTATAGTCCATTTGCTGGGCTGGGTGAACAAATAATTCCACGTCAATGCAGCCCATTTAATATTTTCTAAGAAATCCCAGCCCATTTGCACTTTCTTGAAATACACGAATTAGCTGGGCTTGTTCTATATATAATGTTAGGTTAGAAGGAGCAATTAATATCAAAAAATAAATCGGAGCAACACATTTTTAATATAAAATTAACAAATTAGCGAGTTATGGCTCAAAATAAAAATGAGCGCGTTATTATTACATTGGTCCTTAAAATCTTTGCAAGCTTTTCTACGCAATCACCAGGATTTTCCTTGCCTATGAGTCAAAAACAACCAGGATTTTCCTTGCCAACTTCTGTTAAACATTTACTTTTATAAGTTAATAAGACGTGGGATGTTTTTATAATGTATATATAAGTCTCTATTAAGTATACGATAATTGTAATAATATAAATATATATAATGTGGTTAGAAGGGAAAACATAAATTGGACACAACATTATTATTCTTATATATAGATAAATAGAACAGAGATCTACGTTTTATTAAAAAAATACATTGGGCTGCCGATCTTTAAGAAGAAGTAAAACCTACACTGGGAGGCCCACAGGCGGGTACATACATGATCGACCTCAAAAAATAAGTTGAAACCACTGTCTCGGTATGTCGTGGGCTACGCATGTTAAAAAACAAAACCTAGGCCTAGCTGATACTTGTTCGCCCTCTGGAAAAACATGATACCAGCTAGATCCCCGATACCCCTTTCCCGCAACAACAACAAAAAAAGATCCCCGATACACCTGAAAAGAAAGTCTCCCCGATGACAGTCATTGTTGGAAATTTATTTCGTTTATTGACTAGGTTGACAAACCCTTGGGCCCCAATGTCTGTATACAATTAGGAGGAAGCTTTTTTTTCCAATGAGGCACTTGCTTGCGTATGGCTTGGACCTGGTGGGTCCCCACTGTCAACCTCTCGGCATACAGTCCTCTCCGGATTCCTCTCGTTTGTTGAGCATGTTGACAACGGCATATGGCGGCGCCACGGCAAGCGCACACTGACGAGAAAGAACCGAAGTTGGGGAATACACCTTCTTTCTTCCTAACATACCGCACTAGCCCGATGGCTGCAGCCCTCTCACCCAAAAGTTGTACTGCTCGGGTTCGATTCCAACTGGTGCAGTTGAAAAATATCTAACACTTGCCAAAAATTCGTCCCTAGTTTACCCAATTTTTTTGCACACTCAACATTGTCTTGCCATTTTGAAAATAGCATATCTTTTTGAATTTGCATCATATGAAGATGTGCTATACATGAATGTTGATCAGCATGATGTTAACTTGTTAGTTCCATTTTTGACCATGAATAAAATTTGCAACATTCTGTTATCCATGTTTGAAAAGTGCCTGTTGATTTAAATGCTCTGCCTCTGAAACATGTAGTTTCTTATATGAAAATCACTTGGACAAGTAGCCATCACCAGTGTTGGACCGCGCTTCTTCAATCCCCCGGCAGCGCGAGGGGGAAATAAACTTCCGTCCCGTGCTGGCGGGAATGGAGCGAACTGGATTAAAGAGGGGCCCGGCCGCGCGACTGCAGAAGCACATCAGACGCGATTTTTTTCAGTGGATGGCTCTCGATGGTGTTTTTTACTTTCCTCTACACCATACAACTTGTATTTTTAGCCTCCCAGTCCGTGGTGGACCAGTAGCCCATTTGCTGGGCAGGCCAACCTATAGAAAACAACACTCGATTCTTCATCAAGCCCCTAAAACAACGTAGTACTATGTTTGTTTTGAGGCCGAAAACATTACGACAGGGGTTGAGCGGGGGAGAGGGGAAGACAGAGAAAAAAGATAAAAAAGAGCTGATGCGTCGTTGCTACCCTAACAAGCAGGTGCAATTCTTCTCGGGAAGAAGGTGTGCCGTTGATGTCGCTTGAAGCTACGTCGGTATTTCCCCAAAGAGGAAGGGATGATGCAGCACAACGACGGTAGGGATTTCCCTTAGATATGAAACCAAGGTTATCGAACCAGTAGGAGAACCAAGCAACACAACGTAAACAGCCCCTGCACACGAATAACAACTTCTCGCAACCCGACGTGTTAAAGGGGTTGTCAATCTCTTCCGGGGTACGGCGCCTCAAGATAGGCAAACAGACGTGAGGTAAATTTGTAGTAGATTGATAGATCGAACACCAAATAAATAAATAAGAATAAATTGCAGCAAGGTATTTTTGTATTTTTGGTTAAATAGATCTGAAAATAGAAGGCAAATAAAATAGATTGCAAAGCAAATAATATGAGAAAGAGACCCGCGGGCCGTAGGTTTCACTAGTGGCTTCTCTCGAGAAAAATAGAACCGCTGGGTAAACAAATTACTATTGGGCAATTGATAGAACTTCAAATACTCATGACGATATCCAGGCAATGATCATTACATAGGCATCATGTCCAAGATTAGTAGACCGACTCCTACCTGCATCTACTACTATTACTCCACACATCGACCGCTATCCAGCATGCATCTAGTGTATTAAGTTCATGGAGAACCGGAGTAATGCAATAAGATCGATGACATGATGTAGACAAGATCTATCTATGTAGAGATAGACCCCATCGTTTTATCCTTAGTAGCAACGATACATACGTGTCGGTTCCCTTTCTGTCACTGGGATCAAGCACCGTAAGATCAAACCCACTACAAAGCACCTCTTCCCATTGCAAGATAAATATATCAAGTTGGCCAAACAAAACCCAAAATATCAGAGAAGAAATACGAGGCTATAAGAGATCATGCATAAAAGAGATCAAAGGAACTCAAATACTTTCATGGATATAAAAAGATAGATCTAATCATAAACTCAAAGTTCATCGATCCCAACAAACACACCGCAAAAAAAGTTACATCATATGGATCTCCAAGAGACCATTGTATTGAGAATCAAGAGAGAGAGAGAGATAGGAAGCCATCTAGCTACTAACTACGGACCCGAAGGTCTACAAAGAACTACTCATGCATCATCGGAGAGGCACCAATGGAGGTTGGTGAACCCCATCCGAGATGGTGTCTAGATTGGATCTGGTGATCTGGACTCTGCGGCGGTTGGATGAATATTTCGTCGACTCCCCTAGGGTTTTGGGAATATTGGGGTATTTATAGAGCAAAGAGGCGGGCCCGGGGGCACCCGAGGTGGGCACAACCCACCAAGGCGCACCTGGGCCTCCTGGCGTGCCTTGGTGGGTTGTGCTCCCCTCGGGGCACCCCCAGGCGCAGCCAGGGCCCATTACATTCCTTCTGGTCCATAAAATATCTCCGTAAAGTTTCGTGGCATTTGGACTCCGTTTGATTTGATTTTCTGTGATGTAAAAAACATGGAAAAAACAGCAACTAGCACTTGGCACTATGTCAATAGGTTAGTACCAAAAAATGATATAAAATGACTATAAAACATCCAAGATTTATAATATAACAGCATGGAACAATAAAAAATTATAGATACGTTGGAGACGTATCACCCCCCTCTAGACATACTTTCGATCCTACAACTTTAGTTGAATTGAATTTGACTACAACCGGTCCTTGTTGAAGGTTAAAACAACACACTTGATGAAAAATCGTTGTGGTTTTGATGCGCAGGTAAGAACGATTCTTGCTAGAAGCCCATAGCAGCCACGTAAAACTTGCAACAACAAAGTAGAGGACGTCTAACTTGTTTTTGCAGGGCATGTTGTGATGTGATATGGTCAAGACATGATGTGATATAAGTTATTGTATGAGATGATCATGTTTTGTAAAAGTTATCGGCAACTGGCAGGAGCCTTATGGTTGTCACTTTATTGTATGAAATGCAATCACCATGTAATTGCTTTACTTTATCACTATGCGGTAGCGATAGTTGTAGAAGCAATAGTTGGTGAGACGACAACGACGCTGAGATGGATATCAAGGTGTCAAGCCGGTGACGATGGAGATCTTGACGGTGCTTTGGAGATGGAGATCAAAGGCACAAGATGATGATGGCCATATCATGTCACATATTTTGATTTCATGTGATGTTTATCTTTTATGCATCTTATTTTGCTTAGTTCGGCGGTATCATTATAAGATGATCCCTCACTAAATTTCAAGGTATAAGTGTTCTCCCCGAGTATGCACCGTTGCTACAATTCGTCGTGCCGAGACACCACGTGATGATCGGGTGTGATAAGCTCTACGTTCACATACAACGGGTGTAAGACAATTTTGCACGTGCAGAATACTCAGGTGAAACTTGACGAGCCTAGCATATGCTGATATGGCCTCAGAACACTGAGACCGAAAAGTCGAACGTCAATCATATATTAGATATGATCAACATACAGATGTTCAAAATTGAAAACTACTCCATCTCACGTGATGATCGGACATGGTTTAGTTTATATGGATCACATGATCATTTAGATTACTAGAGGGATGTCTATCTAAGTGGGAGTTCTTAAGTAATATGATTAATTGAACTTAAATTTATCATGAACTTAGTCCTTGTCGTGGTTTTGTCATGGCAGATGTCCTAGTGTAAGGACTTAGTCGTGAGGCCAACGCATCTATGTGGTAGCTTGAGAGGGGTTGAGCGGAATCGAGAGACGCAATACGCAAGACAAAGATTTAGGCAGCTTCGGGCCCCGGGAAACATCATCCGGTAATAGCCCTACATGCTGTTTGTGGCTAGATCTCATTATCATCACGAGGAAGTCGTCGTAAACCGGCTCTCCTAGTTATGTCTAGCCCTAAGATTATTTCTCCTTGCCTCTCCTCCTTTGGGGAGCCCTGCCCCTCCTTATATATGTTTAAGGGGCAGTTTACATGACTAGTCCTAGTTGGATTAGGATTACTCTATTACAAGTGGAGTCCTAGTCTTGCTTCCTTTGTAGGAGAATATTCCTTGTGCTTTCCTCATAAACCTGCCCACCATAACATGAACCGGCCTTCTGGGCCTTGGGCCTAGTCCTTTATCTGACCCGTTGTCGGGGTCATTCGTGAGTCGCCAGGCTCGTAAATCTTCAGACCAGTGAACCGCCAGGCCCATGAATCGCCAGATAATGAAGCGCCAAGTCCGGCCGGGTTATACTTCTGGCCGGGTTACGTCGCGGGGTATATCCCCGACATTATCCCCCAGTTTAATTTGGATTTATCCATGTTAAACTGATCTGCAACATAAACATAAGAACAAATTTGACGGGTTGTGCTCCGGTTTAAATATTCTTATAAACCGGCACTTGATCATCCTTAAGTCCTTGTCATCTCTTCCTTTTGAAAAATCCGAGTCAATAGACTAGCTTCATAATCAATTTGCTTGCAGAAGATCTTTTGTAAATAAAGAATCCATTTGAATCGGCCTTTAATGCTCTGATTTGACAAAAATATTGGTCTTCAAATACTCAACTGATATTCAGCCGGCTTGAAAATATAAAACTTGCCGATCTATGATTTCCAAAATCGCCGGGTTATAAAAACTGATAATTCCGGGTCATGATTGTTCCCAACGTCGGTTCATGATTGTTGCCAACGCCGGTTCATGATTATTGATGACGCTGGATTATGATTGTCGCAGACACCGGGTCATAATGATTGGTGATGCCGGGTCAATAATTGTTGGTGATGCCAAGTCATAATTGTTGCAGAAACCGGGTCAATCTGGTTAGCTCAAAACTGAAAATTGGAAGATATTTCTCCCTTATATCCATATTACCTATAGCCCCCAAGTCTTGAACAGAACAAAGTGATGATTTGGGACTTGTTTCCATATAATTATTGCCACTTTGAAGAAATCCATGTTGTTCATCTCAGTCACTAGTGAAAACTGAATACTCCATATATGTAGCCCCCTAGTGTCGGGTTGTCATGCTTGAAGCAACCTGGGACTTGTAATTGCCTTATACTCATAAAAACTTCAACCAGTGTAGCCCCCAAGGGCCGGGTCATTATGCAATAATGATCAGGGACTTTTTAAATATGATCATGTAGACTTGAACAACAACGTGTAGCCCCTAAGGGCCGGCTCAGTAAGATAATATTGAGCTGGGACTTTATATATACTTCTTTGAAAAGAACATCATATAATGTAACTCCCATCATGGGGCTTGAACCCACATCCACAAGGTTAAGAGCTTTGTGCTTTACCAACTGAGTAGTGGATCCTTCAATATAATGGATTAAGACTTGTGTACCTTAATTTTTTTGACAGGAGCAATTGGTAGCCCCCAAGGGCCGGCTCATTATGATGTGATGAGTTGGGTCTTCAATAAGGCCAGTAAAAATGACTTTGCATTAGCCCCCAAGTGTCATGGTGCATGCTTGCAGCGACATGAGACTTGTATATTTGATATAATCTTAATTTAAATAATGTAGCCCCCAAGTACTGGGTCATAAGCCTGCAGCGACTCGGGACTATTCCTTCCATTGTAGAGTAAAGTATATCCATTGATAAAATAATAGCCATTGCGCTGAAGCGACTTTTAAAACCTCAATCATGATATTGGTTATTGGTAACCATAATAAAAATCCAGCCATGTTGGCTATTTCAAGATTTGAATAATATAATCCAATGATTTATGAGCGCATGATTCTGATGGCGCAATCCAAATGTATACTGGCGACTTATAGTCCCAAGCCAGGCCGGGTTAATAAACACCGGATAATTTATCATCATACTGGTGACTTATAGTCCAAAGCCAGGCCGGGTCAATAAACACCGAATAATTTATCATCATACTGACGACTTATAGTCCAAAGCCAGGCCGGGTCAATAAACACCGGATAATTTATCATCATACTGGCGACTTATAGTCCAAAGCCAGGCCGGGTTAATAAACATCGGATAATTTATCATCATATTGGCAACTTATAGTGCAAAGCCAGGCCGGGTCAATAAACACCGGATAATTTATAATCATGCTTTATTCAACCTGTTTCTGCATACAACAAGTTTAAAGTGTCCTGGCGGTTTACCGCCGGACGGGTCATGATGCCTAGATATATAGCCAGGGTTTATAACCAAGGCTGTATTTGAAATAAACAAATTTGAAATGGATGATACCTGTGACCTTGAATCACATCGTTGGTTTACCAATTTTTTGTAGTAAGGGTGATGATCCCGATCTTGAGTACTGATAACTCCTTCCATATTGTGCCAGTTTATGATAAAACCGTACCGGGTTGTGATAAACACTGGATTATCCATATATAACACTGGCGACTTATAGTCGAAACGAGACCGGGTTAATACGCGCCGGATTATAACTGATCATGTACTGACAATTTGTAGTTGAAAGCCAAGCCAGGTTTAATGAATGCCGGATTATCAAAAACATTATAAATGTCATCAAAAGAGAAAAAAAACTTGGCAAATAAAAGCATATGAAAACTTGTAGTCGAGGCTTTTCACGGGCTGCCAGGCCCCAAATTCGAGGCTTTTCATGGGCTGCCAGGCCACTGAGTTAAACCATTTCACAAAGCCTTTTAAGATGGACCTCAATCTTTAACCAATCGTCGTTTTAACTTTGACAAGTTCAGGGTCTATGAAATTGACTTGTCAAACGTTCGGCGGGTCATACTAGGTTTACCTGGACGGAGTGGCTTACTTAAAGAGGCAGGATAACCCGGGGTTTTAGGTGAATACACCTGGCTTCCAAGCCGTGGCTTGATAGCCTATTACAAGTGTAGATTCTTTGTTCATTGCGAATCGAAGAATCCCCAAGCAATTTTTTGAGCTGTGCTCAGTGGGTGCCTATGTTTGAGTTGTGCTTTTGCAACACTCTCTTTGGCCCTAAGTAATTTTCTTTTGGCCTTGAGCCGATCAAGAGGTGTAGCTATGGTTCCAGTACGACCAAGCCCCCAAGTGATTTTTTATATATGGCTTTATAAGCCGGATCAATGAGCAAACAGGACGCCGCTTTATAAACAGAAGCCCCCACGTGTTCAATAATATGATAAGCCAATAAGGAAGGATACCCATGTTTGAACCGCGCATCATGGCAGCAGGTCCTCTTCGGCAACCTTTAACTTTTTGCAAGAGATAAATTCTTCTTGAACCGGGATTTTGAACCGGATATTGAGAGTTTCAAAGCTTTGTGGGAGACATCTTTCCCTTGAACCGGATTTTAAACCAGATATTTGAGAGCTTCAGTGAGACCGACTTCTCTTGAGCCGGTTCTTAAACCATAATCCTTTCTGATGACCCGGAACTTCTTCATTGAGCCGGGATTTTGTAATTGTCATATACTTTCTAAGCCGGAAATTTTCTGACGGCCTTTAAATTTTCATCAATATAACAGTAGCCTCCGGGACCGGGTTATCTTTCCCTCCATCGTCCTGGGGTTCTTAAATTTGCTGAAACTGGCAAGATTTGCTGAGTCATGTCATCGTAGCTCCTGAGTCTCAAAGGTGACTCAAGGAGTTGGCTTGAGACTATCCATATTTGACCGTGATATAAACCGGCATAACTTGTATATCACTGGTGTTGGTAGCATGATGTGAATCCACAGAAGGTTGAGGTGACTGCGGCGGGTTATAAATGATCCCGTATGAGCCGTGTCAGCAACTCGGCCAATGGTTCCTTCCAACTGGTGATTTGATGTTTAACCAAACTGTAGTGGCGGCGACTTGTGCGCCTGCCCATTGAACCACCCAGTGCAGACGATGGTTGATAGTATATGATAATTTGCCTCCATTTTGTTAAAAGAAAAACCGGGCTACCCAAGCTGTGACTTGCTCATACTCAATTAAACAGCTCATGCAGACATGTGCGGCCCAGTGTGTTGATGTAGACCAGGCCGCGAGAGACGGACAACAAAGACGATCGCAGCCTCAGAGGCGGCTCGGACAGATGAGTCGGCCGCGATATTGTAAGCCAGCATGGACGGGCGAGTTAACCACATCATGTTGATGTAAAATGGTCTGCAGAATGGCGGTTTGCAGATATACTCATCGAGCTTGATGGTTTGGTCAGATGCTAGCGCATTATAATGGTGGGGCGAGCTATACATCCATGATACGGCCATAGCTTTTGCGATGAACAATTGTCCTGTATCAAAAAATAGCGCAACCCAAAGTAATTGCTCTTTTTAAAGAAAGCAATATATAATAAAAATATAATGATTTCACCTGATACGTCAGGCCAGTGTTTATCC
This sequence comes from Triticum aestivum, assembly GCF_018294505.1. Lineage (NCBI taxonomy): Eukaryota > Viridiplantae > Streptophyta > Magnoliopsida > Poales > Poaceae > Triticum > Triticum aestivum. The sequence goes on from NC_057802.1 coordinate 527,299,422, forward strand.
ACCGCGGAGTTGATGATCACTATGGTGAAGCTGAAATCAATTCACGGGTAAGTCGGACGCTGCGTTGTAAGCCAGCGCGGACGGGCGAGTTAATCGGAGGCGCGGTAAGTCGCGCGAACGGGCGAGTCAGCCGCGTCATGTTGATGTAGCAGGGGCAGCGACCTACACACGTACTCGTCGAGCAGCACAGCACGGAAAAATGCTAGTGCAAAAATAATGCTGGTACGCACCCCCTTTTTTTAATGAATAATGATCCTGCGAAAAAATACCACAGACCAAATAATTGTTTTCAAACAATTTAATATGCGTTGATAAAATATATAGAAAAGATAGCACCTGGTATTTTCATCAAATGAACGTGGACATTGATACTGAGGGTAGTCAGACACAAAGATAGTCTGTATAGATGCACGTCATCTACGTGCTTTTCATTTGTCTTTTTCCCCTTTCCAAAGTAATAATTGCCTGCCTGTACACTTTGATGTGTGGCGACGAGTAGCCTCGGTGGCAATTCAGACGGGAGGCGACGGTGACCGCTGCAATATCCGGTCGGTTCAAAAGGTAAACGAGGCGGCGCCGGGTGACTCATGGCAACGGGGCGGCTCTCGCAGCAAGGGAGAGGCGCACGGCAGGGATCCGACGGCGAAAAATGACGCCGGGGCGGCTCAATCTGGCGCAGCAATGGGTAGAAAACAGGCATGGCCGGTGAAAGGCGCGGACGGCAAGCGACGATTCAAGGCCGGCCGATGGAGCAGTGCAGGTGGTGGTGGCGGCGACTCAGCGCAAGACTGGCGGTCTAAGCACGCGCGGGCGTGGCCACAGCGGGACGAAATGACCCGGGGGGGCAAACCACTACAGTCGGCTGGCTGCAGGTCAGCAGAGCAGGGGCCGGCTCGCGAGTCGACATCAGCGGAATCAAGGCGAGGACCGCGACGGTTTAGGAGAGGACCACGACGGTTTAGGCAAGGACCATGGCGGTTTAGGCGAGGACCACAGCCAGGTCGTTGCGGGAGTGGCCAGACCCGACGTGCGGGAGCCGGATGGTAGATGGGCGCAGGGGCTGTGCGGGCTGCCCGCGCGGATAGAAGCGCAGCAGAGCAGATCAACAACGGCGGTTTAATGGAAACGGTGACTCCAGGAGGCGAGGCCCAATGGCGAGGTGAGGGCGGCTTAGCCGCGGTGAGAATGGTGGCTCACGGCGAATGCGACAGAGACCTGCCGAACAAACCGACGATTCGATCGTCACATTCTGCGGGAGGCGATTTGGATTGAGACCGGCTCTAATCCGGGCCGCGTCAATGGCAGTTTATTGGCGATTTCAAATCAAGGCGGAGGTCTTCACACGGAGCTGCAGGCCAAAGCAGTGGGAGTGAAGACGGAGGCGATGGAGCCCGACGTCTTAGCGCGGGGCGGTTCAGCGCGTGACGAGCGATTCAAAGCTCTGGCGGAGGTGAAAACTAGCGGGTTGGAGCAGCCCAAGCAGCTCAACGGGCCACAGCCAAGACAAAGACGACCGGCGGCGGCGATTGACGGAGACGCAGAGTCCGGGTTCAACCACTCGTCCGTTTTGGTCGTTGTATACAGTGGTTTGAGCCCGAACAAGCCGAGGACGTGGCGCTCGAGGTCAGTGGCGGAGGCAGAGGCGAAGCCAGCTTGGCATGGAGGCAGAGGCGAGCGACGGCAATGGCTCATTTGCAAGGACGGGACCATGCAGATCCTCGGCCCCACATGGCCGGTGACGCGGCAGAGGTGCGCCGGCCGTTCCGAGCAAACAGCTCGGATTCTGGGCGAAGGCGAGGCACAGACCGCGAAGGAGTCCGGCTTGCTGATCTCTTCATTTCCGGGTCGTAGTTGCTTTGACTAGTCTTTGTTTCCGGGTCGTAGTATTAGCACATGAACACAAGCCTCCACATCGCTAATTTCAATCGCTTCGGTGATCTGTTCGAGGTAGCAACATAGTAGCCTCGCAGTTTTCTTTGATTAGTACTTGCCTCCTCTCTTCTTGACCCAGCAGATCATCTGTGGAATATGTAGCTCCGGTCAGGCGCGCGTGAGACTGCGTAGGTATGCGTAAACAGCGACTAGCAGACCAAGCAAATTTTACTCAAAACAAATTCCACTCAGTCTGGGATCCAATCGCAGAAAATCCTGAAACTTCATAGGCGGCGCAACAGCGACAATTGGTTGCTGTCAGATTAAACGGATCCCAGACGCCACCCCAACTCTTGATCTCAATATCGTGCCTGATGTTTCAAACTTTTAATCATGACTATGATCATAACTCAATGAATTTTGCCGGTTCTTTCTTCATCCAACGAATTGCAATCTTCTCGATCCCTGAAATAGATCCCTTCAAGAACTCATCACCACCGTGCGCAGGCCCCACGGTGGGCGCCAACTGTCATGGTTTTGTCATGGCAGATGTCCTAGTGTAAGGACTTAATCGTGAGGCCAACGCATCTATGTGGTACCTTGAGAGGGGTTGAGCGGAATCGAGAGACGCAATACGCAAGACAAAGATTTAGACAGCTTCGGGCCCCGGGAAACATCATCCGGTAATAGCCCTCCATGCTGTTTGTGGCTAGATCTCATTATCCTCACGAGGAAGTTGCCGTAAACCGGCTCTCCCAGTTCTGTCTAGACCTAAGATTATTTCTCCTTGCCTCTCCTCCTTTGGGGAGCCCTGCCCCTCCTTATATATGTTGAAGGGGTGGCTTACATGACTAGTAGTAGTTGGATTAGGATTACTCTATTACAAGTGGAGTCCTAATCTTGCTTCCTTTGTAGGAGAATATTCCTTGTGCTTTCCTCATAAACCGGCCCACCATAACATGAACCGGCCTTCTGGGCCTTGGGCCTAGTCCTTTATCTGACTCGTCGTCAGGGTCATTAATGAGTTGCCAGGCTCATAAATCGTCAGACCAGTGAACCGCCAGGCCCATGAATCGCCAGTCCTCTGGCGGGTTATAATGAAGCGCCAAGTCCGGCCGGGTTATACTTCTGGTCGGGTTACGTTGCGGGGTATATCCCCGACAGTCCTGATAGTTTTTGCATATCTATGTCATTGTAGATCAATGACCCGTGCTACCATTCCCTTGAATTTTAATGTATTCCTAGAGAAAGCTAAGTTGAAAGATGATGGTAGCAACTACACGGACTAGGTCCATAACTTGAGGATTATCCTCATTGCTGCATAGAACTATTACGTCCTGGAAGAACCGCTAGGTGCAAGACCCGTTGCAGGAGCAACTCCGGACGTTATGAACATCTGGCAGACTAAAGCTGATGACTACTTGATAGTTCAATGTGCCATGCTTTAAGGCTTAGAATCGGGACTTCGAAGACGTTTTGAACATCGTGGAGCATATGAGATGTTCCAAGAGTTGAAGTTAATATTTCAAGTCAATGCCCGAGTTGAGAGATATGAAGTCTCCAACACGTTCTATAGCTGCAAGATGGAGGAGAATAGTTCTGTCAGAGAACACATACTCAGAATGTCTGGGTACCATAACCACTTGACTCAGCTGGGAGTTAATCTTCCTGATGATTGTGTCATTGACAAAGTTCTTCAATCACTGCCAGCAAGCTATAAAGGCTTCATGATTAACTATAATATGAAAGGGATGGAAAAGACAGTTCCCGAGCTCTTTGCGATGCTAAAGGCTGTGGAGGTAGAAATCAAGAAGGAGCATCAAGTGTTGATGGTTAACAAGACCACTAGTTTCAAGAAAAAGGGCAAAGGGAAGAAAGTGAACTTCAAGAAGAATAGCAAGCAAGTTGCTACTCCCGGGAAGAAGCCCAAGTCTGGACCTAAGCCTGAAATTGAGTGCTTCTACTACAAAAGGACTGATCACTGGAAGCGGAACTGCCCCAAGTATTTGGCAGATAAGAAGGATGGCAAAGTGAAAGGTATATTTCATATACATGTTATTGATGTGTACCTTACTAATGGTCGTAGTAGCGCCTGGGTATTTGATACTGGTTCTGTTGCTCATATTTGCAACTCGAAGAAGGGGCTATGGATTAAACGAAGATTGGCTAAGGACGAGGTGATGATGCGCGTGGGAAATGGTTCCAAGGTCGATGTGATCGCCGTCGGCACGCTACCTCTACATCTACCTTCGGGATTAGTTCTAGACCTGAATAATTGTTATTTGGTGCCAGCGTTGAGCATGAACATTATATCTAGATCTTGTTTGATGCGAGACAGTTATTCATTTAAATCAGAGAATAATGGTTGTTCTATTTATATGAGTAATATCATTTATGGTCATTCACCTTTGATGAGTGGTCTATTTTTGTTGAATCTCGATCGTAGTGATACACATATTCATAATATTGAAGCCAAAAGATGCAAAGTTAATAATGATAGTGCAACTTATTTGTGGCACTGCCGTTTAGGTCATATTGGTGTAAAGCGCATGAAGAAACTCCATGCTGATGGGATTTTGGAATCACTTGATGCTTGCGAACCATGCCACATGGGCAAGATGACTAAGACTCCGTTCTCGGGAACAATGGAGCGGGACACTGACTTATTGGCAATAATACATACTGGTGTATCCGGTCCGATGAGTATTGAGGCTCGCGGCGGGTATCATTATTTTTTGACCTTCATAGATGGGTATATCTACTTAATGAAACATACGTCTGAATCATTTGTAAAGTTCAAAGAATTTTAGAGTGAAGTGGAAAATCATCGTAACAAGAAAATAAAGTTTCTACGATCTGATCGTGGAGATGAATATTTGAGGTACGAGTTTGGTCTTCATTTGAAACAATGTGGAATAGTTTTGCAACTCACGCCACCTAGAACACCACAGCGTAATGGTGTGTCCGAACATCGTAACCGTACTTTATTAGATATGGTGCGATCTATGATGTCTCTTACCGATTTACCACTATCGTTTTGGGGTTATGCTTTAGAGACGGCTACATTCACGTTAAATAGGGCACCATCTAAGTCCGTTGAGATGACACCATATGAACTGTGGTTTGGCAAGAAACCTAAGCTATCGTTTCTTAAAGTTTGGGGCTGTGATGCTTATGTGAAAAAGCTTCAACCTGATAAGCTCGAACCCAAATCGGAGAAATGCATCTTCATAGGATACCCAAAGGAAACTATTGGGTACACCTTCTATCACAAATCCAAAGGCAAGATATTCGTTGCTAAGAATGGATCCTTTCTAGAGAAGGTGTTTCTCTCGAAAGAAGTGAGTGGGAGGAAAGTAGAACTTGATGAGGTAATTGTACCTTCTCCTGAATTGGAAAGTAGTTCATCATATAGAAATCAGTTCTAGTGATGCCTACACCAATTAGTGAGGAAGTTAATGATGATGATCATGAAACTGCAGATCAAGTTACTGCCAAACCTCGTAGGTCAACCAGAGTATGTTCCGCACCAGAGTGGTACGGTAACCCTGTTCTGGAAGTCATGTTACTAGACCATGACGAACCTACGAACTACGAGGAAGCAATGATGAGCCCAGATTCTGCAAAATGGCTTGAGGCCATGAAATCTGAGATGGGATCCATGTATGAAAACAAAGTGTGGACTTTGGTTGACTTGCCCAATGATTGGCAAGCCATAGAGAATAAATGGATCTTCAAGAAGAAGAATGATGCTGACGGTAATGTTACCGTCTACAAAGCTTGACTTGTTACGAAAGGTTTTTGACAAGTTCAAGGAGTTGACTATGATGAGACTTTCTCACCCGTAGCGATGCTTAAGTGTGTCTGAATCATGTTAGCAATTGCCGCATTTTATGATGATGAAATTTGGCAAATGGATGTCAAAACCGCATTCCTTAATGGATTTCTTAAAGAAGAGTTGTATATGATGCAACCAGAAGGTTTTGTTGATCCTAAAGGTGCTAACAAAGTGTGCAAGCTCCAGCGATCCATTTATGGACTAGTGCAAACATCTCGGAGTTGGAATATATGCTTTAATAGTGTGATCAAAGCATGTGGATTTATACAGACTTTTTGAGAAGCATGTATTTACAAGAAAGTGAGTGGGAGCTCTGTAGCATTTCTAATATTATATGTGGATGACTTATTGTTGATTGGAAATAATACAAAATTTCTGGATAGCATAAAAGGATACTTGAATAAGAATTTTTCAAAGAAAGACCTCGGTGAAGCTGCTTAGATATTGGGCATCATGATCTATAGAGATAGATCAAGACGCTTGATTGGACTTTCACAAAGCACATACCTTGATAAAGTTTTGAAGAAGTTCAAAATGGACCAGTCAAAGAAAGGGTTCTTCCCTGTGTTACAAGGTGTGAAGTTGAGTCAGACTCAATGCCCGACCACTTCAGAAGATAGAGAGAAAATGAAAGTAATTCCCTATGCTTCAACCATAGGTTCTATCATGTATGTAATGCTATGTACCTGACCTGATGTGTGCCTTGCTATAAGTTTAGCAGGGAGGTACCAAAGTAATCCAGGAGTGGATCACTGGACAACGGTCAAGAACATCCTGAAATACCTGAAAAGGACAAAGGATATGTTTCTCGTTTATGGAGGTGACAAAGAGATTGTCATAAATGGTTACGTCGACGCAAGCTTTGGCACTGATCCGGATGACTCGAAGTCGCAAACCGGATACGTATTTATACTGAATGGTGGAGCTGTAAGTTGGTGCAGTTCCAAGCAGAGCGTCATGGCGGGATCGATGTGTGAAGCGGAGTACATAGCTGCTTCGGAAGTAGCAAATGAAGGAGTCTGGATGAAGGAGTTCATATCCGATCTAGGTGTAATACCTAGTGTATCGGTTCCAATGAAAATCTCTTGTGACAATACTGGAGCAATTGCCTTAGCGAAGGAATCCAGATTTCACAAGAGAACCAAACACATCAAGAGACGCTACAATTCCATCCACGATCAAGTCAAGGAGGGAGACATAGAGATTTGGAAAATATACTACAAAAAAAGACACATCCGTGACATTTTGGGCCGAACGAATTTTTTTCCTGTCATACTTATGACACTTCTATGACAATAATTGTGACAAAACACGGTATCATCATAGATGTGGTGGGGTCCTACTTCTATGACAAAAAATCATGACAAAAAATGGGCTTTTCGTCCTGGGCGGGCCGGAGACGCAGCTGCATGACATTCTTTGGGCCGTCCATGACAGAAAAAACCATGGTAGAAGCGAGGGCGAGGAAAATATCGGGGTGTTCCCAGTTAGGGTGGGTGGTCGGGGCCGAGTGATGCGCGTTTCTCTCATACACGCATGCGCGTGGGTGCGAGGCGTTGGGCTCGAACTGAACCCGAGCGATTGCACTGCAGGCTACGCATTATTGAACCCGAGCGATCGATCGATGGCTGTTAACTGAACCCGATCGAGCGATTCCTTCGCTACTGCTGCTAACTGAAGCCGATCGATGCTGCCTCTG
>NC_057802.1:527307122-527343260 GCF_018294505.1 Triticum aestivum
GATGAACAGGACCCCGTGGTGTTGCCTCTAGATGAACAGGACCCTGATTGATCGAGCCGGTTGGGGCTGGATGAACAGGACCTCATGGAGGGCTGGATGAATAGGACCACCCCGTGTGTCAGAGTAATGGGCCACGGGTAGGCTCACCCGAGACCCAGAACCTTTCAAGACATCGGGGCTGGCTGCGCCCCTCAAGGCATCAACGCGAAGTGCTGCCGTCTGGTGGCCGGCTGGAGGAATAGCCGGCTGCCCGTAGACGGCTGAGTTCCAGAAGCCGGCATCAAGACAAGCCGACTCCTAGGGGCGGCTTTCGGAGAAGCCGGCCCCTAGCAGTCGGCCCGTGGCACCCACAAAGTCTGCACCCTCATCAAGAAGGACAAGACAGGGGGAGGCTACAGTGTAGCCCATCCCTCCCAAATCCAGGGTTGGGCGTGGCCACAGTGCCCCGTACAGGCGGAGATCTCCGCACGGCGCGGCACTGTTGCCACTCCCCCCTTGACGTCACTCCTGACGGACGGAGCCCGTTCCCATGACGGCCTGTCGGTACGGCCCGCAGGCGGCGGGCCTTGCCAGGCAGTGAGAGCCGAGAAGGCGGAGGAAGCTGGACCAGCCGGACCGGAGGGAAGCCGGGTTCCAGCAGGCAGCCCGTTCCTCCCTCGAGGCCCGCGCGCCATTAACCAGACAAGACACGGTGTAGCTACAGTGATAGCCCACCAGGCGGCGGGACTATAGCCACGTTCCCCCGACCAAGCCTTTGTCATTAGCATCACGACTACAGTGATCAGCAGCCGGCAAGACCCGCAAACGGCGGGAGCAGCCTGTCTGTCCCGTACCTGACCAGTCGGTGGGGCCCACCAGGCGGCGGGCCCCAGCAGCCGGCGGAGAAGCCGGAGATCAGAGACACTGACAGCCGGGTCCTACACTCGGCAAGATTACCAATGTACCCCTGGGGGGTAGGCCTATATATACCCCCCAGGGCACCCATGCAAAGGGTTCCCAACCTGTTAGAACTAGACTCACCCATAGAGAAAGGAGAGAGCTAGCCGTGCTTTCTTCCAGCTCTAGCAAACCGCTCGAGGAGCGCCATTGTACTCACTAGTGCCTTAGTGATCATGCGGAGACTCCGCAGAGCAGGACTAGGGGTGTTATCTCCTAGGGGAGCCCCGAACCTGGGTAAAGTGCGCCGATGTTCATGTCTACGCCTCATCCCGCTTCCAGGCACCGGCGACGTTCTACTCGCTCCCACCATGACAAGCCATCCATTGGCATATGTCGCACCCAACCCCCGACATTTGACGCCCACCGTGGGGCGAGGTGCACTGTCGTCCGGAGACCTGTTCTGGAGGGGAACCCTGTTCCTCCCTGGCGAGTGCAGCCAGCCCGGCACGCCAGACGGAGTCTGCACTGACACGCTGCACGGCGCGGAGGTCGCCTGCGTGGTGAGCTGCCTCGCCGATCTTGTTGGCGAGGTTCGCCTCTCCGACGAGCCCGCGTCTGATGCGGGCACCGATGGACCTGAGAGCCGCCTCGCGAGCCTCCTCGATCAGCTCCACGTCACCAGCGAGCCTGCTGTAGACTTCGAATCTGTTGGCTCCACCGACCCGATGCTTGTCGACTTCGACACTACGTCGCTTGACGCGTTCCCCACTAACATGGTGGTCTACGACGAGCCGCTTCCTCGCCCGGAGAGCGGCGGAAGCACCGTCACGGAGGTGCTTGTCATCGGCCACGGCGAGTACTCCGGCGGAGGTGCTCATGACCCGCTCGATGTGGCACTGCAAGACCTGACGGCGCCCATTCCAGAAGACGCCAACGCCGAGATGCTGGAAGCATGCTGCGCCCAGCTCGTTGAGAGCGCCAAGAAGCTGGCCAACATGAGACGCCTATCGGAAGCCTACCAGCGCGAGATGAACCACGCTGTGGGTGGCACGCCGGCTCCTAGTGGGCCTAGCCGCATCGGCACGGTCCAGCAATGCGGCGTGGCCATCGCCAGCCTGTTCGGGGCAGATCGCCCCGTCTATGCCACGCCCGTGGAGAATATACGAGCTGCCCAGGCGGCAGCAGAAGAGCTGGACAAGTTCGAGGGCGAAGAGCGTCGCCAGATGGCGGAACGGGTCCAGCGACTCCTCGACGCGGCTGCTGAGCAGCTCGAGGCCGGCTGCCGCACTGAGGCGCCCAACCGACAAAATGACGATCCGCCCCCCCGCCGAGATCAAGGCGCGACATCCGGGACGCCGACTGGTGGCGTCCGCAGAAGAAGAGACAAGGAGCCGGCTGCCAGCCGTAGCCGGACTCGCCTCACCATTGAGTGCGACCAAGACGGCCGCCCAAGAGCAGCGGAACGACGGGATGACTGTCCACCTCCTCCCCCTCGCAGGGAAAGGCGCGTCTCCCCGCCGCCTGTTGAGCTCCCGACACTTAGCGACCACCTTGGCCGCCGAGAAGGAGTCGGAGAGAATGATGCCCGCCACCGGATCGACCGCCTCAACCGATCCCTAGCACTAGAAGAAGAAGAAGAGCTGGGTCCGCCCTGTTTCGGCCCCCGCATTCGAGATGAGCCCTTCCCCAAAGGGTTCACGCTCCCGAGAGACACGCCCAAATACACCGGCTCCGTGAAGCCGGAGGACTGGCTGGTCGACTACTCCACAGCCGTCAGCATCCCGAACGGCAACAAGCGCGTTGCTATGAAGTACGTTCCGCTCATGCTCCAGGGCACGGCACGGACATGGCTGAACAGCCTGAAGCCCTGCAGCATCAACAGCTGGGTCAACTTCACCAAAGCCTTCATCCGCAACTTCACCAGCACGTACAAGCGGCCGCCCAAGCCTCGCCAACTCTCCTTGTGGGTCCAAGGCCCCAACGAGTCGACTCGCGACTACCTCACACGCTGGGCCGAGCTCCGCAACTCTTGCGAAGGCGTGCACGAGGTGCAGGCCATCGAGTACTTCACTGCCGGGTGCCGAGAGGGCACCCTCCTCAAGCACATGCTTCTTTGCGAGGAGCCGGCAACCCTCGACGAGCTGCTGAGCATAGCAGATAAATACGCCACAGCCGACTCCTCCATGAAGGCAGAGATCCAAGTTGACGCATCTGGCAAAGTAGCTCCTCCGGCTCCTCAGGCCCCGGCTGGTGACACCAGTCGACGTCAGCAACTCAACGACAACAAACACAAGGCCACGCAGCCGGCTTCTACAAGCCGGCAGGTGGCGATAGTCGAAGACCAGCGGCCAGAAGGGCAGCCTCCATCCAAGCGCCAGAAGGGTGGCAAGCCCAATTGGCTGCCCGCTTTCTCATATGAGCAGACTCTTGATGCACCCTGCGAATTTCACAGTGGCGCGAAGCCGTCCAACCACACCACTCGGAAGTGTCATTGGCTCACCAGGATCGCCAAGGGTGACGGCCTTCTACCTCCTCCGCCTGCTGGGCAGCCGCCTCCTCCCCCATCCTAGCAGCCGGCAGTTCGACCAGTTGGAGCCATACAAGATGAGTATCCCGAAGAGCACGAAGCTTATGTCGTGTTCACCAGCGTGGCCGACGACAAGCACAGCAGACGGCAACGACAGCAAGAAGTAAATGCAGTGGCATCAGAGACCCCCGAGTTCATGCATTTGTCCAAGAAGCCCATCAGCTGGAGCTAGCAGAGCTGACCACCCGGAAGTAATGCGCAATCCCGGCTCCTATTCCATGGTTCTGGATGGCACTTTTGCCACAGAGAGGCGAGCTGCTCATTCTTCCCGAGTTCTGATAGATGGCGGCAGCAGCATCAACATCCTATACAAGGATACCATGGAGAAGTTAGGAATCAAACAAAGGCAGCTTCAGCCTAGCCGGACTGTATTCCATGGCATAGTTCCTGGCCTTTCCTGCTCACCAATCGGCAAGATCCAGATAGACGTCCTCTTCGGAGACAAAGATCACTTCCGCCGAGAGCTAGTCTAGTTTGAGGTGGTGGACCTTGAGAGCCCATACCATGCACTACTTGGTCGGCCTGCTCTGGCCAAGTTCATGGCTGTCCACCACTATGCTTACCTCAAGATGAAGATGCCGAGTTCCAAGGGAATTCTGACCATAGCAGGAGATTACAAGAAGTTGTCCGCCTGCGCGGCAGATAGCAGCCGGCTAGCCGAGTCCCTTGTGATCGCAGCTGAGAAGCGACTCCTTGACCGGGTTGTGGCGATGGCAGGCAAGCAGCCGGAAATGTCACCCAACCCCAAGGAGTCGGAAGCCGAGGGCTCATTCAAGCCTGCAAAAGAGACAAAGAAGATACCCTTGGACCCGGAGCACCCGGAGAGGCACGCCGTCATAGGAGCAAACCTTGACAGCAAATAGGAAGGCGAGCTCGTCGATTTCCTTCGTGAGAATCGGGACATCCTTGCATGGTCACCCAAAGACATGCCGGGTGTTCCGACGGATTTCGCCGAGCACAAGCTACATGTCCGATCTGATGCCAAGCCAGTCAGGCAGCCCTTGCGCCGTTTGTCAGAAGAAAAGAGAAGAGTCGTTGGAGAAGAGATAGCCCGGCTGCTGGCAGCCGGCTTCATCATGGAAGTGTTCTTTCCAGAGTGGCTGGCCAACCCAGTCCTTGTGCTGAAGAAAAACAAGCAGTGGCGCATGTGTATTGATTATACTAGCCTCAACAAAGCCTGCCCCAAAGACCCATTTGCTTTGCCGAGAATTGACCAAGTGATAGACTCCACAGCCGAATGCGAGCTGTTGAGTTTCTTGGACGCATACTCAGGATATCACCAGATCAAGCTGAACCTGGCTGATAGGCTGAAGACCGCCTTCATCACACCTTTTGGAGCCTTCTGCTACTTGACCATGACGTTCGGCTTGAGGAATGCCGGCGCCCCATTTCAACGTTTCATGCAGAAGTGCCTCCTAAAGCAACTCGGTGGAACGCTGCTAGAAGACCTCAAGGAGACCTTTGAGAACTTGCGCCAATTTCAAATCAAGCTCAACCCGGAGAAATGCGTCTTTGGAGTACCAGCCGGCCAGCTTCTTGCCTTCCTGGTCTCAGAGCGTGGCATAGAGTGTAACCCTGTGAAGATCAAGGCCATCGAGCGGATGGAAGTGCCCACCCGACTGCTAGACGTACAGAAATTCACCGGCTGCTTGGTGTCCATCAGCCGCTTCAGAAGATGTTGACCACTCCGCCTGTCCTGGCGGCTTCGACTCCTAAGGAGCCCATGCTCCTCTACATCGCCGCCACCAGCCGGGTGGTCAGCACAGTCATAGTGGTAGAACGCAAGGAAGAAGGCAAGGCACTACCAGTCCAGAGACTGGTGTATTACCTGAGTGAAGTGCTGTCAACCTCCAAGCAAAACTACCCCCACTACCAGAACATGTGCTACGGCGTGCACTTTCCTGCCAAGAAACTGAAGCCATACTTCCAAGAGCACCCAATCACTGTTTTCTGCACTGCTCCGCTTGCCGAGATCATCGGAAGCCGAGATGCTTCAGGCCGAGTGGCCAAATGGGCCATAGAGTTGGCCCCCTACACCATCTATTATCAGCCTCGCACCGCCATCAAGTCCCAAGCACTGGCCGACTTCCTCGTCGACTGGGCCGAGACCCAGTACCTGCTGCCAGTGCCGGACTCCACCCATTGGCGGGTGCATTTTGATGGTTCCAAGATGCGCACCAGTTTGGGAGCCGGCATCGTCCTCACCTCTCCCAAAGGCGACAAGCTTAGATATGTGCTGCAGATCCATTTTGCCGCCTCCAACAATGTCGCTGAGTACGAGGCACTCATCCACGGGCTCCGCTCGCCAAGGAACTCGGCATTCGCCGGATCCTGTGCTATGGTGACTCCGACTTGGTGGTCCAGCAGTCGTCAGGCGACTGGGACGCCAAGGATGCAAACATGGTGAGCTACCGCTTCCTCGTACAACAACTCAGTGGATACTTTGAAGGGTGCGAGTTTCTCCATGTGCCAAGGAATGACAATGAGCAAGCAGATGCCATGGCACAAATCGGCTCCACCCGGCAAGCAATACCAACCGGCGTCGCCCTACAACGCCTCCTAAAGTCGTCTGTCAAGCCATCGCCAGAGTCGGATTCCATCTTTGTGCCGGCTCCTCCTGAAGCAGTCGGATCTGACTTGAGGACCCTAGCAGCCGGCATGAGGAATTCAGCAGGCGACACGGGGACTGCAGCAGCCGCACCCGGCCCGGGGACTTCAGAGCCCGGCTCGGGGACTGCAGCAGTCGGCCTGGGGACTTCATCGACTCAGCAAGCGGCCACTGACTCCAACCCACCGCCTCCCGGCCCAACCGCCCTTGTGCAAGTAGAAGTCCTAACAATCGAAGAAATTGCAGCGCCTTCATGGGCCAAGCCCATCCTCAACTTCCTGGTGAACAAAGAGCTGCCGATTGATGAGATCTCAGGCCGGCAAGTGCAACGCCGGGCAGCAGCATACACCATAGTCAACAGAGAGCTTGTGAGGCATAGTGTCACTGGTGTCTACCAGCGCTGCGTAGAGCCGGAGCAAGGCCAAGCAATCCTCAAAGATATTCATCAAGGCGAGTGTGGTCACCACGCGGCTTCAAGAGCACTTGTTCCCAAAGCTTTCCGCCATGGTTTTTTCTGGCCGACTGCTCTAGAAGACGCCAAAGACTTGGTCCAGAAATGCAAAGGGTGCCAGAAGTTTCGCTCCAAGCCACATCAGCCGGCTTCCGCACTCAAGACCATCCCCATTGCCTGGCCCTTTTTCGTCCGGGGCTTGGATATGGTGGGACCATTCAAGACTGCACGAGGTGGCATGACTCATCTGCTTGTCGCGGTGGACAAGTTCACCAAGTGGATAGAAGCAAAACCAATCAAGAAGCTGAATGGTCCGACTGCTGTGACTTTCATGTCCGACATCACCATCCGGTACGGCATGCCACACAGCATCATCACCGACAATGGCACAAACTTTGCCAAAGGCGCCTTGTCCCGTTTCTGCGCGACGCAGGGCATCCGACTGGACTTAGCGTCCGTTACCCATCCGCAGTCAAACGGCCAGGTGGAGTGAGCAAACAGCCTCATTTTGTCCGGCATCAAGCACCAACTGGTCGAGCCTCTAGAGCGTTCGGCCGGCTGCTGGCTCGACGAGCTGCCAGCCGTCCTCTGGAGCCTGCGCACAACTCCGAACAAAGTCAACCGGCTTCACGCCTTTCTTCCTCATCTACGGTACCGAAGCCGTCATCCCGACGGACATAGAATTCGACTCTCCTCGACTCACCATGTACACCGAAGAGGAGGCAGAAGAAGCGCGACAAGACGGCGTCGATCTGCTGGAAGAGGGCCGGCTGTTGGCACTCAGCCGGTCCAGCATCTACCAGCAGAGCCTGCACCGATACTACAACCGGAAGGTCAAGTCGAGATCCTTCCAAGAGGGAGACCTTGTGCTCCGGCTGATCTAGCGAACAGCCGGCCAGCACAAGCTCTCAGCGCCTTGGGAAGGCCCCTTCATCATCAGCAAGGTGTTGGGCAACGACTCCTACTACCTGATCGACTCTTAGAAGCCTCGAGCGCGCAAGAGGGACAACTCCGGCAAAGAGACGGAGCGGCCATGGAACGCAAATCTCCTCCAGAGATTTTACAGTTGATGTAGTATGTACCACGCTACCTTTTGTATTAAAGTACGAAGACTCCAGGTCCCCCGAGGAGAGCTCGGGGACTGCCCTCTTTTACCTATATGATAAGAATTATGCCTATGAATGTGTTATTTCCTTTATGCCGCTTGGCACCGGGTCCGACTAGTCGGCCCGGGGACTCGCCGCCTTGCACTATGAAATGCTTCCTGCAGGCAGACAAGTAATGTGTTGACACTTAAGCTGTCTCCTGCCAGAAGCCACAGCTCGCAGAGCGGCTGTCTGGTGGGCAGGAGAAAGGCAGAAAGGGTGCCCACATGAAAAATGGCTAAGGACCCAAAGCATGCGCATAGTTCAAGCCGGCTTCCCGCCTCTACGACCGGCTGTTGAGCAGCCGGCCGGCCGGCTTCTACTTAACTTGCTAAAATGTTCTAATCGTCTAAGTACTTGCCTTCCCGAAAGTAGCTAAGTACTTGACCCAGCCACAGTCCGCAGAGCGGCTGTCAGGCTGGCAAGACGGCAACTAAGGGAGGGCGGCAAAGGAAAAAGCCAAAAGAGCAGAAAGCAAGGAAAGATAGAACTCAGAATATATTTACACATCAAAAGAGCCCTTGGCCGACATTCAACAGAAGTTTGAAATACAGCCCGCGGGTGGAATTGTGCAAAGTTAACAAGTTCGTCGAGACTGATAAGTAGGTAAAGCAAAAGATAAACTGGCGGCTTAAGGAGCAGCAGACGGGTTTGGTGGATCGGAGGAGTCGGTGGCGCCGGTTGGTGGAGAGGCTGGCTGGTCAGTCTCCGCTTGGTCGCCTCCAGTGGCGGCCGGCTTGCTCGGGCGTGGCTCGTTGCTGGAGGCACGGTCAACCTGAGGTTGGCCATCTGCTCCGACCTCTGGCGCCTCCTCTTCGCCTCCCTCCTCCTCCTTGTCTCCTTCCTCGCCGCTGGAGTCGATCACCTCGGCCGAGTCCTCGCCGTCCTCCGGGTTCAGCCCGAAGCATTCTGGTGGCGCCTCGGCGCCGTCTTCGGCTCGCTCCGGGATGAAGACGCTGGTGTCGGTGTACTCGGCGATTGCCGCCGCACACTTGACAAGGTCATCTTCCACGACCGCCTACTCCTCTTGAGCCTCCAGCCGAAGCGTGGCCAACTGGGCTAGATTTAGCCCAGGGTACCACGCCTTGACGAACTCCAAGGCCCGGCGCGCTCCGGCCCGGGCCGAGGAGCCCTTCCAGGCCTTAAGACGGCCGGCCTCCACCTCCAGCCAGTCGGCAGTCCGACTGGGAGTGCGTGGTGCCGGCATGTCCGGCCACAGGGCGGCGATCGCCTAGGCGCTGACACGCTGAAGATGGCGCAGCATCCGGTGAGCTGCCAACTGCGATGGCCGAAGACGGGCCTCGATGCTCAGGAGCTGCTCGCTAAGGGTCCGGGGGGCGTCGGCAGCAATCTGCGCACCTTCCGCCCTCCGTCCTTCGCGGTCAGCTTCAATGGCCTGATTGGCTGCGTCAGAATGACCAGGGAAGAAGTTTGCCCCAAACAGAAAGCAAAAAGGCAAAGTTAGAGATGAGAGGCTGGCTCGACCAGCAGCCGGTAGCTCAAAGAAGGAAAAAGAGGGAAGCTCACCATCAACTATGTCTTCAATCTCGTGAAAGCCGGGGATCAGCATCGCCTCCTTGTCGGCCCAGGCAGAGCGTTCGGTCGCGAACTCAGCAAGGAGGCCGGTCTCCTTGTCCTCCGCCTCCTTCTGGGCCTTCTTGAGAAGCTCCGCCTGATCCGCTAGTTGCGCGACCAGCCGGTCATGCTCTTCAGCCAGCTTGCCGCACTCCACCTCCTTGGCACGCAGCGTGGTGTTGGCTTCGCCCTGCTGCTGCTGCTGCAAGGTGGCGTTGGTCTCTGCAGAGAAAAGAAGAAGGACAAGGTGTCAGTTGCCAACAGAGAAGAAGTATAGCCGCCGAGGAGATCCGGCCCGACTACTCAGCAGTCGGCCCGAATCTCGGGGACTACAGCCCGCGGGTGCGCCAGCACGCCCCCGCCGATAAAGGAGTCATCAAAATCAACAGAAAAGAAGAACAGTTGCCGGGGAGATCTGGCCCGACTGCTCAGCAGTCGGCCCAAATCTCGGGGACTACAGCCCGCGGGTGTGCTAGCGCGCCCCCGCGGAGAAAGAAGTCGTCAATATCAACCCAAAGAAGATCGGTCGCCAGGAAGATCCGGCCCGACTGCTCAGCAGTCGGCCCGAATCTCGGGGACTACAGCCCGCGGGTGCGCCAGCGCGCCCCCGCAGAAAGAGAAAACAAAGACTTACTACGGCTTTCCGACAAGTCGGCGGTCCGCTGACCCAGCTCCTGGACGTTGGAGTTAAAGGCGGCCACGCGAAGGTTGTGATAATCCTGTGATAAAAATTTCAGATAAATGTTAGTACTTGGAACTCGCCGATTAGAGTTCCGAGCCGCCTGCTCAGCAGCCGGCCCGGAACTCGGGGACTACACCGAGTGGGTGCGCTGGCGCGCCCCCACAGAGAAGCACAAGAAACAAAAACAAAGAAAGAAGGAAACATACCCGGATGGCCTCTCGCGAGTCCAGAAACGTCGTGTTGCAGCGCTTGAGAGCATCGGCCTCGGCTCGGAGTTTGGTTTGGACATCTAGGAGCGCCCGATTCAACGGGCCCGTTCCTCCTCCCCGCACCCAATCAACGGGCGCGGCGCTGGACGCCTGGGCATTCGGGATCGAGGAGCTCGTGGCACCAGTATCCAGCGGGCGTGGCGCCGAAGCCGCCTTTGCAAGCCGGTGGCGCGTTGGTGTGCGGACCTCAGGAGTCGGGCCCGTCAACACCTCGTTTCCGGCTGGCAGCACCGGCGGGTCCGCCGGCTGCTCGCCTTGCGCGTTCCCGGACGGCGGCGGCGGAGGCACGATCACGTCCGGCATGGCGACGTCGCTGCCGTCCCTCTCCATGATCGGGTGCTCGTTGCCGGCTTCCCCAGTCTGTGCCACGAACTCCGGTGGTGGCGGCGCGGAGTTCAGGGGAGTGATGAATATTGCCGACTGGTGGCGCGCGGCTTCTTTAGCCTGCTTCTTCGCCGCGATGGCTGCCTCGGCTTCCGCCAGCTTCTTCAGGGCGGCAGCCTCCGCCCTTTCCACTTCCGCCTTCTCCAGGCGGGCGGCCTCCTGCTCCTCGCGCACCTCCCACGCGTTTCGCTCCGTTGCCTCCCGGAGGTCGGCGGCCGGGTCGATTCGCCGCGTGGTGGCCGAAGTCTCCGCTGACCCAACGATGGAGCCGGCGGCCGACTTCTCAGGAGAGAGTGGGGCCCTAAGTCAAGAAGATAAAGTGAAAGAAACTCAGAAAGAATCAACAAGGAAAAAATGAAGGCGCGTGAGGTAGGCAGTACTTACGCGGAAACCAGCTGCGGCTCCTTCACCACCTTGCGGAAGCGGATGGCCTTCGCGGCCGCTTCATCCCGCTTAGTTGCCACGGCCGAGCCCCTGGGTTTCTTCGGCCGGCTGCCGAATAGGCTCGGCGCGGCCCTGCGCTTGTGCGCACCACCTCGGGCTGCCGGCGCGGCAGACGAGCTTGCGCCCTGTTGATCGGACCCCGGCTGACGGCGCGGGACGACATCCCCCGCATTGTCGTCTGGCCAGTCCTCGAGGCTGGCTCGGAACCCTGAGCCGCCTGCCTCGCCGCCTCCTCCCTCGGCGTCGTCCTCCAAGGCCGCCGCCCCCAAGTTGGGGTCGTCCACGTCGCTCTCCGCTTGGTTGGGGAGGAATCGACACTCCGGCCCCGCGGCGCCGGCGGCCTGCTGGAGGAGGGAGCTCTGTTCAAAGACCAATTGGTCAGGTTGAGCAGGAAGAACTCGGCAACAAAAAGATAGAAAGATAACTTACCATAGGCGGGGGGTCGCGCGTGAATACGGCTCATTGTCGAACCGCCACTCCTCCATGAGCTCGCAGTTCGCAAGGTAGTTCACCATGTGAGCTACCTCTGCGTGAGGCATCTCCTTGGTGCACAGCCGGCTTGGGTCCCGATGCCCGCTCATTTGACAAATCCTGTGAGGGCGGCCCTGGAGCGGGAGCACCCGGCGCGCCACGAAGGAGGACAACAAGTCGGGCCCGGTCAGGCCCTCCAACTGTGTCAGCACACGGAGCCGCGCGATGGCGGCGGCTCTAGAAGGCGACAGTGTCTTGGCCCGGTACGACCAGTTGGGCCGCCTCCTAGCCGGCGGGCCGGCTGCGTAAGCCGTCAAGTTGACCCAGTCGCCCTCCGGGAAGACGCTCTTCACGTACAAGTACGACCGCTGCCACATCTTCACCGACTTGATCAGCATGATGGGAGGGAACGGATTTTCGGCCGCTGGCCTCCGCACCACAATAAAAGTGCCGCATTGCGCCGACACGCCCGCAATGAGGGTGCCAAGCTTGGTGTAGAAGAACTCCCCCCAAAGCTCGATGGTGGGGAGGACGCCGAGGAAGCCTTCGCACAGAGTGACGAAGGCGGACAGCAGCACCACCATCTTCGGGGTGAGGTGGTGCGGCTCAAGATTATAGAAATCGAGGAAGGACCGGAAGAAGCTGCTCGCCGACAAGCCGAGGCCGCGCAGGCAGTGCGAGTGGAAGACGACCCGCTCGCCCTCCTCCGACGCCGGCGAGATCTCCCTCTCTGGCGCGAGGCGGACCTTCATGAAGTCTTTTCCGGGCAGCCGCCGCGTGTGGCGGAGGAAGTCGATGTGGTCTTCATGGACTTCGGAGCCGTCCCATGCTCCGGAGTGCGCCATGGGGGGTGTGGGGTTGATGGATGAGCTCATCGGAGACGAAGCACTACAGCGCCCGGTGTGTCTTGGAGGCGCTGCGGCGAGAGGAAGAAGAGGGAGGAAGGAATGGGGTGGAGGGGCGCGCGTGCTCCGCCGCTCTCCCTCCTCACCCTACTTATAGGCCTACGGGCTACGAAGCCCAGGGGGCGGGCGTGGGATCGTGGGATTAACTGTGCCCACGCTCCCA
The DNA here is from genome assembly GCF_018294505.1 of Triticum aestivum. Lineage (NCBI taxonomy): Eukaryota > Viridiplantae > Streptophyta > Magnoliopsida > Poales > Poaceae > Triticum > Triticum aestivum. The sequence goes on from NC_057802.1 coordinate 527,319,686, forward strand.
CCTTTATCACGCGAGTTACTGCGCACAGTAACTCCGCGGGGAAACTCAACCGTCCGCCTCGGCCGCAGCGGATTCGTTCGTGTCCCAAGGCCCGGTAGTGGCGGGCCCCGCCTGCAGGCACGTCCCATCGCGCGCGTGGGCTGGCAGGCCAACCCGGCCACTCGATGCCACATAGCATGCCCACGACGGGCAGCGGCCTGGAAGCTTAGCTAGCAAGCCATCTGGTTACCGCCGTCGCGATTCGAAGTTCTGGACAAGTCCGCCTGGCTAAGGCCGACTCCCACCAGGCGGCTCGACAGAAGTTTGGCAAAACTCCACCGCGAGCCCTCGAAGAAGGAAACTGCTGAGGATCCTCGGCTGCTCAGCCGCGGCGCCTCACCAGCTTCGGGGACTACTGTCGGAGTAATGGGCCACGGGTAGGCTCACCCGAGACCCAAAACCTTTCAAGACATCGGGGCTGGCTGCGCCCCTCAAGGCATCAAGACGAAGTGCCGCCTTTTGGTGGCCGGCTGGAGGAATAGTCGGCTACCCGTAGACGGCCGAGTTCCAGAAGCCGGCTTCAAGACAAGCCGACTCCTAGTGGGCGGCTTCCGGAGAAGCCTGCCCCTAGCAGTCGGCCCGTGGCACCCACAAAGTCTGCACCCTCATCAAGAAGGACAAGACAGGGGGAGGCTACAGTGTAGCCCATCCCTCCCAAATCCAGGGCTGGGCGTGGCCACAGTGCCCCGTACAGGCGGAGATCTCCACATCGCATGGCACTGTTGCCACTCCCCCCTTGACGTCACTCCTGACGGACGGAGCCTGTTCCCATGACGGCCTGTCGGTACGGCCCGAAGGCGGCGGGCCCTGCCAGGCAGTGAGAACCGAGAAGGCGGAGGAAGCAGGACCAGCCGGACCGGAGGGAGGCCGGGTTCCAGCAGGCGGCCCGTTCCTCCCTCGAGGCCCGCGCGCCATTATCTAGACAAGACACGGTGTAGCTACAGCGATCGCCCGCCAGGCGGCGGGACTGTAGACGTGCTCCCCCGACCAAGCCTGTGTCATTGGCATCACGGCTACAGTGATCAGCAACCGGCAAGACCCACAAACGGCGGGAGCGGCCTGTCTGTCCCATACCTGACCAGTCGGCGGGGCCCACCAGGCGGCGGGCCCCAGCAGCCGGCGGAGAAGCCGGAGATCAGAGACACTGACAGCCGGGTCCTACACCCGGCAAGATTACGAATGTACCCTTGGGGGTAGGCCTATATAAACCCCCCAGGGCACCCATGCAAAGGGTTCCCAACCTGTTAGAACTAGACTAACCCATAGAGAAAGGAGAGAGCTAGCCTTGCTTTCTTCCACCTGTAGCAAACCGCTCGAGGAGCGCCATTGTACTCACTAGTGCCTTAGTGATCATGCGGAGACCCTGCAGAGCAGGACTAGGGGTGTTATCTCCTAGGAGAACCCCAAACCCGGGTAAAGTGCGCCGGCGTTCGGTTCTACGCCTCATCCCACTTCCAGGCACCGGCGACATTCTACTCGCTCCCACCATGATAAGCCATCCATTGGCATATGTCGCACCCAACCCCCGACACCGTGGAGGGCATGATGAATAGTAGATGGTGGAGGGCTGGATGAACAGTAGCCTGTGGAGGGGTGGTTGAACAGGAGCCCGTGGAGAGGGCTGGTTGAACAGTAGCCGGTGGAGTAGCGGGCGGTGGAGGCTGGATGAACAGGAGCCCGTGGATGAACAGTCGCAGGTGGAGGCTGGAGGAGGTCAACGGTGGATGAACAGTAGCCCGTGGAGGCTAGAGGGCGTCGACGGTGGAGATGAACAGTATCCCATGGAGTCCCATTTTGCGGTACGCCACACCCCTCCCGATGAACAGGACCCCCGTTTCGACCGTAGCGCTCCAACACAAGTCCGTTTCCTCCGTTTTGCGGTATGCCACACCCCTCCCGACCAACAGGACCCCTATTTCGACCATTGGAGGTCCTTTTCCTCCATTTTGCGGTATGCCAAACCCCTCCCGATGAACAGGACCCCATTTCGAACGTGGCTGGTTGAACACAAGGCCGTTTCCTCCGTTCTGTGGTACGCCAGACCTCGTTTCCATCGGCTGTTCCATCCAAGCCGGTTGGCTCCCACGCGTTCCGTTGCTCCCGATGAACACGATGCATTTCGTTGCCTCCCCATGAACACGACGACGATGCAGTTTCTCTGTTCCGACCCAGCCATGTACACGAGCCCCGGCCGTACGTACGCGCGAGTAGGCATTCGAGACCCCGCTCGTATGTACGTATGTGGCCGTATTTACTTTCTTGCACCCTGGCCGCTGTACGTACGTGTACATGCTACGTGCACGCCTCTACTATGACACGTGCACGCCTCTAGATCGACCAATATGTACGTACACCTTCGCGACCAGAATGACAACGCTACGTACGCTTCGACCAGGTGGGTCCCGACTATCAGGCACTTCCTTGCGTGCGAAGATGTAGCTGGTGGGTCCCAGCAGTCAGGGGGGTGAATCATTTTTTTGCCCGGACGCACTTCCTTGCGTGCGAAGATGTCGCTGGTAGGTCCCAGCAGTCAGGGGGGAATGTTTTTTTCGTGAAATACGGTTGCCCGTCTGGTGGGTCCCTGCTGTTAGGTGGAGGAATCATTATTTTCCGCGTAATAAGGAGGCACTTCCTTGCTGCGGCCGTGGACCCAGCTATCAGCCTTTCCACGTACAGTCCACGTCCAATGGAAGCTGTTCCTTGACCACGTTGACAACGCCGCGCCGAGAGCACCAGGGCGGTGGACGACGGCGAGGCCTAGGAAGGGGACGACGCCGAGCCGGGGAAGATGCGGCAGTGGATGCCCACACGTAGAGGAGTATGAGGGTTCACTGGTCCACTGCTGAGGCTGCCGTCGCTGCAGAATAACGGGGGGGTGTGGGTGAGTAGAGGATGGCCTGGCCAGCGGTGGGAGTAGTAGGGGGCGGCGAGGCCTCCGCGACATCGCAGCTGTCCACGGGAGGCAGGAGCACGAGGCACGACCGGCGCTGCTTTGGGCGGCTGGAGCAAGAAGACCAGAGGTTGAAGAAGCACTACGGCCGTTGGAGCTAGAATCGTTCATATTGACTAAGTTGACAACGACTTGCATTGGCTTCGACCTATTGGCCCACATTTCAGCCTCCAAAAATGTGGCACGTATTCAACCCATTTTTTCAGAATTTATAGTCTTTTTTTTGCGGGGTAGAATTTATTGTCCATTTGATCTTTTTTTTGTTGAATTACAGTCCAATAGTTGGGCTGGGTGAACAAATAATGTAGCATCCATGCGTCCCATTTATGTTTTTCCTAAAAAATTACAGGCCATTTGCACTTTCTCGAAATACACGATTTTGCTGGGCCTATTCTAATTATAATGTTGGGGTGGGTGCAACAATCTTATCAAAAAATAAACAGGGGCTGAGCATTTTGTTATACATATATATATATTTAAATAATAAGTGATTCATTATTACATTGGTCCTTAAATCTTACCAAGCTTTTGTACACAATCACCAGGATTTTCGTTGCCAAAAAAAATCCAGGATTTTATTGTTAAGAAATTATTTTTATAAGTTAATAAGATGTGGGATATTGTTTTCTTACATATGTAAGCATCTGTAAAATATATGATGACAATAACAATACTATATAATAACAGATAAAATAATTTAAATATATATAATATAGTTAGAAGGGAAACATAATTTGGACCAGGCGTTCCTATTCTTATATAGAAAAATAGAACAGACCTCTGCGTTTTCTTCAAAAAAAATACATAAATTGGGTTGCCGATGTTTCAGGAAAAATAAAACCTCAGATGGGAGGTCCGTAGGCCGGTCGATACATGACGGCCCTCAAGAAAATACAAACAGGCCTATGGACCTCCCATGCGAGGTCGTGGGCTGCGGATGTTAAAAAAAGAAAGCCTAGACGGGGCAGCCCAAAACCCAGCTGATACTTGCTGCCCCAGTGATAATAAATGATACCTGCCAGCTCCCCGGCTTCGTTGTGAATTTATCTCCTATAGTAACTACGTTGAAGCACCTAAAAAATGTAACTATGTTGACAAACCCGTGGGCCCCAACGTCAGTATAGCATTAGGAGGAAGTATTTTTTCGATGAGGCACTTGCTTGCGTACGGCCATAGACCTGGTGGGTCCCGACTGTCCGCCTCTCCACGTACAGTCCTCTCCAGATTCCTCTCGTTTGTTCAGCATGTTCACAATGGCAGACAGTGGCGTCGCGACGAGCGCACAAAGGCGCAGGAGGAGATCCGACCACCTGAGGAAGTGCCTTATTAGTAATGAAACAACTGAACTAGCCTAGTGGCCGAGTGACACTACCCGACAGCTGTTCCGCCCGGGTTCGATTCCACTTGTGCAGAGAAAATATCTCCAAAATGTTTGCCTCTGCCTTTATTGACATGTGTGTCCCAATTGTCATCTACGCACACCACGTCCAACACTTTCCAAAACTTTGTCCCTCGTTTTCTCTGTTTTTCGCACACTCGACATTGTGTGCGCATCTTGAAAATAGCATATCTTTTTGACTGTGCATCATATGAAGATGTGCTATGCATGAATGTTGATCAGCATGATGTTAACTGGCTGGTAGTTCCAGTTTCGACCATGAATAAAATTTGCAGCATGATGTTAACACTATTTGAAAAGGCCGTGTTAATATAAATGCTCTACCTCTGAAAGTTGTAGTTTCTTATCTGAAACTGAACTTGGAGTTTCTTATCTGAAACTGAAACTTGTAGTTTCTTCTTTGAGAATCACATTGTCTGCACTTTTATACTCCTATGAAACTATATTTTTTTAAGTGCTAAAAATAGATCTCTAGAATTCATAAAATACTTCATATGCTCAATACTGCAAATCTGAAATTCAAAAGACATTCATATCTGAAAGTACTCTCAAAATACACAACACAAAACAAAATTCACAACCTGCAAATACTAACAACCCTAAGCTCCTCCTGACAATTCACAACCTGCCCGACTATTGGTCTGGGGGAGGGGGGCAATACCTCCTATTCCTCGGCAGCAGACAGCCACCCCTTGAGACGATGTGAACGGCGAGGGAGAGGATGGCGGGGAAGCGTTGTCGGGCCAACTGTTTTTCTCCTCTTGCAGTTGGGGTTGGTCCAGGAAGACTCCACCGGCTCACTCTGGCACGACACCCTCACAAACGGAACCCTATAGATGCTCGGTCCTTCAATCTCTGGTGGATGCTCCATCTGGGATCGATACTCCCACCACCGCTCCCTCACGATCGGATTCGGTGAATCTGTTTGCTCCATGGCCCAGAGGAGCAGCTCTATGTACTCCCGCGCGACTCCCTCCGGGAGTATCGCCGCCTTTTCGCTCTGTTTCAGATATTTGGCCATGGATGTCGCCGTCGCCGCTAGTTGGTCCTTGTTGTCAAACCAAGACTGTATCTCCAACATCCTAGTCAGCTTCACAGGGTCGCCGTCTGCGATCCTCAAGTATCGGTTGTACTCCTCCATCGATCTACTTCTCCACAACACCTTCACTCGCCGACGGTGGTTTTTTAATGGAAGAGGAGAGGAGCAGCGCTGGTTTTGGTTTAGAACAGGAGAGGAGCGACGCTGGTTTTGGATTGGAACATGAGAGGAGCAGCAGTGGTTTAAGAGGAGAAGAGCGGAAGAGCGGCGCTGGTCTTGGAAGTATTTTTTGTTTTGCGTATTTTGGGTCAAAGTTTGACCACGTACTGTATTTGAATGCATGTCACCAAAAATTGTATCGTTTGGTTCGTATCTGAATGTACTTTCAAATTATATTATTTTTGCAACGTATAACATATATTGTATTTGCGAAAATCATGGTCAATTATGAGCCAGAATAAAAGGAAGACTAGTTAATGTGGGGTCGCTTTCTTAATTGAAGGGTAAATTGATTTTGATTTTGATCCAGTCACAGCGCGCCGGCCCTCTCGTCCAATCCTAAAACGCTGCCGCACGCTGCTCTCCCTCTTCTCCATTGCAAAACCACCTCCTCTCCACTCCATCATCTCCATTCCAAAACCACCGTCTCGCCTCTCCCTCTTCTCCATTGCAAAACCACCTCCTCTCTCCTCGGACGAGGATCCCCTGACGTAGCCCATCCTACCATTGAGACACTGACACATGGGTCCCACCAAGCGCGGGGCCCACCTGTCAGCGACCGAAAGGCAGGGGAACCTCTCCTCTCCATCATCTCCATTCCAAAACCACCGTCTCGCCTCTCCCTCTTCTCCATTTCAAAACCACCCCCTCTCCTCTCCATCATCTCCATTCCAAAACCACCGTCTCGCCTCTCCCTCTTCTCTATTGCAAGACCATCGTCTCTCCTCCCATCTTCCAAAGCTAGCACCGGACCACTCAGAAGGACATCTATGGAGGGGATGCAGCAGCGAATCAGGCAGATCGCCGGCGGCGACCAGGCAAAGTTAGCCAGGTTGAAGGAGATCCTCACTTAGTTTGACAATGAGTGGGAGATTTCAAGGACGGTAAGGGCAATGTGGCAATGTATGCGAAAGAGCGAGACAACGGCGATGTACTCCTCGGCGGCAGTCACGCCGCAGTCCTTTGAGTTCATCAAGTATCTCCTCTGGGCGATGGAGCAGACAGATTTGCCCGAGGCGAAAGTCAGGCGGAGGTGGTGGGCGTACAGGTCGAAGGTCGAGCACCCAGAGGATAACGAATCGATCACGTACGGTGTGCCATTCGTGAGGGTGCTGAGCTGGCCGGAGCCACATGAGTACTAGTTCTCCCACCGCAAGTGGAGGCCGGATGGCGCGACGTCACTTCCCCTCCATTCTCCACGGTTCCCTCGACGCTCGCCTCGTTTCAATGGCGTCGGTAGGGTTTAAGGTAAGCTTCGCACTAACCTAATCTTCCATCTGCTCATGCTTAGAATCAGTGTGACAACTAATAAAAATCATGCTTACAATCAGTCTTTGAGTACTATGACAATCACCCTAAAATAGCTCTGGACCTTTGGGTCAAAGTTGTGACACTGTGTATAAATAAAGAAAAATAGATTGGTGCTTCTTTCAGAAAAGAGTACACCCCTAGAAAACTGCCAATATAAGCTACTAGTATTTTTTAAGTCTAAGCTACTAGTATTTGGTTAGAGGATTTGCTGCCGAGAAAGATTCGTCCACAATGAGCGCCACACATCCCACTAATGGTGATGGATGCCAATGCTTAGATGGAGCAGGGTTGGTGTCGGTAATTTTTACTTGGCACCTCGCACTCTGCATATATGCCGGTTCTATCCGTACATTTGTGCAGTTCCACCAAAATGCAGCTGAATAACCCTGTTTTGCACAGATAATGAAAAGGCGTGATTACATTATAGTGGCACTAGTTGATGAAACATACAGTAATAAACAGATGAAAATATTACATCATACTGGAAATCAACCCAAGTCTCCCCGATACACCTTCTGCCAGTGATGAACATCAGTGTACAGCGGTAGTACAAGGAGGGGCCTTGAGACATTCAAATCTCTATTTTTGTGCAGATCAACTAAAATTAAGCACCCCAGTTTGCAGAAACGCTTAAACATTAACAATGGGACTAGTTGATGAAACATACATTAATAAAGAGAAGCACTTTCTTTATCTACATTGTAAATGAAATGATAGAGAGGACACTCGCTCTATTTTAACTGTATTATTACTTCATTTTATGAGGGACACTAGGGTCGAGCAGGTGGCAAACGAGGTGTACCATGCGTCACAAGGATGAAGGCCGGGGGTTCTTAGACTGGGATGCTGAAGCTGGCTCTTTCAGTCCCTATCTTCCCCCTGATGTTTCTGTGGTAGCATTTGGGTTGTAACCCAAACTTGGTCGAGCTGGTGCTGCGTCCCCTACCTGCCTAGCTTATGTGGCGAACTTGTCTCCTGCTAGTACTCAGTCCGTTCTAGTAGTAGTTGCATAACTGCCCGTTTACATTGAGATGTTGTCGGATAATGGTTCTCTATGGTTGGGTTTCTTTAATGAAATCAGAGGGAACCCCCTCTTTCGATATATAAAAAAACAGTGGCACTAGCGGTGACAAAACATTGCCTCAAATTAATAGTGCCACTAGATTAAGGTGCAAAATAATAACATTATTGCTTTATCATGGCAGTGCCAAAACAGTAAAACAAGAGCAGGATCAACATGCAGGATCTTTGGCAAACGGCCAGACCAAAAAGGAACATACCTCGTGATGGGAACCATATCTGCAGTCAACGCCATCGTAGAAGGGATGACACCAGTCACCAACATGGATGATGCAATTCATGGGAACTTTTGGTGCAATTCACATAAAATGAAGCAATATCCCATGAGCTAGCACCTTCTTCTTCTTCTTTTAAGAAAAGGGCTCCAGCCCCGGTTCCATTTCCATCAGAAAATAAACCCACAGAGCTTCTTCTTCATTAGTTGCAATAAAATTGAGCAACATCATGGTTGGTCGTGAAGCTCCTGGAGAGTAGGCGGACCAGGACAGTTGCATCTCTAACGAAAAGAAGCAACTTATCTTAATGGGAAATTTAGCAGGACATGAAAAAATGTGCCATTGATTCATATTACTGGAGGCATTACATTGAAAACAACATTGGTTTAACGTGTCCTTACTTTTAACAGTGCGACTGCTACATTTTACCAGTGGCATTACATAAGAGCGGCTCGGGGCAACAAACATCAGAAGAGGATATCTGGGTTGGTCCCATTTTGTTCGGTATATAGCCACCTTATACTGTGTGAGGCTAGCAAATCTAGTGCTGGACTTACTCTATTGACTTGTCCCCCAGTCCCCACTTTCTTTCCTTTTTCAACCAATAGATCGAATTTATTTTGAGTTTGTATTGCGTTTCATTTATTTCCCTATTAGACCTAGAGACCAGTTGGATAGCCAGTCTCTGCTACTTTTTGCCCCCATTATTTCCTCTTTCGACCAAGTCCTAGATTCAGGTAACAAATCTTCCCCCACCCCCACCCCCTTTCTTCCTTGTTTGAACCAAGTACTACTAGATTCGAGTGCATGAACTAGTTTTACCTCTTAACAGTAAAAAATTAGGTGGTTTTCGAACAGCCGATCGATCCTACCTACACGAGGGGGCCTGAGAAATAGTAAAAGATACAAATGCAGCGACGTCAGGAGCTCGGGAAGTAGAGCAAGGCCGGTTTCGAAGGAAGTTATACCTGAGGGTCGCCGCGATGTCGCTAGGTAGGCGGCGGGAGGCCGGATCTGCTCACACTACGGAAGCGAGGAAGAAGGGGTGGGAGGCCCTCCCTCGCCAGCGATGCTTGGGAGAGAACGGCAAGGCACACTGATCGGGATGCGCCAGCAGTGGGTAAGAGCCGTCGCCGAGGATGACCGCGTGAACGTTGCACCTTCTCACCTTCCCCGGCGAAGAGGATCCGGCTGGATCTATGACCAGCGACGAGTAGAGAGAGAGAGTGTGGCCACCGCTGTCGTGTTTAGATCTGGAGAGGACGAGACAGTGTGAAGAGAGCAACACTAGCAAGCAAGCGCGGAGGCTCCTGCCTATATAGTGGAGTACTAGTTTTCCTTTGTCTACCGGCCGGAGCTGGCTTGACCTCGGCAATGACTGTCGAGAAGTCTTCATGCACGTGCCCCGGAGGCGCGGTTGTCGTCATTTTGATCTGAAGCACCAGATTATAACATATAACACAAAAAATGCCACATGACAAGAAAAAATGTGTGTGCAAACGCAGTATGATGCGCGTTCCATTCGAAGAGCGGCGTGCCGGACCGGCCGACCGTCTGGGGTGCGACGCGAATGCGACGGGCATGCTGTATACTCCGTACATGTGTACCGCCGTTTTCTTGAGGCTTTGCTCCATGGCGCAATCCATGGATACAAAATTAGTATACTGCAGTATTTAAAAGTCGAGGGCGGGGCTTTTCCCGCACGGTAGGCGGGGCAGTTCCACCTAGTCGATTCGACAGAGACGCGAGAAGATGAGGGAGTAGGCTTCTGCAAACGTAGGGCTGTGTGATTTGACAGCGAGTTACTTTTGGACAGGTGGGGCCTAGTGATTTGACTTGCCATTATCATTTTAACTGCGGTGCTACGACCGGTGTGAGTCTCCCGATTCCTAACCACCTACATACAGGTGCCTCTCCCGATGCTCCACCATGTAGAGGCTGGCTCTTGCTTGAGAGCCCACTCCTCCACCTTTTCCTTGCCTCTTTCCCCCACATATGCAAAAATGCCATGTAAAGCGGGCTTATAGACCACTATTGTACTTGATCCTACAGGTGCTAAGCCTGCCACATAGGCATAAAGTCTGATGTGGCAAGTTAATTAAGAAGAGAGAGACTAGTTTGGTGACCCCAGGAAGAAACGGTGATAAGCGCGTGTACCTAGATGAAGCAAACTTAGCAACAAAAAACTAAGCACCTATGCATTGGGGACTTGAGTTGCTAAGCCATTTAATGCCCATAGCACCTCATCTAAGCACCATTTCATTGGAAGAGGTCACTCCTTGGCAAATACAATAAATACTACAAAGAAAGAGATGGAGAGAAGTAAACAAAAATACTCTTATAGCCAACCTTATAGCTAACCTTGTTGTATGAGTGACTAAGTGATGACTATGTATGACATGCCAACATCAGATAGCCTAACGCACCGTGTTAAATCTCCAAGGGCGCGACCGCGCGAGCGAGGCGACGGTCGTGGTAGGCGCGACCATGATACGGGCTGCTGGCAGCCCTTGGATCTGAGATCGAACGGTCGCATGCTAAGTTGCTGAAAATTTGCAGAATAACCCTCCAGGATAGGATATTCACCCATAGTTCTAGAATCACGCCATGCAACCGTTCGATCTCAGATCCAAGGGCTCTCGGAAGCCCGTATCATGGGAGAATGGAAAGCTTCGTATCACCTGTAATTTTCCCGACGCTTGACATTACATCGAAAGCCATTTAATTGGGCGTCGAGTCGACATGACATCTAATTGGGCCCCCATAGTACTGTGCATGAATCCATTTATCCACCAGGCAAGCCACTACCCTGCCATTCGTGCCCCCCCACTCGACAATTTTACAATCGATAAACCGCTCCTAGTCGTCCCGTCCTTTCACATTACGGCAGTTCCACTAATCCTAACCCTCCTCCAAAATCCATGGCGTCCCAAATCTCCATGATCGGTGGTGAGTACAAGGTTAGAACCATCACCAGTGATGAGTTCGACATCATCTACACCCGTTCTTCCGCAACGGTGAAAGAATGCCTTGCTCGCTTCAAACGCATGTTCGAAAACTCAAATGATGAGTGGGTCGCTGGGCTAGATGTTGAGTACACCACAGTCCTGGGAAGCGAGAAGAAACTAAAGGAGGCAGAGAAGAAGAAGCCCGCCGTGATCCAGGTTTGCGTGCATGACTTATGCTTGGTCTACCACATATGCCATGCCGATGTTGATTCCGAGGAATTTAAGAAGTTCCTCAAGGGCGGCCGAGTCAAATTCATTACTATAGACTTTAGGAATGACAAGGAAATCCTGGGTCAGATAGGCCTCGTTGTAGGCCAGCCCTTCGATCTCCAGAAGGCAGGCCTGGTGTCCTCCCTTGATCAGCCTTCAATGCTGACCCTGGCAAGAGCCATGGTTCATCCTTCGTACGGTAAACTAGAGAAACCTCCGTACACGTTTCATCTCATGCATGGCAGTGGAATGTACTAGATATAGACCACATCCACTACGCTGCAATGGATGGCTACCTTTGTTTCAATATCTACAAGGGTTGGATGAAGAGCAAGAGCCAAGTGTGCGGTTCAAGCAAAGAAGTATCGCCCAAGAGGAAGAGGGACAAGGACGAAGTCGAGGACGTGTACGAGGACTCCGAGTAAGGTGGCAGTGTCGTTGCTCATGGTGGTTCTAATGCAGTGTCTATCGGATTAGTTGCTTAGTTTAATTTCTGGTGTGCTTAGTTTTATTTGAGGGGTGTGTTGTGCTGAGCCCCCAGCAGAACTATGTTATGTTTCTTCTCGTTATATTTCGTACATTTCATCTTTTAGTTGGTATAGTACTACCACTCGTTTCTTGAAATTATATACGTACAATATATATGGCCAACATCATATAGCCAATATATATGGCCAACATCATATAGCCAGCAGTTTAGTTGTCAAAGAATTTCAGGGTGCTTAGTTTTGTCAAAGAATTCCAGGGTGCTTAGTTTTATTTGAGGGGTGTGTTGTGCTGGACACCATTAACTTATCATTGTGAGAATCGGCTTATTTTTGTCATGTAACATCGTCAACGGGTTTGACGTGAAAATAACAATGTCTAATGGCATTTCTAAGCAAACATCTAACTTAACGATGGCATTTTTTAGATATCTAATTGCATTTTGAGCAGGCATCTCACGGATCGATGGCATTTTTTGAGTAGTTGTAACTTCTAATGGCAAAACTGAGTAGTGATACACAACTAGTGGCATAAATAATGAGAAACCAAGAATTAAATAGGTACGCTAATTTCTTTATTTCTTAATTTCTTCATACATTTGTGTGTGAAACAATATACGCTGCCTCCCCCAGATTTTCTTTACAGAGGCAACATAGAACTATATGAGTGCCCTGTTAAATTTTGGAATTATTCCAGGTTCGTTTGGCCTTTTTTATACATTAATTGAGTTTCTGGTCATTTATGTGCATAATTTAAATTTGAACTACAAGCACATGCTCCCGTGCACCAAAGTTGACTAAAAAATCACATGTGTGTCCTCGGGTGAATTTCTAGGTCCCATGCAAGAAATGGGAATGAAATTCAAACATCTGGGCATCATGGTTCGGCCGAGAACATTGAGAAGCTTGGTTTTAAAATTCTTGTAAATCCAAAACACGACTGGAAATCATGAAACTTGGCATGGTGTCATGTCATGGCACCAACATGCCGTGGTAAAAAAATTTGCAGAATAGGAACAAGTTTTGTTATAAGCTTTTTGCAAAATGGAGCTTCTCTCAAGAAGGCTCGTGGTTCTGAGAGGGAACGTGTCACCTTTGTGTGCATAATTCAAATTTTAAATACAAGCACATGCTCCAGTGCACCAAAGCTGGTTGAAAAATCACATGTGTGTCCTCGGGTAAATTTCTAGGTCCCATGCCAGAAATGGGAATGAAATTCAAACATCTGGGCGTCATGGCTCGACTGGAACATGGTTTTTTAATTCCTGTAAATCCGAAACACGCATGAAAATCATGAAACTTGGCTTGGTGTCATGACATGGCACCAACATGCTGTGGTAATTTTGATGTCCGATTTGCAAAGGCGCACACATTAACAATCAACAAAGTCATTTTGGAACAAGTGCTGTCACGTTACAATCGGAAACACAAGTATTATTGAAACCGTGGGCGTTCTATTTACCATTTATGTGCCGCCACGCGTCCCCTTTTTTTATTAGCTAGGCGGCGCCCTGCAGGGTAGCTATTTGAGTACGGGAGACGTGCGATCGGACCCCTGCGCGTGCTTATCGGGAGGAGAGCCCTTTGACCTCCATCTGCCGTCCACCTCTCTCCCAAGGTCTCCATTAATGGCGCCCGAGCCTCTGTTTAATGGCGTGGCAATGTCTCACTCGACTGAGATTTAAGAGAGAAAAAAGAAAATCTGAAAAGAAAATTTTGCACAGATCTTGATGTAAGATCCGACGGACCTATATAGTATCTACTGCGACTTATAGCAAGACTGATGAATATATATAAGGACGATGAGAGTGGATAATAATTGTCTTGCATAATTAGGAAGATAATTAAAAGAGCCACATGCGGCTACGCCCGAATACACAAGGGCAAAATAAGAAGGAAGACGCATACAACGATCTGGCTCGCTGATCTCTACTTTCTTTATGCGCTGCAGGTCGCGGAGACTAGTTCTTGCAGTGGGCGATGATCTCTTTCATCAGTTTCATGTCCTTAATACGCTGCTTGGCAGCATCCATGGATTCCTCCACCAGCCTGTTGCGCTCGATGCGGAGCATGGCATTCTCGTCCATAAGTTTCTTGATGATGACGCCCGTCCTCTGCAACACGGCAGCGGTCTCCTCCTCCTGCTTTGCCCTTTCGCCGATCTTCGCCCTCAGCAGGCCGCGCTCGCCCCGGAGCTTCGCATTGCCCTCCCCCAGTTGCCGGATGACATCGGTAGACTCGTCCTACATCCTCGCCCAGTGTTGGTGGGAAACGACACCTATGGGATCACAAGAATCCCTACTACGGTTGTCAGGGCACGGGGTTGTGAGAAGAGCAGGATTAGCAGTCAACACAAGGATCGTTTACCCAGGTTCGGGCCGCGAGGATGCGTAATACCCTAGTCCTACTTTGGTGTGTATTTGAGAGAGTTCTTGAGCTCTCGAACTGGTTGTGGTGGCTGTGTAGTTCAAAAGAGCCGAATCCCTCTCCAGTATGCCATGGGCCTCCTTTTATAGTCGAAAGGGGCTGCCACAGTGGCACACAGGAGGTGGAAAGGCCTACAGTGCTGCGAGCTTATCGCTCATGTTACAGGACAAGACGCATTTAATGCATAGCTTAGGTGTCCCTTAGCTTTATCAGGGATGGGAACGAGGCCCGTCCCGTCCATTGCCTCCTCGCCTTGCTTCGACACGCGCCCAGGCCAGTGATTCATGCGGCGCCATGTAGGCACGTAGGCAGCTGAGGTGGCGCGGTGGCAGGGTCTTCACAAAGATCTGCATGCCACCACGCAGGTGCTTGATGAGTTGGCATAGAGGCCGCCCGTCGCCACGCAGGTGCCTGCCCAGCTGGTTGAGCTACCAGCTGCTTGGGGACGGCGGTGGGGTCTTGGTCGACGCGGGCCTGGCTGTGGCCCCGCTGACGCCCTCGGCAAGGGCCTTGCCGGGGGCCCGGCAAGAGTCTTGCCGTGGCGTTGTAGTCGTCCCCGGCAAGGCGCTTGCCGGGGGTCTTGTGGATCTCCTCGGCAAGGATCCCGCCGAGGGTCGCTGTCTTCTAGTTCTCATCTGATCTCACATCTCTATGGTCTTGACAAAGATCTGCATGCCACCACGGAGGTGCCTCCCGAGCCCTGGTTCCAATGTAGTTGGTTGGGTTGGAACCCGCAGGCTCAAGGGTGGCTCGCTCCGTTGGCGTCGGGCGTGCCGCCCAGGCAAGGCCCTTGCCGGGGCTGCCGAGGCTGCCCCGGCAAGGGTCTTGCCGAGGGAGCCTACTTCCGAGGGAGCCTGCTTCGCCCTTCTGTTCTTTGTGTTCTTGGTCTTGGCGTTGCCTTGGGCTTCAGCTTCTCTCCGGCTCCCCTCCTCTGCCCTGCCTAGTGTGGCCATGGCGCGCGGCTCTGACTGCCCGTGCACAAGTAAAGGGGTACAAAGGTGTGCCCCTACTTTTGTACACCGACAGGAGCCCCCGGGCCTGGGCCACACATAAGCGCGACACGTTGTTGGGCCAGGCCCAGAACGGTGCGCGGGCTGGTGGGGCGGATTTTTACCGCAGTAACTCTTCATCCGCTGCGCTTCCCCACAACCTGCGCACGACATGGAGGGTCGTGCGTGACGTGGGGGTCATGCGTGGGGCGGTTTCCGCATGCATGCGTCACATCACAGTAAAGAGGCGGCTTGTGCCTTCCCCATAAGAAGAGGGAGGCGTGGAGGCGCGGCTCATTTACTCGATGGACTTGGGTCGCAGTCTTCAAGGCGCCCATGCCCCCCGATCACGGGGCGGGGAACGGTCGCCTCACCCATCCTTTCGACCCTGCTCGCTCACCACGCGTCCTTCATGCAAGTGGCGGGAGGTGGAGGCGGGAAACCGGGCCGTCGCTGATTGGGGCAGCGGGTCGGTCCTGATTCCCAACGCCTCCGACGGCTGGATTGGCTGAGTGGGGCGGCCGAGCCTCAACCCCGCCCCTTTATAAGGAGGGAGAGGGGGGCGTCATCCCACATTCCTTCAGTACCCATCCTCCTCCACCTCCACTTCTTTCTTCCACCTGCCATGGCGAGAGGAGGTGCTGGGCCTTCGACGGTGGCGGCGAGGGTCACTGCTCGTTAGCGCGTCCCTCCTTCCCATTAGCCCATGGCGGCGGAGCCAGCCACGAGAGGAAGGGGGAGGGGGCGTGGCCGAGGTTGCTGCGGTGGTCGGGGGAGAGGGGGATGAGGTGGCGCGGCGGCCGTGCCTCCGCTAGCGGTGCCTCCCGCGATGGAGGGTCACGTCGGGGACCAGCCCCGCGAGTTCTTCATCAGACTGCGCCGACCACCGCATCGTCGTCTCCGTCTCCCCACCCCCTTCGCTGAGGGGATGGAGCTCGATCCGCCCCAGACCCTCAGATTGCACATGAGGGGCTGCGGTACCGGCGGTACGCGGGTCGACGTCGACTTCCCCACTCCGCATTTTATTTATCTCCATCGTGGATGGAAGACATTTGCTCGCATGCATAGCCTGACGGTGGGGCTCGTCCTCTACTTCAAGTTAATGGAGGGTGGCCTACTCTCCGTCAAGGTCTTCGGAGATCCTGGAACTCGCCTGAAGTGATGCGTGGAGAGCTCCTCCGATGATGAAGATTCCTCCTCGTGCGGGAGTGACGAGGAGGATAGCGACAGCGACGACGAGGGAGTCGGGCGGCAGGATGCCGACCCCGACTTTGACTGATCGCGTCGCCCCTCCCTCAGCCTCGCGCCCTGCAGAGGGCCTTCCTCGCCAAGCTCTCCATGGGCGCGTTCCCCATCGCCCCCTTGGGCGGCTGGCGTAGGAGGGCCGGAGAAGGCGAAGAAGGCGGGCGGCGGACGTCAACTCGGAGTACGCGGGCACCGACGCCTTCGTCGCGTATTGCCGGGCCGTTGCCTCATCTTCCAGCCCCTCCGCCGGCACCGGGATGCTCTCTTGGCGCCTTCTGCTTCTCGCACCTCGCCTAGGCGCTCCTTTCACCCTCCTGCTGTGTGGTTTCACCTCCTGAGGAGAGCGACAAGAAAGGGATTACGGGCACCTTATCTCTTTTTAGTTTGTAAGCCTGCGGGCACTTGTTAATTTTTAGACTTGTAATCCCCTTGCTCATGTTTTTTTATTCCGTACGAATTGTAGCTGTACGGGACATTTTTAATGAAAAAGGGTGTTTGTCGGGTTCTTTGTGCGTGAGCGAGGCCTATGCCAAGGACGAATCCTTGTTATTTTTAAGATAAACATTGTCGCCCGGCAACAGGCCTTGCCGTTCCCCCACTTTGGTCGACCATTCTCACGCTCTTGGCGGAGGCAGGGGTGAAGTAGGGTTAGGCCCCTCATTCATTTCTCTTGCCACCGCGACTACGACCAAGTTCCCACCCAGGGGATAGCTCTTGGGTACGGGAAAAGGGGAGCACGGTGGTTTTAAGAATATAAACGAGGTTTCATATGTCCCAGTTCTATACGAAAGTGCATAACAGGGGCTAAAAGACTTATCTGAATCCGCAGCCCCCGGCAACCTTGGCTTGCCGTGGTTGGATCCTTGTGTCTTCAGCCCCCAGCAATCCTGGCTTGCCGGGGCCGGAGCGCCGGTCGATCCTCTTTCTCCCAAGCGGCTCAGGAGATGTGTCCACGTGCCCTACGAACCAAAGAGGACAGAAAGACGCACACTCGACCTCTAGGCTAGGGGTTAGTCGCCGCTAAGCACTATCAAACCTAACCGAGGGAGAGACTTAACCTAGCATGCATGCTATAACTTAGGGCGCCAGTGCTTCATTTATTTATGCTCAGGGTCTGCGCCTGGCTTTGTACAGAGGGTTACGTGCCTTGCCGGCAAAGCTTGTACAAAAGGTGGCTTGGCGGGGGGCCCGGCAAGCCGCGCCTTATGGGTAAAACTTGCGAAGATGCTCGATATTCCAGGAGTTGCTCACTGGGACAGCATCTTCGGTCTCCAGGCGGAGTGCGCCGGGCCTGGTGACTCGTATTACCCGATAAGGGCCTTCCCACTTTGGCGTCAACTTGTTGGTATTCTTGGCCGACTGAACGCGCCGAAGAACAAGGTCGCCTTTATCAAAGCTTCGGGCATGAACCTTGCAGCTATGGTAGCGGCGCAAGGCTTGCTGGTAGCGTGATGCTCTCACAGCCGCCCGAAGACGATCTTCCTCAAGGAGCGTTGCGTCATCTTGCCACAATTGCTCTTGCTCAAGCTCGTCGTAAGCGAGCAGTCAAGGTGACCTGTATGTGAGTTCCGTGGGGAGAACTGCCTCTGCCCCGTATACCAGGGCAAAGGGTGTCTGGCCGATGGCTCGATTTAGCGTCGTCCTGATCGACCAAAGAACCGCCGACAACTCATCGATCCAGCGCCTTCCGCTCTTGTGCAGCTTGTCAAAAGTCTTTATCCTCAAGCCTCGCAACACTTCAGCATTTGCCCTCTCCGCTTGGCCATTGCTCCGTGGGTGTGCCACGGAGGCAAAACAGACCTTACTGCCGAGGTCTTGGATGTATTGCATGAAGGTGTGGCTTGTGAACTGTGTGCCTTTGTCGGTGATGACTCTGTTTGGCACACCAAAACGGCAGACTAGTCCCTTGAAGAACTTGACGGCTGATTGTGCTGTCACCTTCCTCACTGCTTCCACCTCCGGCAACTTTGTGAACTTGTCGATTGCAACGTAGAAGTACTCAATGCCCCCGATAGCACGGGGGAAGGGGCCCAGTATGTCGAGCCCCCAGACCGAAAATGGCTAGGAGAGAGGGATTGTTTGAAGGGCTTGAGCTCATTGATGAAGCTTCTTTGAATGGAACTGACACGCTTCACACTTGGTTGCCAGTGTCGTTGCATCCTGGAGGGCAGTGGGCCAGAAGAAACCTTGCCGGAACGCCTTGCCGGCAAGGGCCCTCGACCCTATGTGGGAGCCACATATGCCTCCGTGTATCTCCGCCAATAGCTCCAGTCCTTCCTCCTGGGGATACACTTCAATTTCACATCGTTCAGTCTCTTCCTATATAGGACGTCATCGACGAACTGATACATAGCAGACCGACGGGCTACTTTCTCCGCTTCTTCCTGCTCCTCAGGAAGATCCCCTATTTGGAGGAATCGGACGGTATGCTGTGCCCATGACGGAGCCTGGGGCTCGACGGCAAGGACCAAAGGCATTTCTTCTGCCATGGGGGCGGCCGTCTCTACGACCAGGGCTTGATGGCCTGCCGAAGTCGGTCGCTCTTCGGCAGGCTTAGGGTCCACGGCAACACCCTTGCCGGCGGCCCCTGGGGGCTCGGTGGGAAAGTACTTGCCGGGGCCTGATTTCCTCCGCTTGTTCTGCTCCTTTGATGGTTCGACGGATGGTTGAGTCAACCGAAGTAAAAAGGTACCTGGTTCCACAGGTAGCTTGAATGCAGCGCGCTTTGACAGGTAGTCAGCGATGTCGTTCTCCTCTCGGGGAACGTACTCCGCTTGTATACCGTCAAAGCACTCCTCCAGCTTCCTAGGCCTCCATCAACGGGCTCTGATAACCCTTGTTGACTTGTCTGACGACAAGCTATGAATCACCCCGGACGATGAGCTTTTTAACTCCGAGGTCTGCCACGATCCTAAGACCGGCAAGCAACCCCTCGTATTCGGCAGTGTTGTTGGTGGACATCTCCCTGGGAAAGTGCATCTGGATTACATACTTGAGGTGCTCTCCGGTGGGTGCGACGAGCAACACACCAGCACCGGCGCCTTGCAGCGAGAAAGCTCCGTCAAAGTACATAAACCAGTCGCGAGCTGTTTCCTTGCCGGGGAGAGTGGTCTCCTGGATCTCTTCATTAGGCGTTGAGGTTCATTCTGCAATGAACTCTGCCAGGACTCTGCTCTGGATTGTTGAAGTACTTTCAAACTTCAACCCAAAGCTTGACAATTCCAAGGCCCACTCCACAATCCTTCCGGTTGCGTTTGGGTTGTGCAGTATTTGTTGCAACGGGAGGCGGGTGACGACAGTGATCTCGTGGGCTTGGAAGTAGTGACGCAGCTTCCTCGAGGCCATAAGGAGGCCGAAGAGCAATTTCTGCACACCGGAGTACCTTGACCTAGCCCCCTGCAAGAGGGAACTGACAAAGTAAACTGGGTGCTGCATCATCTTCTTCTTCTGCACCACCTCAATGGCGTCAGACCCTGCCGGGAGCTTTGCCTTGCCAGTGTCGGGCCCTGCCGGGGGAGTCTCTGACTTGCTGTCCGCCGGCCCCGCTGTCGCTACTACTTCTTCGTCAACCTCCCTCTGCACCACTAGCGCGGCACTGACCACTTGGTTCGTCGCCGCCAAGTACAGCAGCAACGGCTCTTGTGGTTTAGGCGCAACTAGTATCGGCGTAGAGGAAAGGTATCTTTTCAGGTCCTGCAATGCCGCCTCGGCCTCTGGGGTCCACTCCATTGGGCCCGCCTTCTTCAGGATCTTGAAAAAGGGAAGGGCGCGCTCGGCAGACTTGCAGATGAATCGGCTCATGGCGGCAACGCAGCCAGTGAGCCGACGCACATCCTTGATCCGCTTGGGCGCCTCAATCTGGTTGATAGCCTTGATCTTGTCTGGGTTTGCCTCAATCCCACGCTACGACACAAAGAACCTGAGAAACTTGCCGGACGGAACACCGAAGACACACTTCTCAGGGTTCAGCTTGAGGTTGATCTTGCGTAGGTTGGCAAACGTCTCTTCTAAGTCTTGTACAAGAGTTGCCCTGTCATTGGTTTTGACCACTATGTCATCCATATAGGCTTCGACATTTCTATGTAGCTGGGGTTCAAAACTAATTTGGACTGCCCTTGCAAATGTTGAGCCATCACTCTTCAACCCGAAAGGAATCCGTAAAAAGCAGTACGTACCACATGGGGTGATGAATGCTGTCTTCTCTTCATCTTCTCTTGTCATGAAGATCTGGTGGTAGCCCGAGTAGGCGTCGAGGAATGATAACAGATCACACCCGGCCGTGGAGTCAACAATCTAGTCGATGCGCGGCAACGGGAAGGGGTCTTTAGGACAAGCCTTATTGATATCTGTGTAACCAATACACAGCCTCCACTTCCCGTTCGCGTTGCACACCACCACCGGATTGTCCAACCACGTCGGATGGAGCACTCCCCTCACCAAGCCTGCTGCTTCCAACTTCCTGATCTCCTCTATGATGAACTCATGCCGTTCCAGAGCTTGCTTCCTGACCTTCTGCTTGACGGGCCGCGCATGGTGACAGACAGCAAGATGGTGCTCAATCACTTCCCTGGGAACGCCGGGGATGTCAAATGCTTGCCACGCAAACACATCGACATTCGCCTGCAGGAAAGTGACGAGCGCGCCTTCCTATTTGCTGTCGAGGGTGGAGCTTATGGTAAAAGCCCCTCCCGTGCCATCCTCCCTGACAGACACCTTCTTGGTCTCTGGTGGTGCAGCTCTGGATTTCTTGCTCTTGCTGGTGGAGCTCTCTAGCACGTCCTCGACGATAGCACAACACTCCGAAGAGGTGCGCTTGCCAGAGTGTGTGCAAGAGGTCTTGCCGGTGTTCTTCTTCCTTCCCCGGGCTTCAGCGGCAGGAGCAAGTGCCTTGGCGGCAGCTACTGCAACTGCTTCCCGGTAGAGTAGGTCGGCGCAGATCAGCACGTCCTTCTTGTCGGAGGGGACGGTGATGATGTTCATCGGCCCGGGCATCTTCACCGTGTTGTAGGTGTAGTGTGATGCCGCCATGAACTTGGCCAGTGCCAGGCGGCCGAGAATCCCATTGTAGGGCAAGGGGATCTCGGCTACGTCGAAGACAATCCTCTCCGTCCAGTAGTTCAGCTCGCCTCCAAACGTCACCGGCAACGTGAGCTTCCCCTTCGGCTGGCTCCTTCCCGGGTTGACCCCTTGAAACGTGCCCGTTTCCTTGAGGTCTCCATCAGGAATTTGCAGCCTTTTGATCACAACTGGTGAGATCAAGTTCAGACCGGCCCCACCATCAACCAGCATCTTGTTCACCTTGAGGTTGCATATTGTTGGTGAGACCAACAACGGCAAACACCCGACCGCAGTTGTGCGGTCAGGGTGGTCCTCGGCGTCAAAGATGAGGGGCGTGTTGGACCACTTCAGCGGCTTCTGAGCGTCGAACGAGGGCTCCGCTGCTGCAATCTCACGCGCCCACTGTTTGAGCTGGCGGTGAGAAGTATGCAGCGAGGCACCACCACCGACGCAAATGGCCTCTGTAGCCTTCTGGAACTCTTGCTCGTCGGACTCGTCGTCCTCGTCATGATCATCATCTTCTTGCTTCTTGTCGCGGCCCTGAGCGGGCCTCTCTTGTTGGTTATCCTTGCCGCGGCGACCTCCTTGACCGCCATGCTTCTTGCCGGATCCCTCGGCACCATCCTGGCCCTTCTCCTTGTCCTGCCTCTCATACTCGGCCTTTTGCTTCTCAGCAAGCAGCTCGACCTGCCGGCAGTTCTGGAGGTCGTGGCCCTTGGTGCAGTGGATCTTGCAGTACTGCTTGTCGGAGCTTCCTGGCTTGTCGGCAGTCGCCAAGGCCCGGCAAGCGGCGCACCCGGCAATATCCTTGCCTGGGTCGTCTGCCTTAGCCTTCTTGGCGGCGCCGGTGCTGTCGGATCCCTCGACGGCAAGCACGGTCTTGCCCTTGCGTTTCCTGTTGCGACGCCGGCCCTTCTTCGTCGGGGCGGCAGTGTCTTCATCAGTAGAGTCAGTTTCTGTGCCGGCGTCCTCGCCGGGGTACTTCCTTCCCTCTTCAGCCCGGGCGCACCTATCGGCCAGAACATAAAGTTCGGCCACATCCTTAACCTTGTTCATCTCCAGCTCTTCGCGCATCTTGCGGTTGCGTACGTTCTGATGGAACGCGCTGATCACGGCGGTGGGATGAACATCGGGGATGTTGTACTGCACCCCGCTGAACCTCTGGATGTACTTGCGCAGGGTTTCCCCTTCCTTCTGGGGAATGATATGCAAATCACTGGCCTGGCCATGAGCTTGGTCTCCCCCGGTGAAGGAATCAACGAACTCATGGCACAGATCCGACCAAGAAGAAATGGAATCTGCCGGCAAGTGCATCAACCAAGACATGACGTTGGGCTTCAGTGCCAACGGGAAGTAATTGGCAAGCACCTTGTCGTCGCGAGCTCCGGCAGCTTGCATCGCGATGGTGTAGATGCTGAGGAACTCTGACGGGTGGGTCTTGCCGTTCTACTTCTCGCTGACGTCGGGTTTGAACGTGCAGTGGGACGGCCACGAACTGCCGCAGCTCACGGGTAAAAGCTGGGCAACCCACCTCGTAAGGTAGGCCGGCGAAGCTCCTCGGTGCCGGGTGGTCCATAGCGGGTCCCGCCCGCTTGTTTGACTGGTGGCGTGCATCACGCCGGTGCTCAATAGTGGTTCGAGCATCTTCGTGGGCTCGTTCTCGAAGAACTTGGCGCTGGTCGCGGTGGGTCCGTGGGTCAGACGACACTATGAAAATATTATCACAAGCATCATCGCGATGGACCGACACCCGCGGTGGCTGGCGTGGAGGAGGAGAGTGCACCGTAGCCATAGCACCCCCGGCCCCTCCACCGCTGGCGTGCGGTGGTTCGACGGAGCGCCGGCCCGAGGGTCCCGCTGGTCGCGGATCATCTTTATTGGCGACGGCGACGAGGCTCTGG
>NC_057802.1:527343552-527361573 GCF_018294505.1 Triticum aestivum
TCTGCTGGCGTGGGTGGTGGCGATAGCTGCGTGGACCGTGGCACGCTTCGACTTCTAACCACGTTAGAAGGAGCTCTACCACGGCCCAGCGGCCGCGTGCCATTTCCGCCAGCACTTCGGCGGGCATGCTGGACTCCTTCGTCCCGCGAACAATGCACAGAGCTCTTCCCACGGCGGTGTCCGGGGTCTCCAGCGTGGTGGCGCTGCTCGTCGCGCGCACCCTGGGAAGAGCGCGTTGTGGGCGCCGGTTGATACGTCTCCGTCGTATCTACTTTTCCAAACACTTTTGCCCTTGTTTTGGACTCTAACTTGCATGATTTGAATGGAACTAACCCGGACTGACGCTGTTTTCAGCAGAATTGCCATGGTGTTATTTTTGTGCAGAAACAAAAGTTCTCGGAATGACCTGCAAATCAACGGAGATTATTTTTGGAAAATATAAAAAATACTGGCGAAAGAATCAAGGCCAGGGTGCCCACACCCTTTCCACGAGGGTGGGGGGCGCGCCTGCCCCCCTGGGCGCGCCCCCTGCCTCATGGGCCCCCTGGAGCTCCACCGACCTCAACTCCACCTCCATATATTCGTGTTCAGGGAGAAAAAAATTAGGGAGAAAGATTCATCGCGTTTTATGATACGGAGCCACCGCCAAGCCCTAAACTCTCTCGGGAGGGCTGATCTGGAGTCCGTTCAGGGCTCCGGAGAGGGGAATCTGTCGCCGTCGTCATCATCAACCATCCTCCATCACCAATTTCATGATGCTCACCGCCGTGCGTGAGTAATTTCATCGTAGGCTTGCTGGATGGTGATGGGTTGGATGAGATTTATCATGTAATCGAGTTAGTTTTGTTAGGGTTTGATCCCTAGTATCCACTATGTTCTGAGATTGATGTTGCTATGACTTTGCTATGCTTAATGCTTGTCACTAGGGCCCGAGTGCCATTATTTCAGATCGGAACCTATTATGTTTTCATGAATATATGTGAGTTCTTGATCATATCTTGCAAGTCTATAGTCACCTACTATGTGTTATGATCCGGCAACCCCGAAGTGACAATAATCGGGACCACTCCCGGTGATGACCATAGTTTGAGGAGTTCATGTATTCACTGTGTGTTAATGCTTTGGTGCGGTACTCTATTAAAAGGAGGCCTTAATATCCCTTAGTTTCCACTAGGACCCCGCTGCCACGGGAGGGTAGGACAAAACATGTCATGCAAGTTCTTTTCCATAAGCACGTATGACTATATTCAGAATACATGCCTACATTACATTGATGAATTGGAGCTAGTTCTGTGTCACCCTATGTTATGACTGTTAGATGATGAACCGCATCGGGCATAATTTTCCATCACCAATCCAATGCCTACGAGCTTTTCACATATTGTTCTTTGCTTATTTACTTTTCCGTTGCTACTGTTACAATCACTACAAAACCCCAAAATATTACTTTTGCTACCATCACCGTTACTTAAATACTACTTTGCTGCAGATATTAAGTTATCCAGGTGTGGTTGAATTGACAACTCAACTGCTAATACTTGAGAATATTCTTTGGCTCCCCTTGTGTCGAATCAATAAATTTGGGTTGAATACTCTACCCTCGAAAACTGTTGCGATCCCCTATACTTGTGGGTTATCAAGACTGTTTTCTAGCGCCGTTGTCGGGGACCATAGCTCTATTCTTTGAGTCACTTGGGATCTATATCTGCTGGTCACTATGAAGAACTTGAAAGACGCGAAAACAAAATTTTATCCCTCAACTACGAGGGGAGGTAAGGAACTGCCATCTAGCTCTGCACTTGATTCACCTTCTGTTTTGAGTAAGCTTGCGACACCTAAACCTTCTTCTGCTATTAATTCTGATATGTCGCATGTTATTGATGATGCCACTTCTGCTATGCATGATACTTATGATGAAACTACTTCTATGCTTGATACTACTGTGCCACTTGGTGAATTTCTTGATGAACAACTTGCTAGGGCTAGAGAGAAAGAAATTATTTAAACTGATAATATTGATGAAAGTGATGATGAAGACTCTCCCAATAAATATGAATTGCATGTTGTGCCTGAGGGCTATGTTATGGATGAAGAAACTGCTAGAGACTTTCTTGCTTGCAATGATAGAAGTGATCTTAAGAAATTATTAGCTAAGCTTAAACAAAAAACTCTGAATGCTAGAATGAAATATGATCCTGCTTATGCTACTTCACCTATCTTTGTTACTGATAAGGATTATGAATTCTCTATTGATCCTGATATAATTACTCTGGTTGAATCTGATCCTTTTTATGGCTATGAATCTGAAACTGTTGTGTCACATCTTACTAAATTAAATGATATAGCCACCCTGTTCACTAATGATGAGAGAACTCGCTACTTTTATATCCTTAAAATATTTCCGTTCTCATTAAAGGGTGATGCTATGATATGGTTTAACTCTCTTGATCCTAGTTGTGTGCGTAGTCCCCAGGATATGATTTATTACTTCTCTGCTAAGTATTTCCTTGCTCATAAGAAACAAGCTGCTTTAAGGGAAATATATAATTTTGTGCAAATTGAAGAAGAGAGTCTCCCACAAGCTTTTGGGAGGCTTCTCCAATTACTTAATGCTTTGCCTGATCATCCTCTCAAGAAAAATGAAATACTTGATATCTTTTATAATGGACTAACCGATGCTTCCAGAGACCACCTGGATAGTTGTGCTGGTTGTGTTTTCAGGGAAAGAACTGTTGATCAAGCTGAAATTCTATTGAATAATATGTTGACTAATGAAAACAATTGGACACTTCCTGAACCAACTCCTAAGCCAACTCCAAAGAAAAGGGGTGGTCTATTTCTTAGTCCTGAAGATATGCAAGAGGCAAAGAAATCTATGAAAGAAAAGGGTATTAAAGCTAAAGATGTTAAGAATTTACCTCCTATTGAAGAAATACATGGTCTTAATTTACCGCCTGTTGAAGAAATACATGGTTTTAATCCATCACCTATTGAAGAAACACATGGTCTTGATAACCCGACACAGGTAGTAAAGGTAAATTCTCTCTATAGATATGATAAAGCTGAAATCCCTCCTACTAAATTTGCTAGCCAATGCTTAGATGAGTTTGATAACATTATGGTTAAGCAAGAAGATTTTAATGCTTATTTTGGTAGAGAATTAAAACGCAATGCTTATATGACAGAACACTTGGGTGATTACATGTCCAGAGTTAAAGGTGAACTTAAACTCATTAGTAAACATGCTTATATGATTACCACTCAAGTAGAACAAGTACTTAAAGCACAAAATGATTTCCTCAATGAATTGAATAGTAAGAATATGACTATGCTGTTAGAGTGGCTACTAGAACTGGTAAAATGACTCAGGAACCTTTGTATCCTGAAGGCCATCCTAAGAGAATTGAGCAGGACACTCAGAGAAATAATGTAGATGCACCTAGTCCTTCTAAAAAGAAGGAAAAGAAAAATGATAGGACTTTGCATGCTTCTAGTGAAACCTATTGTAGACACACCTGAGAATCCCAATGATATTTCTATTTCTGATGCTGAAACACAATCTAGTGATGAACATGAACCTAATAATGATGTTAATGATAGTGTTCATGTTGACGCTCAACCTAGCAATGATAATGATGTAGAAATTGAACCTGCTGTTGATCTTGATAACCCACAATCAAAGAATCAACGTTATGATAAGAGAGACTTTGTTGCTAGGAAACACGGTAAAGAAAGAGAACCTTGGGTTCAGAAACCCATGCCTTTTCCTCCTAAACCATCCAAGAAAAAAGATGATGAGGATCTTGAGCGCTTTGCTGAAATGATTAGACCTATCTTTTTGCGTATGCGATTAACTGATATGCTCAAATTGAATCCTTATGCTAAGTATATGAAAGAAATTGTTACTAATAAAAGAAACATACCGGAAGCTGAAATTTCCACCATGCTTGCTAATTATACTTTTAAAGGTGGAATACCAAAGAAACTAGGATATCCAGGAGTATCCACTATACCATGCTCCATTAAAAGAAATTATGTTAGAACTGCTTTATGTGATCTTGGAGCCGGTGTTAGTGTTATGCCTCTCTCTTTATATCGTAGACTTGATTGGAATAAGTTGACACCTACTGAAATATCCTTGTAAATGGCTGATAAATCAACTGCTATATGTGTCGGCATTTGTGAGGATGTGCCTGTTGTGGTTGCAAACGTTACTACTTTAACGGACTTTGTTATTCTTGATATTCCTGAGGACAATAGCATGTCTATTATTCTTGGAAGACCCTTTTTGAATACTGCAGGGGCTGTTATTGATTGAAACAAAGGCAATGCCACTTTTCATGTTAATGGCAATGAGCATACGGTACACTTTCCGAGGAAACAACCTCAAGTTCATAGTATCAATTCTATTGGAAAAATTCCATTGATTATTTTTGGAGGTTTTGAATTTCCTCTTCCTACTGTCAAGAAGAAATATGATATTCTTATTATTGGGGATGTGCATATACCCGTTGAGGTAACATAGTGTTATTCGAAATTTCTTCGGTTCCATGTTATTCGGAATGAGTTTATTAACAAGACTTGATCAACCTTGTTAGTGGATTCCTTTTGATGAGCATGAGATGGATGAAGTTAGAAAGCACAACCTTCTGTACCCTTCTTTTACTTTTTGTTATTTAGAATAAATAAAGCAAAAATAGTATTTTCTGTCTGTTTTCTGAATTATCCGTGCAATAAAAATACCCCGAAAAATAAAAGTTCTCCAAATGCCCCGAAATTGAAATATGATTTTTTCTGGAATATTTGAGAATATCTGGCACTGAGAACACAGCAGGGGGAGCAAGCACCTGGGCACGAGGGTCCAGGGCGCGCCCCCTGCCTCGTGGGCCCACGGTGGCTCCCCGCCACTTATTCCTGCACCCACACACTTCTTCTTCCTCCCAAAAAAATCACCATCCAGCTCAAGCACGAGTTCTAGCTCATTTTGCTGTGATTTTCGTTCTCCTTTCTCAAAGCACCTCTCACAAAACTGCTTTGGGGGATTGTTCCTTGGTATGTAACTCCTCCATTGGTCCAATTAGTTGTTGTTCTAGTGCTTTATTCATTGCAAATTTGTGCTGCCTAGGTGACCATGTTCTTGAGCTTGCATGTCAAATTTATATGGTTCCAAGTAGTTCTAATGCATGATATAGTCTCTAGGCACTTGTGGGAGTAGTTGCTATCAATTTTGTTGAGTTCGATTCACTTTTATTTGAAGTTACTAAAAATTTCAGAAATTTTTAGAAAATGATGAAGAGATTTTTGAGGGGCTCGTCGAGCCGAAACTCGAAGGAAAAGCAAAGTGAAGAAGAAGAGAGGCCCAAATATAATCTGCCTCGCACCGCGGTGGTTCGGCCGTGTGAATGGCCTTGTGATGATTTCTTAAGAGCAGCCAGGATTTATGATGATTTTTATGAATTGGCTGAGAATGCAGGCCTCACCGACTTCCTCCGCGACCAACGCGAACAGTATCTCTTACTCACTAATACCTTTGTGCAAAATTTTCATTTCCATTCTAGGAGGTCACCACCTACGGTGGATTTTTATTTATATGATGAGTATAAGGAGATGACCCTTCGTGAATTCTGTAGAGTTTGCAAGTTACCTTTTCCTGGTATCACAGAGGAACCACATAGTAACGATGTGGAGGGGTTTATTGATACAATTGCTGTAGGGGAAACAAGGAAGGTTTCCGACGCACGAATCACTAGCATACACTTCCCTGTTCTACGTTACTTTGCTATATTTGCTAGTAGATGCTTGATTGGTCGCGGAAACTGTGGAAACTTGAGTGTCCCTGATATTATTATTTTGTTCCATGCCTTGTTTCGAGATGACACATTTAGTATGGGCGCTACTGTTGCAAAGCGGTTAAATCTTAACCGTACTAAGGGCCCCATCTTGGGAGGTATCTTCGCCTCGTGCCTTGCTGCACATTTTAACATACCTATTATACATTATGAGAAAGAAGAAAAGTTGCTGCCTCCTGCTTTTCTGGACTATAAGAGTATGGTAGCACATGATTTTATTGTTAAGAATAGGGAAAGGGCGCTTAAATACAAACTGATATTTGATAAGAGTCACCCTGAGACTATTACCTTGCCTGCTCCTTCCTTGTTTGATTTATCTGCAGGCAAGTATCTCGTTCCGCTGGCGGCCATCCACGCCTACCGGAACCCTACATCAGCTACAGAGCCAGAGCCGGAACCACAATTTGATCCTCCACGACAGTCTAATTACCAGTGGGATCCGGAGGCGATTGCCAACCAGTGGCAATCAGAGGCTTCTTCCTCTCAGTACGACCCCAGCTACAGCTTTGGATATCCTCCAGGCCATCCGTGGCCATAGACCAACTTAGGACAAAAGCCTAAGCTTGGGGGAGTACGTATCTCTCACCAACATTACATTCATATTCACACACTCATGCTAGTTTTCGGTGCTCATACTCTTTCATTGTAATATCCATGCTAGTTTATTTTCTCTTTCTTGCTTTCTTCTTGTGTGTTTGATAAACCTTAAAAAAAAGAGTTGTAGTCGTTAGCTAGTTTACTTCCTTGTTGTAGTAGTAATAATTAAAATAAAACCCAAAAATATTTCCTGTTCCTCTTTTGCTTGTTGGGAGCTTTCCTGTGTAAATAGTTTTTCTTTTCTTTTCTTTGGGGGTTGATAGGAGAAGACCATGATTAAATTGTTGAAGTGGCTCTTATATGCATTGTTGTTTATTTAACCAAGAGCCCATATTGCCTTGTCTTCTCCTGTTTATTGAATGCCTGCAGATTCCAGCTTAGTCCAATTCACGTGCACTATTATTATTATTCACATCGTTCGGTTGTGCAAGTGAAAGGCAATCATGACGATATATGATGGACTGATTGAGATGAGAAAAGCTGGTATGAACTCGACCTCTCTTGTTTTTATAAATATGATTAGTTCATCGTTCCTGATTCAGCCTATTATGAAGAAACATGTTTGCAATGACAATTAGAGATTATATTTCTTATGCCATGCTTAATTAGCTAGGATTTTATAATGGTTTACCTTGCGTGCCAACATGGTATTAAAATGGTTGTGATGTGGTATGATAGGGTGGTATCCTCCTCTGAATGATTCAAGTGACTTGACTTGGCACATGTTCACGCATGTAGTTGAAACAAAATCAACATAGCCATCACGATATTTATGTTCATGGTGGATTATATCCTACTCATGCTTACACCCAATGTTTATTAATTTTAATGCATGTTCATGACTGTTGTCACTCTCTAGTTGGTCGCTTCCCAGTCTTTTGCTAGCCTTCACTTGTACTAAGCGGGAATACTGCTTGTGCATCCAATCCCTTAAACCCCAAAGTTATCCCATATGAGTCCACCATACCTTCCTATATGCAGTATCTACCTGCCGTTCCAAGTAAATTTGTATATGCCAAACTCTAAACCTTCAAATGAAATTCTGTTTTGTATGCTCGAATAGCTCATGTATCAACTAGGGTTGTCCATATCTTCCATGTTAGGTGGGTTATTCTCAAGAGGAGTGGACAGCGCTCCTCACTCACGAGAAAATGGCTGGTCACCGGGATGCCCAGTCCCATGCTTTATGCAAATCAAATCAAAATAAGTGCAAACAAAACTCCCCCAGGACTGTTGTTAGTTGGAGGCACTCGTTGTTTTGAGCAAGCCATGGATTGATGCTTGTTGGTGGAGGGGGAGTATAAACTTTACCATTCTGTTTGGGAACCGGCTATAATGTGTGTAGCATGGAAGATATCGCCATCTCTTGGTTGTTATGTTGACAATGAAAGTATACCGCTCAAAATATTATTTATCTCTATTTCAAAATCAAGCTCTGGCACCTCTACAAATCCCTGCTTCCCTTTGCGAAGGGCCTATCTATTTACTTTTATGTTGAGTCACACCCTCTTATTAAAAAGCACCAGCTGGAGAGCACTGCTGTCATTTGCATCCATTACTATTAATTCATATTGGGTATGACTTTGATTGGATCTCTTTTACCATGAATTACAATGTCTAGTCAGTCCTTGATCTTTAAAGGTGCTCTGCATTTATGTTTTGCGGTCTCAGAAAGGGCTAGCGAGATACCATCTTGTTATATCATATCATGATTGTTTTGAGAAAGTGTTGTCATCCAAGATTTATTATCATTGCTCGCTAGTTGATTATGCCATTGATATGAGTAAACATGAGACCTAAGTTTTATTGTGAATATGGTTAATCATAATCTTTGCTGAAAACTTGAATGCTGGCTTTACATATTTACAACAACAAGAGCAAACAGAGTTTGTAAAAGTTTTTCTTTATCACTTTCAGTTTATCAACTGAATTGCTTGAGGACAAGCAAAGGTTTAAGCTTGGGGGAGTTGACACGTCTCCGTCGTATCTACTTTTCCAAACACTTTTGCCCTTGTTTTGGACTCTAACTTGCATGATTTGAATGGAACTAACCCGGACTGACGCTGTTTTGAGCAGAATTGCCATGGTATTATTTTTGTGCAGAAACAAAAGTTCTCGGAATGACCTAAAAATCAACGGAGATTATTTTTGGAAAATATAAAAAACTACTGGCGAAAGAATCAAGGCCAGGGGGCCCACACCCTTTCCACGAGGGTGGGGGGCGCGCCTGCCCCCCTGGGCGCGCCCCCTGCCGCGTGGGCCCCTTGGAGCTGCACCGACCTCAACTCCAACTCCATATATTCGTGTTCGGGGAGAAAAAATCAGGGAGAAAGATTCATTGCGTTTTACGATACGGAGCCGCCGCCAAGCCCTAAAGTCTCTTGGGAGGGCTGATATGGAGTCCGTTCGGGGCTCCGGAGAGGGGAATCCGTCACCGTCGTCATCATCCACCATCCTCCATCACCAATTTCATGATGCTCACCGCCGTGCGTGAGTAATTTCATCATAGGCTTGCTGGACGGTGATGGGTTGGATGAGATTTATCATGTAATCGAGCTAGTTTTGTTAGGGTTTGATCCCTTGTATCCACTATGTTCTGAGATTGATGTTGCTATGACTTTGCTATGCTTAATGCTTGTCACTAGGGCCCGAGTGCCATGGTTTCAGATCTGAACCTATTATGTTTTCATGAATATATGTGAGTTCTTGATCCTATCTTGCAAGTCTATAGTCACCTACTATGTGTTATGATCCGGCAACCCCGAAGTGACGATAATCGGGACCACTCCCGGTGACGACCATAGTTTGAGGAGTTCATGTATTCACTATGTGTTAATGCTTCAGTCCCATACTCTATTAAAAGGAGGCCTTAATATCCCTTAGTTTCCACTAGGACCCCGCTGCCACGGGAGGGTAGGACAAAAGATGTCATGCAAGTTCTTTGCCATAAGCACGTATGACTATATTCGGAATACATGCCCACATTACATTGATGAATTGGAGCTAGTTCTGTGTCACCCTATGTTATGACTATTACATGATGAACCACATCTGGCATAAGTTTCCATCACCGATCCAATGCCTAAATACTTTTGCTACCGTCACCGTTACTTCCATATTACTTTTGCTACCGTCACCGTTAGTTCCATATTACTTTGCTACTAAATACTTTGCTGCAGATATTAAGTTATCCAGGTGTGGTTGAATTAACAACTCAACTGCTAATACTTGAGAATATTCTTTGGGGCCCCTTGTGTCGAATCAATAAATTTGGGTTGAATACTCTACCCTCGAAAACTGTTGCGATCCCCTATACTTGTGGGTTATCACCGGTGTGGGCGTCTTGGAGGTTGCTGCGCGCCCGTGGGTGGCACAACGATACTCCTGGAGGGCCCCGCGCCGCCTGCGGGGGGCCCAGCTCCGTCTTTGGATCTGGCGGTGTGTGGCCCGTCGCCTGGCGCACGAACGACGCCGCTCGCCAGGCTCTGACTGGGAGAGCGATGCTGGTGCTCGCGGACTGCGGCTCGGGTCCTGTCCGCGACCGGTCCGCTGGTCGTCCGCACTGGCACGGGCCGTTCGGCTCCCGACGAGCAGATCGCCGTGATCGTCTTCTTCTTGGGAGCCATGGCGATGAGGGACTGCTAGGCTAACCACTAGACCAGATTCTCACAATTGCGCCCCCTACCTGGCGCGCCAAAGATGTTAGTGGGAAATGACACCTATGGGATCACAAGAATCCCTACTACGGTTGTCGGGGCGCGGGGTTGTGAGAAGAGCAGGATTAGCTATCAACACAAGGATCGTTTACCCAGGTTCGGGCCGCGAGGATGCGTAATACCCTAGTCCTGCTTTGGTGTGTATTTGAGAGAGTTCTTGAGCTATCGAACTAGCTGTGGTGGCTGTGTAGTTCAAAAGAGCCAAATCCCTCTCCAGTATGCCATGGGCCTCCTTTTATAGTCGAAAGGGGCTGCCACAGTGGCACACAGGAGGTGGAAAGGCCTACAGTGCTGCGAGCTTATCACTCAAGTTACACGACAAGACGCATTTAGTACATAGCTTAGGTGTCCCTTAGCTTTGTCGGGGACGGGAACGAGGCCCGTCCCGTCCGTTGCCGCCTCGCCTTGCTTCGACACGCGCCCATGCCATCGATGCATGCGGCGCCATGTAGGCAGGTAGGCAGCTGAGGTGGCGCGGTGGCAGGGTCTTCACAAAGATCTGCATGCCAGCACGCATGTGCTTGCTGAGTTGGCGTAGAGGCCGCCCGTCGCCACGCAGGTGCCTGCCCAGCTGGTTGAGCTAGCAGCTTCTTAGGGACGGCGGTGGAGTCTTGGTCGACGCGGGCCTGGCTGTGGCCCCGCTGACGCCCTCGGCAAGGGACTTGCCGGGGTCCCGGCAAGGGTCTTGCCGTGGCGTTGTAGTCGTCCCCGGCAAGGCGCTTGCCGGGGGTCTTGTGGATCTCCTCGGAAAGGATCCCACAGAGGGTCGCTGTCTTCTGGTTCTCATCTGATCTCACATCTCTATGGTCTTGAAAAAGATCTGCATGCAACCACGGAGGTGCCTCCAGATCCCTGGTTCCAATGTAGTTGGTTGGGTTGGAACCCGCGGGCTCAAGGGTGGCTCGCTCCGTTGGCGTCGGGCGTGCCGCCCCGGCAAGGGTCTTGCCCGGGGAGCCTGCTTCGCCCTTCTGTTCTTTGTGTTCTTGGTCTTGGCGCTGCCTTGGGCTTCAGCTTCTCTCCGGCTCCCCTCCTCTGCCCTGCCTAGTGTGGCCGTGGCGCGCGGCTCTGACTACCCGTGCACAAGTAAAGGGGTACAAAGGTGTGCCCATACTTTTGTACACCGACACCCAGCCGGAGATCTGATCCATCTGACTATGGACCATCGCATGCATGCGCTTGTAAGAGTCCTCGCGTGCCAGCGAGAAATTTTCCCAGGCCGCCTCGGCATGGCGGGACCTCCGTGCTGCTTCGGCGGCACGGCAGGACATCTCTGCTGCTTCCGCGGTGTGGCCGGACCAGTCTGCTACATCGACGGCACGGCGGGACCTCCGTGCTGCTTCGGCGGCGCGACGGGACCTCTGTGCTACTACTTCTGCGCGGCTGGACATGTCCGCTGCTTTCACGGTGAGGCGGGAGATCTCTCGTGCTTCCTCTTCCATGCTCACCTCTCCCTGGTGGAAATCTCTCGACCCAGAACTCACGCTGGCCATGGCTTGATTGACTTGATTGTTTTTTGTGGATGAGGAGTTGAGGAGGAATGTGCAGTCATCTTAGCATAGTAGTATTTATAACCGAGTACTACTAGTACGCTCCTAAGTGGGACCGCTTAGGTAGTGATTGGTGTGAACAGGTTTGCAATTAAATATAGCGTGGTAGTAGTAGTAATTTGGAATGTGACGAGACGCGCTCAAAATTTATTGACGGTTCTAGTTTCGAAGTGCGGCACTATTCCCGGATGGCGTAACATCGGCACATTTTCTCGGCCGTGGTGTAGCATATGCCATGGTACTAGTTCTTTTTCTACTACTATGTACGTGCAAAAACTGGCACCGTCGGATACATATCTTACGCTTGGCGTTCGACAGGAATAGCCTCGTGGCGAGCTATAGACTAGTCTTTTTTTCAGATACATTACACCTATCTCTCGGGACTTCTCGCTCGCACCATCATTGCTCCCTAGGTCGATGCCACCCACATACACTTGTACTCTGAGAAGAGGTGCACGCACGCACTCGTCCTCTCTCACTCACGCATCTGTAGCTACGAATTGTAGTGTTCTCAACCATCCGATTGGCTCTATCATAGGTTTCACGTTGCTCCTTGGCCTTGAGATTTAGAAGTTTAAAACACGGAGGCTAAGATGGAGGCGCGAGGTTTGGTTAATGTGCGGGCCGCACACGGCACCAACACAACACGAGCTTCGTCTGCCTGGTGCGCATGCAGTCGGGTGAGTTGTCCAAGTATAGACACAACCAGGCCCTCGTTGGTATCCGCGCCTCGACTTTGGCTGGTCATAGTGGAGAGTAGCATAGACTAGTTACTAGTCTATGTTACTAGTACCTTCATAGTGGGTAGTGTCAAATAGTATATGCATAATTTGGCGACGAGCGCTCTCTATATGTACCACCTTTTTTCTTTAATTACATCTTGTTAGTTTTGCTCCATGGCGCAATCCATTGATACTACTACTGTACAAATGTATACATTTTTTAAAAGGCTAGAGGGCAGGGAAGTCTAGCTTGGTCCTTTTCACGAGAGGCGAGGGCCTTTGTGATTTGACGGCTCATTACTGCTGGAAGGCGGGGCCTTGTGATTTGACTGCTCATATAAATGTGCCGTCGACCTGAGGAGGAGCAAAGAACCATGCGGTATACTCAAGTTTTTCACTGGAGTATGACGGAGGAGCACGAAACACGGCAGCCTAGTGCCATATCCTCTACTCTCTACTCTTATTATATATTACTAGCAAGAGGCATTGTTCTATTGGTGATAAAGAATGATCTAATTGCTAGTCATCTCATTTTTAGCATTGTTCTATTCATGCCTCGCAGAGAAGGTGACACGTGCGGCGAAACACCCGAAGCAAAACAAGAAACACAGGAGCAAAAGAAGAAGGAGGATTATCACCCCAAAAAAAGAAGGAAGACACACACACAAGTCTGGGGCGCTGCTCTCACTACATGAAGGGTTGCTGGCCGCGGAGTCGTAACTGCTTCTTCATCGCCTCCACGACCTGCATCTCCTTGCGCATCTCCTCCGCAATCTTCATCATTGTGTCCATGACGCGGGATTTCTCGACGCGAGCCTTCATCATCTGTTCCACAGCCGCATTACGTACCTTCACAGCAGCCGGGTGCTCGGTGCAGAGCTTCGCCAACTCCTCCTTCTATTCCATGACGACGGCCTGCAACATTTTCATCGAGGAACTACTATTCTCATGCAGCTTCTTCCAGCCGGCGTTCTCCTCCTTCAGCAGGTCGAGCTCGTGGCAGAGCTTCGCCTTGTCCTCCTGAAGTTGTAGGATTTCGTCAGTCGCCTTCTTCTCCGAGGCAATGCTCTTCTTCAGCAGCATCACCAAGCCGGCGGTCAACTCCCCCTGCTCATTGAGCTCAGCGGGCATGTCGTCGAGGCTCTCCTTCAGCAGCTCCACCAAGCCGTGGATGAACTCCTTCTTCTTATTGAGGTGCTTATTGAGTTGATCGGGCATGCCGTCGAGGGATAACGACTCCAGCGCCGCCAGCTCGGCATGTTCGCCTCCGTGTCTAGGGCGCTCCTGGGAGCCATCGCCTGCCCGTGAGAGATCTTTCGAGGTCTTTGCATGGCGGCGAGCCCTCTCCTTTTTTTCCGCAGCCTTGGTTGCCGCTCCCTTGTTACGAGTAGTTCTCGACCTAGAGCTCTGCACACCGGCCATGGCAAGGACGGATGAAGAAGGAGGACTTATGAGGAGGAAGGTAGAGTAATTTTCGGTTAGGTAGTTCCCCTTTTTATAACCTAAGTACTAGCACTAGTACTAAAACCTGCATACTGGGAACACGTTCAGGTTTGGTACGTACTGGTAGGTGTGAGCAGGCTTGCACTTAATTGTAGCACTAGTACTTGCGAATGTGATGGGAACAAGGTAAAGATTAATTGACGGTTTTTGGTTTCGAGGCCCGAAACGGCTCCAGATGAGTTTAGTGCAACATAAATTTCAAGTAGACTACACTGCTCAGATGCATAAATATTATGTTACTGTCAAAAATTGGCACAAAATACGAAGGAGACCAATGGAAGTACTACTAGCAACCCATGATTTAACTACTCGCATGCGCGCAGTGGAGTAGTAATGTCTTTCTTCCGCCCTCACGTCCACTTAATTTGCATGCGCTGTATTAATTGACCATCAATGAAGTGAAGGACTTTACACGCGTCAAATTATCACATGGGGTGGATCTTGGTACAAAATTGCGTCCGCCCGTGTACCCGCGTGTGCGTGCGAGGGAATGAGTGCGTGCGTGGCGTGCGTGCACATCTTCACTTCGTGCATGTACCACCAGTGCGGCTCAGGGAGGACGAGTACATTATTCTGGAACCAGCAGCACGTCACTGTGATCAATCCACACAAGGATGTCGCGACAACGCCTCCACATGTGCCACGTGGCTTCATGAACTGTAAGAGAGACACTGTGTAGCGTTCCATTGTGTTTTGCACATACTCGAAGTACTAGTAAGGTACACGTGCATTGCACCCGTCAGATTTTGCAACCAAATTATGAATAAATACCACACTGTAGCATGTAAGATCTGAGTCATATATGCCCGATGTAGACCTTCGTTTAATTCTTATAGTTCATCTCATTCAAAATCAATTAGTTTTTATAAAAAACCTAGGGCCTCTTTGATTCTTAGTATTTCCAAAACGCGGGAATAGGAAGAACATGGGATTAGAGTGGAATGTCATCTTGAATCCTACAGGATGGTACGAGTGTTTGATTGTGCATAGAAAGAACACACAATTCTTTCAAAGAGGTTTGAGTGGATGGGATGTTTCCTATGAATCTAGTGCAAATGAATCATATGGAAAAAAATCCTATGGTTTACAATCCTACGAATCAAACAACCAAGATAGGAAAAATTCCTAAGGATTAGAATCCTCCAAAATTCTTTCGAGAATCCTTTGAATCAAAGAAGCCCTTTCTATTTTATGATTCATGGAATTGTGCGTTTAAAGCATAAAGTAAAAACAAATAATGGCAATTCAACTAGAAAAAAAGTTTGGGCAGTTATGATACGGAAGATTCTAGAACAAAGGAGAACCACTGTTGTTTTGAGATTTGTGCATTATACTTAAGTTCAACCATGGAGTCTGCTAGATTGTACATGTGGCAAAATCCGGTGGGGGGCTAGAAGATGGTGCGAGGGGCCGAGTGGAGGGAGACTATGAAGGAGTGTACAACTGCGAGATCGATATTTAGAGAGAGGGGGCGAGAACGTGCGTTGTTGCGCGCAGTGGCGGAGCCATGAAAAATGTCCCATGAGCTAGGGGCCAAGCATTGCTAATCCTTTACGAGGAGGGTCAATTCATCAACTTAAACCATTTTTACCAGCAATTGTCTAATGATCACATTCATATTAGCCTCGATATATAGTGATGTTATGGGGGGGGGCAGGGCCCTTGCTGCCCCCTATCTTCGCCATTGTGTGCGCGCCTGAGAGATGAAGCGGAAGGCATGGATGATGAGAGGGGGGCGTTGGATATATAATTAATGTGGGTGTATTAGCTATATATGTAATCCTATGTAGAGAGGTATAGATTGATCGATGTGGACGTGGGAAAGAGGGTGAGACCTCACGAGATATATAGATTGATCGGTTTATGTGGAAAACTATGAAAGACCTAGCTATATACACACACACATAGAGGAACATCGATCGTTGCGCATGCACGTGAGAGATAAAGAATGCCCGGTATGATGGAGAGGGGGATGTGTGTGTGTGCCTTCATGGGAGACCGACCTGAAGAAAAAGATTGCATGTGTGCGATGGATAATGCCGACTGGTAGTGTGTGTGCATGCATGCACGAAAGAATGTTAGTGGTACAATTATAAAGAGAAGACCAATGTGTGGGTGTAAAAGACTAGGTGAGGTCATAATCAATGTAAAGTTGAATTCAAATATTTGAATAAGAGATCATAATGTTTGAAACCCATGCATGCATGAATATAATGGAGATCTGCGCGGTGTGGTTGGGAAACGAGCATGTTGTAATGTATACATATTGAACAAGGTCAGACTGGTTTGAATTTGAGATACCGATGACAGACATCGTTTGGCCACATTGCATCCGTGCATGGACACACTATTCTAATTGGAGATGATGGGTGGCTTTCGCATCACATATCTATATCTATACCCCTATATATATTATATTTTATATTTTTTATATAGTGTGCGGATAACTTTAACTTTGAAAGATGGTCGTTGGATGAGGCCAATCAGATGGTGCAGAGCTGGCAAATTTGAGCACTATTGGCCGTTGGATATCATCTAGATTCCACCAGATTTTGCCACATGTACAATCTAGAAGACTCTATGGTTGAACTTAAGCATAATACACAAACCTCAAAACACAAGCACTTCTTCTTTGTTCCAGAATCTTCTGTATCAGAATTTCCCAAATGTTTTTCTACATGATTTATTTTTACTTTATGCCTTACAACGCACAATTCCATGAATCTTAAAATAGATTAGCTTTCTTATAAAAACTAGATGATTTTGAATGAAATGAACTATAAGAATTAAACGAACATCTACATCATGCATATATGACTCAAAGCTTACATGCTATAATGTGGTATTTATTCATAATTTGGTTGCCAAATCTCATGCGTGCAATGCACGTGTACCTTACTAGTCTAAATGGTGTCTGTGTGTGTTGTCCGTGTTAAACACATTGTACGTAGTATATCATACTAGTCTAAATTGTATTTTTTTATTTTGGGTACAAATTAAGCTTGCTCTCCCGAAATTTCAAGCCGCGCCTTGTTATGCCGAAATTTCAAGCTAGCGTCTCTGTCTATCGTGCTGCGAAACTCCCGCCTCTTCAACCCGCGCCTTGTTAGCCCGAAATATTTAAGATAAATCTTTGTCTCGTTGTGCTCTGACAACTCCGTCCATCTCAACCCGCACCTTGCTATTCCAAAATTACAACGCGCGCGAAAACTCCCACCTCCTGTGAAATCCCGACACGCGAAATGCCCGTGATACCCCTGAACCGAAAGAACCGCCTCAAATCGGTGGGGGTACTTTCATAACTTACCCCACATTTCGTACAAGCGCGTCCCTAAGCCATGGTTCCCCACTCCCACCCCATCCGCCCACCCATTCGTACACCGAGGCCGAGAAAACCCGCGAAGCCCCACACCCTCCTCCTTCTGCCACCCAGCCGGAGCCTCTTCCCCCGATGTCGTCCACAGCAACTCCTCGACGTCCCTCATCCATCGTACCGGATGAGGATCCGTCGTCGATCTAGTCGTCCCGCCGGCTCAGCCACCCCGTCCTCCACCTCCAAGGAGCTGCCCCGACGTTCCCCTCGTCTTCCGCACCACCTCCATTCCCACACCGCCGTCTTCACCTGCACCACCGGAAGAGCATCATCATCACCGTTTCCTCGGATGAAGC
Organism: Triticum aestivum; assembly: GCF_018294505.1. Classification (NCBI taxonomy): domain Eukaryota; kingdom Viridiplantae; phylum Streptophyta; class Magnoliopsida; order Poales; family Poaceae; genus Triticum; species Triticum aestivum. The sequence continues at coordinate 527,361,156 of NC_057802.1, forward strand.
TACGGCCTAATCGGCGCCACCAAAGAGGTTGTACACTACTCGCCGCATTTTCTTCTTAATTCGATCTCACGGTGCTACCGGTGCTCGGTCCCGAGCCGACACAGCGTGGCTCCATCCACGGCGGCATCGCCGGCCACTTCCTCCACGGCGTCGCTCCCTCGGCGGCGACGTCCACATCAGTAGGAGCTGCTGCTGCTTTAGCTCTCGCTCGCGCTGCTGCTCTGCTCTTGGTCTCAGTCCCCTGCCTGGACTGCTCTTGCTCTTGCTCTTGCTCGCGCTGCTGCTCTCGCTCTTGCTCTTGCTTGCGATGCTGCTCCAATTTAGCTACACGTCAGTCGACTGAATCGACTTTTGGGTCAGTCAATTTTCAGGGGGTGGGGGGGCTTGCCGGAGTTAAGGAAGAACCAGCCACAACGGG
>NC_057802.1:527362117-527376230 GCF_018294505.1 Triticum aestivum
GGCGGACCGGCGGTGGGGAGTGTTTTCGGGGCGGGCGGGGCGGCGCACCGCCGGCCGCGGGCGGCAGGGGGCGGCTATTTGGCCGGTGGTGGCTGGTGGCTCAGGGGGGTGGAGGTTGAAGATGAACTGCATGCCCTTGATTTCGTATCCAACGGATGCAAAATCGACTGATCAGAGATGAAAAAGTCAGTCGACTGACGTGTAGCCTCACCTCTAGTGCGTTCAGTTTCGACACTAAAATTCAATTTCGACAGCAAAATTCAGTTTTGACAGTTAAGTTCAGTTTCGATAGTTAAATTCAGTTCTGGCAGTTAAGTTCAGAGATGAGCAGCTGATGTATACATCTAGCACTTTCTGGTTATGTATTTTACGTCATCTATTGGAGATGCTATTAGAATTCCACTCAGGTTAACGTTGTCTCTCTTGTCCTGCTTCAGCCTCGGCGTCGTACAACTCACCGGAGGTGCTCCAACGACAAAACCCTCCATCACAGCGGAGCAGTACCTCGGGCTCCATCTCCAGACGCCTAAGATCTTCTTCCCCTCCTCCGACAGCCAAGTCAACCGGAGCATCCTCACTGGCCAACCCAATCACGCTGAGATCGACATGGCTTCGCCAAAGAGGTTGTACACTTGTTGCATATCTTTTTTACTCTACATGTTATATATATTGTCCACTGAGCACACGGAGTAACGGGAAATATGATTATTTTATCCTACTATATGACAAGCAGTGAGGTACCAGGCAACTTAGCTATCCGTGATGGACTCTCTTGAATGCCATCATTATTTATCTCTGCGCGTTTGAGCTGTGCATTTGTCGATGGCCCTGGGAGTTGAGCTAGTAGGGCAGTGGCCTGGGTTCAAAGTAATAGAAGTAGCACAAAAACATTTTTTTAGTGTAGGCTTTTCCTTGCTCAAGCCTACCTACTAGAATCGCCAGTGCTTGAAAGGAAAAGTGAATGAAAAACATAGGAATTGGAAAGTTTCGTATGGTACTACTTTTCATGAATTTGGTGCAAAGGCATGGAGCAAAGGAAAACTGTAGGATTTGTTCCTTTAGTGTCTCCTTCAAAGAAAAACCATAGGAATTTTAATTTACACTTGTCCTCCTTTTCAAATTCCTATTCATGAAGCACAAGACTAAGAGATAGTAGCATAATAGCATTATAACCGTACATTTTCTTGTGGTTTGACTTAATCTCACCATGCTTCTTTGCATCCTGTGATCTTCAATTCTTGTGAACCAAACACCCAGATTGGCAGAAATCACATGTTTTTAAATTCTCTGTTTTGCACGTGCATTCCTATCCTATTCCTGTCTATTTCCTATCCTTGCATTGTTAGAATAACTCAAATTCAAACAAGTCCTTACACAATTACTTCTATTACAGATATGTGTCAAAGAAAACCTTGTGTGGTTTGTCCTGCTCCTGCGGTGCTGTGTTCCACCCCAGCTCGGCTGCTCCAACGATGGAAGGGTTCACCACAGCAGGGATCCGCTCTTCAGACTGTCTTTCGCCACCTCAGATCTTCTTCCCCGCCGCCGGCAGCCACAACAACTGCATTACTATCATCAACTGAGCAGATGACCTTGAGGACTACACGGGTCCGCAAGAGAGGTCGCACTCTTTCGTGTCTGCTTACGTTATGCATCGCTTAATATGATGACATGCTACTTTATCGTCGTGTTCACCTATTAGACTCTGAGTCAGGTCCAAACTTATGCTGAAACTTGAGTTTTTAAATGGTTGTGGGGTACATATTGGGGCAGCAATCAGTACTATCTGTCTACTATCTGGTTAATCTCGGGTGTCTACTATGAGTTTCATGTTGGGTGCAAACAAACATTAAAGGAGCCATTATCTGTATTTTTTAACTAAAGCTATTATCTGCCTGCTATCATTGGTTTTGGGTCTATCCACAGTTTGCTACCATCACTCTGGATTTGTGCATGCACTCCTTACATAATCTTACTATGTTTTATTCCTATCCATGTCAGTTATTGTACACAATGGAACTGAACATGTAGAGCAAAAGAGACAAGCCTTGCGTGGCAATAAAATTCATGCAGACATCGCTCCATGGTGGGCACAAAGGCAGCCCCCCTCCACCCATTTCGGATCGTAATCAAGAGGAAGATAACTGTTCTGAGGGGGATTCAGAAGCAGAAGACCACTCCTATTTACCCCATGAGGTCTTCGCTCTAACTTGGCATGCTGATGTTGGTTATATCATGCATATGGTGCCTTGCATTGCTTACTTTATACATCAAATATGTCAACTGCTTAGTTTAGACATGCTTTGTGTGAATGCCATCTGTTTAGTTTATTCATCGTTTATGTGAATTATGCAATGCGATCTTGTTTAGCCAGACATCATATATGTGAATTTTGCAATGCCATCCTGCTTAGCCAGTCATCTTATATGTGAATTATATCAGGCCATCCTTTTTTCCGTTACGTATTACATTTCTCAACAATGTTAGTACATTCAACTACTCTTTGTGTGCATCAGCCATTTGACACGGTGATGGAAAATTCTAGAGTGAAAACAAGGTCTTCAGAGATGACTATGTTATCTGACGAAGCGCATATCTCGCTAGTTACGGATAGCTCCTCAGAGGAGGATTCAGAGACAGATGACCAGTCCTATTTCCCCCCGGAGGTGTATGCTCTAATTAACTAGGCAGGGTTATGTTGCTCATATCATGCGTATGGTGTCTTGCATTGCGATGTCATTTGATTAGTTTAGACATGCTTTGTGTGAATGCCACCTGTTTAGTGTCTAATTACCATATATGTGAATTATGCATTGCCATCTTGTTGCAAGACATTATTATATATGTGAATTATGCAATGCTATCTTGTTGCAAAGGCATTATATATGTGAATTATAGAATGCCATGCTGTTGAGCCAATCATCATGTATGTGAATTATATCATGCTATTATTTTTTTGTATTACGTGTTCCATTTGTCGACAACGTTTGTATATTCAACTACTCGTCCTATGCATCAGCCATTTGAAGCGGTGATGGAAGTATCTGGAGTGAAAACAAGGTATTCAGAGCAGACAATGCTACCCGCTGAAGCAGACATCTTGCTGGATACAGAGAGCTCCTCAGAGGAGGATTCAGAGACTGATGACCAGTCCTATTTTCCCCCTGATGTCTATGCTCAAACTTGGCAGGGTTATATTACCCATGTCATGCATGTTGTCTTGCATTTCTTAGTTTTTACATCATATATGGGTTGCCATCTGCTTACTTGCTTACTATATAAATCATATATTTGAATTATATCATGCCATCATGTTTACATACACAACATCTATCTGAATTATGGCATGGCAACCCATTTAATAAAGACATCATATAGTTATATCATCTCATCATGTTTAGTGTTTACAGTCATCATATTTTGAATTATGTCATTCTATCCGGGAATTATATCGTGCTATCATGTTTCCATAGGCGGCATGTATGTGAATTATGGCATGCCAACCTATTTAATAAACACATTATATAGTTATATCATGTCATCCTGTTTACACAATCATCATATTTTGAACTATGTCTTTGCATCTTTTTTAGTTAGCCATCATAATGTGAAATTGTATCATGCTATCCTGTTTAGTTAGCCATCATATATGTGAAATTGTGTCATGCTATCCTGTTTGGTTAGACAACATAAATGTGAATTATTTCATGCCCTCTTTTATTCCCCACTATCCATTGCACCTGTCTATCATACAATGTCTGTACATTCAATTACTTTTCTTGTTTATCAGCCATTTGAATTGGAGAGGGTGATGGCAGTATCTAAGGGAGTAACAACACGGTCTTCAGAAAAGATAGTGCTACCAGTTCATGCAGATAGAACCACGGTTGTACTTGCCCAAGAACCAGCCCCACCACACATAACCCAGACTCTCGCAGATTGTACCCCTACCCAGCTGGACAGAGAACCAGCTACACCCCTTCTAACCCCAACCCCAGCAGATAGTAACCCAGTTCCAGTTGACACAGCACCGTCTCCACCACAGAGCACCCAAACACGAGCAGTTAGTAACGGAACTGCAGTGCCCAAAGCACGAGGACCACCACTCCAAATCCCAACTCAATGCTTAAAGGAGAAGAAGAATTGTTCTCAGGTCAGGTTCTGTAGCTATGGTTCATACTCCTTTGCTCTTGCATCACTTTATTTACTAAGACCAACTATTTTCAAATTTGAAGGATGGAATTGAAACTCCAATGGCGCAACAGGTATGTTTTAAACTTGTTTCTTTAACTGGTTTGCTGTTGTAACTTGCTCTATATTGATTTTAGTTTCAATTGAATAAACAGTTATGTTCTCATGTCATGCAGATTAAAAGTGTCTCTATAGTTTCCCACACTTATATTCTGTCTATTCTGCTTTGTCTTGAACAAATATTATTTGAACTGTGTCTCTATCTTGATTTGGCAACAAAAACTAGAATGATATAGACCATAAAGTGACCATGGTACATACATATATGTTTGTTTCATGCTGTTATCCTATGCACTTTACTACTGAACTGATTTACCAAAATGAGTTTCATATACAACATGGTAAACCTGTGATGTGTCTGCTTGTTTCTCTTTTAGAATGCGGACAAAATATTGGAGAACAGTACCCCATTATGCAATGGTGAAGGAAGTAATGCAGATAAGGTTCAAGATAGTGAGACATCCCTGTTGGTCTCCAAGAAAGCTGATAAAAACTACCTTGACGACAGTGAGAGAACCCAGAAGTCCTGTCTTGATGTAGTGTTCGAGTTACTGGCCACTACTGCTGGCACAAGCTCTTCGAACTCGCTTCCTGAATCAGTTCGTCTTCTTGAGTCTCAGCTTCAAGTTGAAAGACATCGATCAGATGTGTTGCGACAGGAAGCTGACAGACTGAGGAAGTCCCTGCAGAATTCAGATGCATACTTTCTGGTGCAACAGCAAGCGCTGGAGGATTTAAGTGCCAAACAAGAGAAAGTTAATAAGCTTGCTAAGCATCTTGCTAGCATTATGGGTACCCAGGATATTGTTTCTTTAGATCTTCTAAAGTGGTTTCAGTTCTGGACTTGTTTTGCTGCGGCGTTTATTTGCACTGGTCGCCAACTTTGACAACCAGTGTATACGATATGCTGCTTTGTTCCCTATATTTGCACTGGTGGCGAACTTTGATGCCCAGTGGATGTAATATGTGTAATAGCCGTGATAGCCTAGCGTAAGTTGCTTGCTTATTTATTTCCTTGTTGTCTTGTTCATTTATTTGCTTGTAGTCAGTGTTGTTCTTTTTCCGTGGTTTGCTAGTGGCCGCAATAACCTTTTTTTTAAACTAGGCCACAATAACCATGGGCTACATATTTAGTGTAGTGACACTGGGCCTTCTACGGGCCGTAGAAACAATGGGCCTTCTACGGGGCGTAGAAACAATGGGCCTTCTACAGGTCGTATCATCAATGGGCCTTCTACGGGCCGTATGATCGATTGCCCAAACATGGGCCAATAACATACCGCTTTATGGTTGTAAACGGGCTAGAGTTGGAATCGCCCGTTCATGGGCCGACCATAATCGGCCATCGTTAATCGGCCGTATTTGATGACGCTATGAAAACGGCCCAACGTATTAACGGGCCACAAACGGGCCGACTGTAAGCACGGGCTGAATTTGGCCCACAAGCAGAAAATGACAGTAACGGGCCGTAAGTAACCGAATGCTGGAAATGAGCCCAAGAATAAATGGGCCCTGAGAAGGCCGAAAGATAACATGGGCTGGAAACGGCCCAATGGAATAATGGGCCGTTAATGGGTATAAAGTGATACACTGTTCATTACGGGCCAGTTTTACCACGGACCGTTAATGGGCCGAGGGTTACTAAGGGCCTCATATGGGCCAAAAGACGTCATGGGCCATACATGGGCTGGAAGTTAAAATGGGCTAGAATTATATTGGACGGCCCAGATGACGCTACTCGGCCTAATTCGGATAGGCCGTAAACGGGCCCGGGGTTAGCGGGCTGTAAATGGGCTATATGCGAACATGCCGTTAATAGGCTTGCCGTGGGCCGGCCCGCCACCTTTTGACCAAGTCAAACGGGCCGGCCTTTTCACAGGAATGGGCCTCTATTGGGCCGTGCCACGTGTCGACGTATCATAGGCGCTTTGGGTCCAATGAGTGGATGACATCTGTCCCAACGGTGAGCTGACACGTGTTTCCTCCAGCCAATGATGATTTTACACGTGGAAAATCCCCATTGGTCGAGGCTGTTAACGGGTTATCGGATCCAAAACCGGACCCGATAGCTTAACGGCGTTCCGTTATGGTGGATGCCACGTGTCGGTCACCCTTGACGAAAGCACTTCTGTGACGCGCGATTTATCAGCATGGAAGTGGACACTTCCGTGATGATAATTTTGGTAATGTCATGGAACGCTTTTACGACAGCACAAGTATGACTATCTTGATTCTGTCATAAATTTGTCATGGATGTACATGCATGATAGAAAACGTGACCTACTGTGACAAACACGTATCATCATGGAAGTGTATTTTTTTTGTAGTGATACATACGGATCTGAATGTTGCAGACCCGTTGACAAAGCCTCTTCCACGAGCAAAACATGATCAGCACCAAGACTCCATGGGTGTTAGAATCATTACTATGTAATCTAGATTATTGACTCTAATGCAAGTGGGAGACTGAAGGAAATATGCCCTAGAGGCAATAATAAAGTTGTTATTTATATTTATTTATATCATGATAAATGTTTATTATTCATGCTAGAATTGTATTAACCGGAAACTTGATACATGTGTGAATACATAGACAAAACAAAGTGTCCCTAGTATGCCTCTACTTGACTAGCTTGTTAATCAAAGATGGTTAAGTTTCCTGACCATAGACATGTGTTGTCATTTGATGAACGGGATCACATCATTAGGAGAATGATGTGATTGACAAGACCCATCCGTTAGCTTAGCATAATGATCGTTAAGTTTTATTGCTATTGCTTTCTTCATGACTTATACATATTCCTCTGACTATGAGATTATGCAACTCCCGAATACCGGAGGAACACCTTGTGTGCTATCAAACGTCACAACGTAACTGGTTGATTATAAAGATGCTCTACAAGTGTCTCTGAAGGTGTTTTTTGGGTTGGCATAGATCAAGATTAGGATTTGTCACTCTGAGTATCAGAGGGGTATCTCTGGGCCCTCTCGGTAATGCGCATCACTATAAGCCTTGCAAGCAATATGACTAATGAGTTAGTTGCGGGTTGATGCATTACGAAACGAGTAAAGAGACTTGTCGGTAACGAGATTGAACTAGGTATGAGGATACCGATGATCGAATCTTGGGCAAGTAACATACTGATGACAAAGGGAATAACGTATGTTGTTATTACGGTTTGACCGACAAAAGATCTTCGTAGAATATGTAGGAACTAATATGAGCATCCAGGTTCCGCTATTGGTTATTGACCGGAGATGTGTCTCGGTCATTGTCGGTGTCAAAACCGGCGGATCTCGGGTAGGGGTCCCGAACTGTGCGTCTAAGGCGGATGGTAACAGGAGGCGGGGGACACAATGTTTACCCAGGTTCGGGCCCTCTCGATGGAGGTAATACCCTACTTCCTGCTTGATTGATCTTGATGATATGAGTATTACAAGAGTTGATATACCATGAGATCGTAGAGGCTAAACCCTAGAAGCTAGCCTATGATTATGATTGTTGTTGTCCTACGGACTAAACCCTCCGGTTTATATAGACACCGGAGGGGGCTAGGGTTACATAGAGTCGGTTACAAGGGAGGAGATCTACATATCCGAATTGCCAAGCTTGCCTTCCACGCCAAGGAGAGTCCCACCCGGACATGGGACGAAGTCTTCAATCTTGTATCTTCATAGTCCAACAGTCCAGCCAAAGTACATAGTCCGGCTATTCGAGGACCCCTTAATCCAGGACTCCCTCAGTAGCCCCTGAACCAGGCTTCAATGACGATGAGTCCGGCGCGCAGATTGTCTTCGGCATTGCAAGGCGGGTTCCTCCTCCGAATACTCCATAGAAGATTTTGAACACAAGGATCGTGTCCGGCTCTGCAAAATAAATTCCACATACCACCGTAGAGAGTATAATATTCCACAAATCTAATCTGCTGACAAGTTTCATAGCGTGACATCATGCCGCGGCCCGGTCATTATTCGAACTGTTTTTTCCAACCAGCTACTGCATATATTGCGAGGCGGTTTTCTTGGCACGTCTTGTCGAAGCAAAGACCGTGTCCCCTTATCACGGGATTCTCATCAATACGGGCGTGGGTAACCCAACGGTGCCATCAATTACGGCGCTTGGGGAATAAGCGGGTTTACCAGGAAAGTGGGGAGGCGCACAGTTTCTACTGCCTTTGTAAAGGGACAAGGACTCCTCTTTCTCACCCACGCCTTCTCCTTCCCCTGCCCATCCACTCTCACGCCCTCGAGCTCCAGTGCCCAAGTTCTCTTTTTCTCCGCAAAGCCATTCCAAACATGTCCGAAGCGGGGGGCAAGTGGATGGTCTCCTCCGTTACGGAGGAGGACATTACGAAGCTCCGGGGAGCCGGATACTTAGCCGCAGATATCGCACACCGGCTCCCAGACACAGGGCAGATCGTCCCTACTCCAGAACCCCATGAGAGGGTGGTATTTCTTACCCACTTCGTCCGCGGACTGGGATTTCCCCTCCACCCGTTTGTCTGCGGGCTCATGTTTTACTATGGGCTGGATTTCCATGATCTGGCCCCTAACTTCATCCTCAACATCTCGGCGTTTATCGTTGTGTGTGAGGCCTTCCTTCGCATCAAGCCCCACTTCGGCCTATGGCTGAAGACCTTCAACGAGAAGCCAAAGGTGGTAGTCGGTCAGCAGGCGGAGTGCAGAGGCGCCATGGTGGGAAAAATGCCCAACGTCACCTGGCTTGAAGGCTCCTATGTGGAGACCGTGAAGGGGTGGCAATCGGGGTGGTTCTACATCACCGAGCCGCGCGACACCAACTAGGTGGCGGCCCCCGAATTTCGATCCGGTATCCCCATGCGGCTCACCTCCTGGAAAGAGAAGGGCCTATCCTGGGGTTCGTCGGTGGAGCTAACCGGACTACAGAAATGTATCAAGAATATGATAAGCAAGAAAATCAAGCTTGTCAACGTGGTCCAGGTCATGCTCTTCCGCCGAATCCTCTCGTGCCAAAGACGGGCATTCAATATGTGGGAGTTTGACTCGGCCGAGCACCAGATGCTGCGAGAGCTTTTTGATACGATGCACAAAGACGTCTGGAAGGTGCTGTTCAAGGGCACCGATGTACCTCCTCCTCTCACCGAGGATCATGGACTCAGCGCAACGCGCCCTGCCAATCCGGTAAGTCTTTTATATCCCACAAAATGTTTCTTTGCCCAGCATAATAGTGTGAGGGGTTTGAGCCTCCATGCCATTTTAACAGGACTGGGTAGCGACAGCGGAGCAGATCGACTGTCCAGCCCCCCTGCCGAAGATCTAGCATATGCTCTCCTAGCGGAGATGTTGGTTCCAGCGCCTTATGAGGAGCCGGAGAAGAAGGCCAAGAAGAAGGCCACAGGGACAAGGAAAGGTCTCCGGCGCAAGGTCATATCGGACTCATCATCCAAAAACACCGAGGCACACTCCTCCCATGAAAACGAGGAGCGGGAAGAGGGAAGTTCTCCCCCTCCCAGTCGAGGGACACAAGAAAAGGAAGGCCGCCCCATCTGGGGAGGCCGAAGGGTCCAAGAAGGGAAGGACCCTCCTTCCGAACTGCTCCACAACAGCCGCTTTCAGCGACGAGGAGTGGTTGCCCAGGGACAAGCCCCTAGCGAAGTCGTAAGTATTCGGATAACATAATAGTCCTGGTATGTTCTGTTTTACTGCTTCTCATCATGCCGAACATGATCATGCAGTCCCTCCAAAGCCCATATCGACGTATCCTCTTCGGATGGGTCTTTGGGCCCGTCGGCGATGAATAGCGATTCACTCCCGACCGCCACCTCTCCCCGCCCTACGGACGACGCCGAGGTGTTGTCTCAAAGGGTATCGATCCAAGGGGAGATGGTCCTGGAGGCGCCCCAAGGCGACATCCCGGACTCTAGGTGCATGGGGGGCAAGACTCCCATGGGTTCTAATGACGGGGGCAGCAAGTTTGGCCCCCAGCCGAACACTGCGCCGGAACCTCATGTGGTTCCGGACTCTGCCAGGCGACCCCTCGCTAAGAGGGGCAAGCCATCTGTGCCGATGGCCTCTGTCCATCCAGAGGCATCGGACAACTTGCTGGAAGCGCTTCGCGGCGCTTCCATTGACGAAGAGCACCGCACTGTTATGAGTGCGGTGGTCAAGAAGGTTCAGTCCGCCAAGAGTGGACTGACTGAAGCCTGTGCCAGCCTCCTAACAGGCTTTGAGGTGAGTAATCAAATTATAAGAAAATGTAACAGCATAGACAGTAGCCCCTGATGCTCTATTTGGCGTTCGCAAAGAAAGGCCGAACAGAGGATCAAATAATAATCACATGAGTCTAATCAGAATATGTCTATGTGAATAAGCAGGCTTCACTGCTGGCCACTGCCGCTCATACTACGGAGGTCGCCGCACTGAAGCGGGACCTTGAGCGGTCCAAGGAAGAGCTCGGCCTTACCAAGAGGCAGCTCCAAGAGAACAAAGGTAAGTAATACCCCGTCTGTATATTGAAAAAAAAGGTGGTTGTTAGATCATAGGATCGCATTAGTTTTTCTAGGGGCCACGACCGAAGTGGCGACCCTGAAGAAGGCGTTGTCCGAGGCCGAAGACAAAGCGGCCAAGGAGCGCATCGAGCATGAGAAGCAAGAGGCCCGAGTAGGCGAGGTCCAGCAAGAGCTCCAGGCTTTCGTCGAGAAATACGAGTCCTTGGAGCGTGGCTCTAAGACGCAAGGGTCCGAGCTTGCGAAGGCCCTTGAAAACGCACAAAATGCCAAGGCCGAAGCTCAAAAGGCCCTCCAGGAGATTCAGGCGGTTAAGAAGATAGCGGTGGCTAAGGCATTCATTATGCAAAGCAAGCATGTGAAGGAAACTTTCCTTTTACTTACCCGAGTTCAGAGCTCTCCAGGAGCGTTCGCAGATCTACCCAGCAGTGTTTCAGATGCCGCGGAGTTCTACCGCGCTGAGGAAGGGAGCTCAATGAAGAAGCTGGTCTGGTCTCAGTATACTGGGACCAAACATCCGATGCCCTTGAGCGACCAGTTGAAACAACTGGCCGAGCTTCACAAGGCGGCCGAACTGGCCATGAAGGGTCTCATAGTCCGGATGTGGCCTGGCGAGTCCCTGCCTGGCAGCTACTTCGGTCTGGTAAGGCGGCTTGTGAATGCCTGCCCACGGCTTGAAGTCATCAAGCGGTACGTCTGTATTGAGGGTGCGCGCAGGGCCTTCGCCCGGGCGAAAGTGCACTGGGCGAAGATGGACGCCAAAAAGCTGGTGAAGGAGGGGCCGTCAGAAGGCAAGGAGCATCACCACCCCGAAAAGTATTATGACAGTGTCCTGAAGGGTGCTCGCCTTATGGCGGAGGAATGTGCTAAGGATGTAATATTTGAATGAATATACTCGTGTGATCCTGTAATATGAAACGTGTTCATCTGCGCTATGCAACGCTTGTTAATTTAAAATATTACCTTCTATGCGGCTGTTTATAAAATCTGAGAGTTGGCCAGTCGTCGGCTTCTGCCCCCATGTAACTAGTACTGAGGTGTTCGGGATAAACCTGATCACTCTTTATCCCAATTTTTGGGTCCTTCGAAGAAGGTGTTCAGCACAACGAACCAGGCAATCAGACTATAAAGCTTTATCACTCTCAGTTAGCCATAGAAGTCTACAATTTTAAACTTTGGCGAAGCCCCTAGTATTCGGAAGGCCGAATTTGGGGCTCTATATATGCCTAAATCGGACAAGGCCGACTCCTCGCCCGAAGCGGAAAAAATATTTAAGGATTTGAGACCTCTCGAACAGCGACCAGCTCTCGCCGCATCATGACAGTCAGTTTTCGGCTTTCTCTACTGAGGTGCTCGTCTGGAAGAACCGGGACACAATCGCAGTAGTTCTCCCAGTGCTACCTTAGCCGATATAGCGGAACGTAAGGTACCAAAACATGGGAGCCGGGCAAACCCAACTATTGACCCAAGACATGATTCGGAGCTGATGCATATAATGCTATAAGTTCGGGGTACCGCACTGTCGAAAGTGTACGGACTTTTTGTGCCGTGTTAAGGGGTACACTGAAGCCCCTGGCGCACTGGTCGTATCAGAATGTACGAGTGCCATTTGTCATAAATAAGCAGACAAAGAAAAAGAAATGCAGTAATAGGCTAACGCTATACATTGTTATTTAAATAATATGTCAAAGCGTACGTATACAATTTGTGCAATAAGCAAAAAATAGGACTATTTGACATGTCCTATCCAAGGGCAAGCTGCATACGGGTATGTAAATACAGGTACGTCGATCGTTATCAGAGACCACCTGGGAATTCCCTTGTACGTCAGAGCTTCTTGCTTCCTTGGTATTTCCTTCCCGTAATGGGTCCAACAATCAGACTACCGGAAAAGGGCTTCTAGAGAGTAAGGTCCTGAAAGAGAGAAAATGATAAAGGTATACGGCCCCTGGGGCGGTTGATCCGCATTGTGGGACATGCCGTAGCCGTGCCTCCGCCTATGCCCATGGTATCTTGAGTGCGTAGTTATGTTCGCGCGGCACAAATTTCACCGCTTGCCTGGGACTATAACGGAGGCTGAATTGCTACCCGAGCTCTGAACGTGCCTGGAGATCCTGTTGCAGGTTATTCCGGACTCGCTTGAAGGTGTCCGGGGGTCTTTTCGCCGAATTGGCGGTTGGCCTCAGAAGGCTACTTTGTACTTCCGCTGCGAGGGCCACAGTGTGCTCCTCCGTGCGGAGCGAGCGTTCTGTGTTTCCATTAACTGTTATAACTCCGCGAGGTCCTGGAATTTTGAGCTTGAGGTATGCATAATGCGGTACCGCATTGAATCTAGCAAATGCGGTTTGTCCGAGTAGTGCGTGATAGCCACAGCGGAAGGGGACGATATCGAAGATTAACTCCTCGCTCCGAAGTTGTCCAGAGATCCGAAGACCACTTCCAGTGTGATTGAGCCCGTGCAACAGGCCTCTACACCTGGTATGGCACCCTTGAAGGTGGTTTTTGTGGGTTTGATCCCCGAGGGGTCTATACCCATTTTGCACACTGTATCCTGATAGACCAGGTTCAGGCTGCTGCCACCGTCCATAAGGACTCGAGTGAGGTGAAATCCGTCAATGATGGGATCAAGAACCAAAGCGGCAGAACTGTAACATCCCAAATTTTCAATTTGGAATGTTATACATAGATCATTCAATGCATAGCATATTTTATTGCATTTTGACAAATCCTCGATAAATCCTAAGCAACTCAAGGACCCTCGGAGAGAGTTGGGGATTTTCTCGATTTTTCATATTTGATTTTTATCAAATAATAAAACGAGGATTTTGGTTTTAATTATTTTCTCTCCGGAAAAATATTTCACATTAAAATAAATGAGAGGAGAAAATATGACTTCTCCAAAACAATTGAAATATTGGAGGAAAAATATTAAAATCATATATTGGATTTTATTCGGATTTTATTTGCAATTTTAATTGCATTAAAAAATTGCATGTTTTCAAAACTGCATTTTTGTATCAAAAAAATGTTCACCCTGTTCTAATTATTTTAACTAGACGGGAAAAATTTGTTTTATCTTTTTTGGATTTTTATTTATTTTTCTGTGAATTCTTTTTTCGACGGAATGTTTTCCAAAAAAAAAACGCGCCGCGCCCGACCGGGCCGAGGCCCAGCCGAGCGGCCTGCCTAGCCGCGCCGTCTCCTCCGCGAGCACGCCAGCGCCGCCGCGCTCGTGTCTGGCTCAGACATGCCGGAGCCCCGCCGCCTTGCCCCCTCCTCCAAGCAGCCCCCCTCCTTATATACCCCGCCGCCGCCCCCTCCCCTCACCCCGAGCCCCGCCTCGACCCGCACCCGCCGCCGCCGCCGGAGCCCGAGGA
>NC_057802.1:527376849-527384800 GCF_018294505.1 Triticum aestivum
GAGCCCCCGCCGGAGCCCGCCGACCCCGCCGGAGCCCCGTCCCGACGAGGTACCGACTCGCCGCCGTTTGCCAGTTTTCTTTTTTAAAAACGTTCGTTTTTAAAAAAAACCCTAGATCGGTTTATTTTCTTCGGTTTTATTATTTAGTGAACGTTCACCGACCCGTTCGTTTTAACGAACGTGTTCGTCGGATTTTCACTGTTAACGAACGTCCGTTCGTTAACCGTTCGTCAGTTTTCTTTTTTGTCAGATTTTTCCGTGATTATTTCAGATCTCGATTTCTGATTGGATCTTCGTTTTCGTTTAACTTTTCGCTCGTTTATCGAAATCAGGCGATTCAAGCGCCTAGAGTTTCCTCTCGAAATTCTCTTTTCGTTTAACCTACTCAAACAACTTTTTGCTACTGTAAAATTTGACCTAGATCCAGAATAGTAAACGAAGCTTGTTTCTTTCGCCGTTTGACTTTCGTTGCTTCTTTCGAGTTGATTCTTTTTGCAAACCGGAGTTCTTAAGTTGAAATTTCTGGTTGGATCTTTCATTCGAGTTTTACCTGTGCATTAGATGAGTACTTATTGTTTGCTTGTTTGTTTGCGATAGAGTACCCGGAGTGCGCCGCTTTTTACTTCGAATCGCTAGGTTTCGCGGATCATCAGCAAGCCAAGTAACACTTTGATCATACCTTTCCATACCCAGTTTTCATTGCATTACATCAATCCTCAAACATTGCATGGTTAGGATCTAATTAAATTGTGGGTATTGGGAAGTAGTTGAGGTAGTACCTATTACCTGTTTTATTCAAACCCTTGGGAGTTACTTCTACGTTGCTATTATATTGCCATGCTATGCTTGTAGACGTGGATTGGGTTTGAGTGATATTCATGACAGATGTGAGATTGTTAATAATGGTTTACTTAAGGTGGCAACTAAAACTCACATCTGGGTGGATTGAGGCACCTGGGGAACCCAGTGTTGTCTGTTTGTATAAGGACCGCCACCCAGGCTCAAAGGGATCATAAGATTATTCATGCTGGAAACTTCCGTGTGCAGCCACAAGCTATTATGGGCTCTAGCATAGTTGAGTAGGTTACATGATCTCTTGAAGAGGTGGGCTAGCAGATGTAGGGGAAAGTAGGTGTAATTGTCCATCCGGAGTAAAGAGTGATTGTTTCTGAAAGACTGTGTCTCGGTCATCCGTTTCTCAAACATCATGTAGTGCGAGGACCAAGCGGAGGCGATCGAGTCTTGTGGGGAAAAGTGTGCAAACCTCTGTAGAGTGTACAAACTAATCATGGTTAGTCGTGTCCCCGGTTATGGACAACTTGAGTATCTAGTACCTGGATTATCATGTGAATCTCATCATCATGTTACTTTAATTAATTTTGTTGGGTTAATGATGATACTTAATTGGCATTGAGATGCTGTCAACCATCTCAATGTTTAACAACCACCATGATAGTTAAATAAAATTTATTCCTTTGCAGTAGGGAAAAATTGGCTTTTCGCAAAAACTGTAACCATAGAGCTTTCCACCAGCCAAATATGCATGTAGTATAGCATTATTATGTTCATTATTCTCTATGTGTTATTTTGCCAGCATATTCCATGTGCTGACCCGTTTTTGGGCTGCAACGTTTCATGTTGCAGACTTTTCAGACGACGAGTAAGGTGCTTTAGGTCGTGGTCTTATACTCAGTGATGCCGTTGGAGTTGATGGACTCGTTTATCTTCCAAGCCTTCCGCTGTTATCGTATTTAGATGGCCTTAAGCCATATTTATCATACTTATTCTCTTTGGAGATATTCGATGTAATAAGTGTGTGATTGCTACTCTGTTATAAATCCTCCATTTGTACTGTGCGTGTCAGCATTACTGATCCAGGGATGACACTGGTGCACAGCAGCACATACCATTTGAGGTCTGGTCGCTACAAAGGTGGTATTAGAGCACACGCTGACTGTAGGACACGACCGCTAAGCTTAAGCCCTGGAACACTTCTCTCTTCTCATTTCTGACCCCTCTCCACTTTCTACTCTTTTAGGAATGGCGGATGCAAGGAGCAAGTTCATGCAACCAGATGAAGACACGCCTTTTGGACGACACTTGAAGGAAGTCGTTAAGTACTTGAACATAGGAATACCAAGCATCACCGGAACCTACAACGCCACATTACCCGAAGAGGAGAGCTGGAAGATTCAAGTTCACATTCCAGGAAGGACGTTTGTGCCAGTTACTGAACCCATAAGATTGGTTTTCGAAGCACCAACCTGGAGTTTAGGGAAGAGCATGGCCGCACACATCGCTATGGGACGCATTGGAGAAGTGTACCACAGGGAGCTTAAGGATACAATTTATCACATTTGTGGACGCCGAGACGAGCAATGGGAGATGATCACAACCAAGAAGGATGGATCAATTGCAGCTTTCATCCAGGAGCAAAACCAACATATTCGTCGCCAGGAGAACCAGATGTGCTCAGACAAGGAAGATCTGAAGAAGGCATTAACGAAGATCAAGGAGCTGGAGGAAGAACTCAAGGCTACACGCGAGGATTATTTGGAGGAAATCATCGCACTAGTAGGGAAGAATGACGACCTGGAGAAGAAGATTGGAGTATTCATGGGAAATCCAGTGCCAAAAGCAAAAGATGATGAATGCACTTGCCCGGATAACTACATCATCATCGACGACACCGACTCGGAACCAAGTGAAGATGACTTTGTTGATGAAGCTGGAGCAGACATCATGGAGTCTTCAACTGATTAGAATTTCTAGTAGACCACCATATCAGTAGTAGTTTTCCCCATTTAATAGTATAGTTCGAGCAATTTGTAACGCTAGTTAGATCGATTGTATGCCTTGTTTGAATTGATTGAGTGATATTGAGTGTATTTGTCTCATGAGCATATGGGTAGTGTTTTCCCTCTAGACCTCATTCTATTCTTAACTATCATCTTTTCTAACCCATCAGATGCCTCCGAGACGCGACAGCGGATTTGTTTTCCCACCGGAGATCACTCAGTTGATTCAGCAGCAGAATGCCCTGATGCAAGTGTTAGTACAGAACCAAGGCAACAACAACAACAACAACAACAACCCACCGCCACCACCACCTGTTGATCACTTAGCCCGTTTCTTGAGGCTAAACCCGCCGGTGTTTTCCAGTAGCACCGAGCCGATTGTTGCAGATGATTGGCTCCGCAAAGTTGGAAGGGAGTTGACCACTGCAGGATGCACAAATGCGGAAAGAGTGTGTTTTGCCGCACATCAGCTTGATGGACCCGCAGCATCATGGTGGGAGAATTACACCGCCACACATCCTATTGACACTGTCACATGGGACCAGTTTCAGCAAGCTTTCCGTACAGCTCATGTTTCAGCAGGAGCTATGGCTATGAAGAAGCGTGAGTTTCGCAACCTACGCCAAGGAGGACGCACCGTAGGCCAGTATGTGGAGGATTTCAGTAAGCTAGCACGTTATGCACCAGATGACGTTGCTATAGATGCAGCCAAGAAGGAGAAATTTTTGGAAGGACTGAATGATGAACTGAGTATGCAGTTGATGGTAGCAACTTTCAACAACTACCAGGAGTTGGTAGATAGAGCACTCATGATTGAAGGAAAGCAACAACAGATTGAAAACCGTAAGAGGAAGTATGGACAAGGGAAGTATAACTCTGGAGCTCAACAGAAGCCACGATTTGCCCCGAAACCGGGAGGACAGTTTCAGCATACCCATGGAGGAGGTAGTTCACACAACCATAATGGCTCCAAGAATGGTAATGGGAATGGAGGAACCAACGGACAGAACCGCACCAACCCATCTACCCCAGCCAAGAGGGATCTAAGTCACGTTACCTGTTTCAAGTGCCAGAAGACTGGACATTACGCAACTGATTGTCCTGAAGCCCAAAATGGAAATGGCAATGGAAGCTCTGGGAAGAAGCCGAACCCGTTCAACAAAGGACATGTGAACCACGTGAGCGTGGAGGAGGTTGAAGCACAGCCTGATGCAGTAATAGGTAAGTTTTTGGTTAAGTCATTTACTGCAATCGTTCTTTTCGATACGGGTGCATCGCATTCATACATATCAAGGGGATTCGTGGATAAGTTTAAGTTGCCCACCAAAGTTCTCAGAACACCTATGTTAGTAACCTCGCCAGGAGCAGAATATATGGCAAGCCAAGGATGTTTTCAGATGCCATTGGCCATTGGTAGGCATGTTTTCCCCTCAGATCTAATAATTTTGGAGTCGCAAGGTTTGGATGTGATTTTGGGAATGGATTGGCCATCGATGTATGGAGGAAACATCGATTGCGCCAGTAAGTCGATTTTGCTTACCACCCCAGAAGGAAAAAGGATCAAGTATGTATCCTGGCATATGCCGAAAAGGACTCAGGTGAATTCCTTATCGGGAGTTGTACAGGAGGAAGTACCAGTGGTGAAGGATTACCCGGATGTATTTCCAGAAGAGTTGCCAGGCATGCCACTAGATAGAGACATTGAGTTCTTGATCGAACTTTTGCCAGGCACAGGGCCAATATCTAAGAGACCGTACAGGATGCCCGCAAAAGATTTGGAGGAGATTAAGAAGCAGATTAAGGAGTTACTGGATAAAGGCTATATTCGCCCAAGTTCGTCACCTTGGGGATCACCAGTACTTCTAGTGGAGAAGAAAGATGGATCGTTGAGGATGGTTGTTGATTACCGTGGATTGAATGAAGTGACCATCAAGAACAAGTACCCACTGCCGATGATCAATGATTTGTTTGACCGCCTACAAGGAGCTAAGGTATTTTCCAAGATCGATCTACGATCAGGATACCATCAGTTGAAGATTCAAGAGCAGGATATACCTAAGACGGCTTTTACCACCAGGTATGGGCTATATGAGTATACCGTTATGTCATTCGGACTGACTACCGCACCTGCCTATTTCATGAACCTGATGAACGAAGTGTTTATGGAGTTTTTGGATAAGTTCGTCATGGTGTTCATTGACGATATTTTAGTCTTTTCCAAGAATGAGGAAGAGCATGAGGAGCATTTGCGATTGGTACTTGAGAAGCTTAGAGAACATCAGCTATATGCCTAGTTCAGCAAATGTGAATTTTGGCTGAAGGAAGTTGGATTCCTCGGACATGTTATTTCTGGAGAAGGAATAGCAGTAGACCCCGCCAAAGTGGACACAGTAACAAGTTGGGAATCACCCACGTCAGTTGGAGAAATCCGGAGTTTTCTTGGACTTGCAGGATACTACCGGAGGTTCATCGAGAATTTCTCGAAGATTGCTAAACCCATGACTGAGCTATTGAAGAAGGACACCAAGTTCAATTGGACTGAGGAATGTGAAGCTAGTTTCCAAGAGTTGAAGAAACGATTGGTTACGTCACCAGTATTGATTCTGCCAGATCAACGCAAGGATTATGAAGTTTATTGCGACGCTTCTCGTCGAGGACTTGGAGCAGTGCTTATGCAGGAAGGAAGAGTTGTGTCATATGCTTCACGACAACTTAAACCCCATGAGAAGAATTATGCTACGCATGATTTGGAGTTAGAAGCCGTGGTGCATGCGTTGAAGACATGGAGACATGTTCTCATCGGAAACCATTGTGAGGTGTATACGGATCACAAGAGTTTGAAGTATATTTTCACGCAGAAGGAGTTCAATCTCAGACAGAGGAGATGGTTGGAGCTTATTAACGACTATGATATGAGATTGCATTATCACCCAGTAAAGGCTAACGTAGTAGCAGACGCGTTGAGCCGCAAGAGTCATGTCAACACCCTCATGACAGGAGAGTTACCTCAGGAGTTAGCCGAGGACCTTCGCGAGCTATGTTTGGAGATAGTCCCAAGAGGCTATTTAGCGACACTGGAGATTCAGTCTACCTTGATGGAAAGGATCAGAGAAGCTCAGAAGACAGACAAGGAGATTGACGAGATAAAGGAGAAGATGAGCAAAGGAAAAGCCAAGGGATTTCGTGAGGATGAGCACGATACCTTATGGTTTGAGGACCGCGTATATGTGCCAAATGATCCGGAGATCAGGAAGTTGATTTTGCAAGAGGCCCATGATTCACCGTACTCGATTCACCCAGGGAATACCAAGATGTATTTGGATCTGAAAAATACTTTCTGGTGGACCGGAATGAAGAAGGATATTGTGGAGTATGTAGCAGTTTGTGATGTATGTCAGAGAGTGAAGGCAGAGTATCAGAAGCCAGCAGGATTGCTACAACCATTGCCGATACCTGAATGGAAGTGGGATAAAATAGGCATGGATTTTATCACGGGATTGCCCAGGACTCGTTCAGGCTATGACTCAATATGGGTTGTAGTCGACCGTTTGACGAAAGTGGCTCATTTCATTCCAGTGAAGACCACTTACACCAGTGCTAAGTTGGCAAAGATATACATGACCAGGATCGTATGTTTGCATGTAGTTCCGAGGACCATTGTATCAGACAGAGGAACCCAGTTTACCTCGAAGTTTTGGAAGCAGTTACATGAAACATTGGGAACCAGGCTAGAATTTAGTACAGCCTTTCACCCACAGACCGATGGACAGACCGAGAGAGTCAATCAGATTTTGGAGGACATGTTGAGAGCTTGTGCACTAGATTATGGATCTAGTTGGGACGATAATTTTCCATATGCAGAGTTTTCTTACAACAACAGTTATCAAACCAGTTTGAAGATGGCCCCTTTCAAAGCTTTGTACGAAAGAAGGTGTAGAACACCGTCGTTATGGGACGAAGTTGGAGACCGTCAGTTGTTTGGACCAGATTTGATTAAGGAGTCTGAACAGAAAGTGGGGTTGACTCGCGATAGGCTCAAGGTAGCCCAGTCCAGGCAGAAGAGTTATGCGGATTCTAAACGAAAGGAGACAATTCACGAAGTCGGAGACAGAGTTTATCTCCGAGTATCACCACTTCGAGGAGTGAAGCGCTTTGGAGTTACGGGAAAGCTAGCGCCCCATTTTATCGGACCATACAGAGTTTTGGAACGTATGGGAGAAGTTGCCTACAAGCTGGAATTACCCGAAGGATTGTCAGGAGTTCATGATGTATTTCACGTTTCCCAGTTGAAGAAGTGCCACGCAGAGATGGCTGAGATACCACTGAGAGATACCGTGCCGCTGGAAGCGATTCAGCTGGAAAGTGATTTGACCTATGAGGAGAAACTAGTTAAGATTCTCGAGTATGCCAGTCGAGTCACCCGCAGTAAGGTTATCAAGTTTTGCAAAGTCCAGTGGAGTCACCACACGGAAGATGAAGCCACCTGGGAGCGAGAGGAAGATCTACGGAAGGACCACTCTCACCTGTTTTCTAGCCAACCCGAATCTCGAGGGCGAGATTCATCTTAAGGGGGGTAGGTTTGTAACATCCCAAATTTTAAATTTGGAATGTTATACATAGATCATTCAATGCATACCATATTTTCTTGCATTTTGACAAATCCTCGATAAATCCTAAGCAACTCAAGGACCCTCGGAGAGAGTTGGGGATTTTCTCGATTTTTCATATTTGATTTTTATCAAATAATAAAACGAGGATTTTGGTTTTAATTATTTTCTCTCCGGGAAAATATTTCACATTAAAATAAATGAGAGGAGAAAATATGACTTCTCCAAAACAATTGAAATATTGGAGGAAAAATATTAAAATAATATATTGGATTTTATTCGGATTTTATTTGCAATTTTAATTGCATTAAAAATTGTATGTTTTAAAAATTGCATTTTTGTATCAAAAAAATGTTCACCCTGTTCTAATTATTTTAACTAGACGGGGAAAATTTGTTTTATCTTTTTTGGATTTTTAATTATTTTTCTGTGAATTTTTTTTCGGCGGAATGTTTTCCAAAAAAAAAGCGCCGCGCCCGACCGGGCCGAGGCCCAGCCGAGCGGCCGGCCCAGCCGCGCCGTCTCCTCCGCGAGCACGCCAGCGCC